>NC_056729.1:1919674206-1919799206 GCF_019279795.1 Protopterus annectens
CTTACACATATTTTAATATGAAAATAGTACTTTTAACACTGCTTTCCCATGTAAAATTGGATTGTCTGTTGTAGTACTCGAACTGTGTATGCCTGCAAGCAAAGCTGGAACTCTGACCACTACACTATCTTGGTTTGGAGATTTGTTCAGTATATTTTTATTTATCTCCTATTGGGTATTAATATTATATTATTATATTATTATATTCAATGGAGAGTATTGAGGTTTTTGACCATGTCATTGAAGACTGCTATCATGACATAATGGAATACATTTCAGTTTCAGACTTGTATCCTTCAGAACATTCATGGTAATGCATAACCTGTTTTCTATCAACTTTCTGTCTGTCCTCTGTGCAGATGGTACCGGTACTCAGGCTGTACTTGACAACAATGCAGAATGGGTCTGAGAGTCCATGGCTTTGTTCATATAGGATGCAGCCTCTCCCCCCCAAAAGGAGAGATAACTATCCCAACAGAGTGTAGCCTCCCAGACATCTCAAATAGCTCTCTCTAAAGCTAACAACACAGCATCAATGGGACCGGATGGTGTCCCCGGCTGTGTGCTACATGAACTCAATGAAGAACTAAACCCGCACATAAGGCAGCTGTTTAATCTTAGCCTTACCACAGGATATGTGCCCAAGGAGTGGCGTGCAACTGTGGTCCCACTCCACAAAGGTGGTGCCTCGGACCCTGGTAATTAGCCATAAGCTTAACAAGCCTGGTCTGCAAAGCTATGGAGAGATCATAATGGAACTCATAAACAAGGACATAGGGGACTTGCAGACCTTGGACCCAACCCAGTTTGGCTTTGTCAAGGGCAGATCTTGCCTTTTGAACCTGGTTTCTTCTAAACAGTTACCAAGGCCATTGATGAGGGAAAGGCAGTCCATACAGCCTACCTTGACCTTGCAAATGCTTCGACACAATACCCCACACTTACCAGCTTAAATGTAAACCCATATGTCACAAGATGGGTTGCAAACTGGCTAAAGGACAGAACCCACAAGGTTAGAGTTGCTGGAGCCATGTCAGACTCCAAGCCGGTTACAAGTGGTGTCCCACAGGGCTCAGTCCCTATTGTTCGGCATCTACTTCTGAGAAGTACAGGCAAACATAGGAGGACTTTGGCTGTCAAAGTTTGCAGATGACTGCAAACTGGGTGCCATAGTGGATAGTACATCGGACACAGACATCCTTCAGAGGGGTCTAACTGATAGCTGGTGCCAGAGCCATGGCCTGAAGTTAAGCATAAAAAGTGTATAGTCATACCATTCGGGAAAAACAAGGTAACAAGCTACCATATGTGGCAACCCACTAAGCACAGAAGAGCTTATCAGGGACCTGGGTAACCAGGTTGACCGTGGCCTCTTGTTTGACACTCAAGACCTTCTACATTGCCCATCTGATCATGAAGGGATTCACATCCAGATCAAGTGAGGTCATTGTTCCCCTGTACTCTTCACTTATCAGACCAATGATCAAGTACAATGCCCCATTCGGGATGTATCTCACCCGACACCTGCAGCAATTGGAGAGACCCCAAAAGTTCCTCACCAAAAGGATAAAGGGACTCCAAAACCTGTCATATACTGCCAGACTGAAGAAACTCCAACTCTATTCAGTTGCATACCGTCTGCTCAGAGGTGACCTGTGCCTGACATACAAGGCCATGACCAACCCAGAATTAATGGACATGCTCCACCTCAAAAAATCCAAATCCACCAGAACCACTAGAGCAAGTGACTTAAACCTTAGCACGGATATAAATAGGACGTGCTGGAGGGATAGATTTATCACCCAGAAACTCTCCATGCTGTGGAATAAAATCCCGGTCCATGTGAGACAGAGCACCTCGCTGGCTCTGTTCAAGAGAAATCTTGACCGGTGGATGGGAGATCATAGGTTTGAATCATCTCTGTGTCACTGCTGGACAGAGGCACAACAAACTAATGGGCACATTATTTCTAACAAAAGGGGTGGCGTAATATAACGCTTATAAATGCCTTAGGGCAGATAGCCTAGTATAAACCTATGAACCTATCAACCTATGAATGGTATCAGGCCTATGGAGATCTCTGTGTGTTGCCTTTGAGAGGGTATTACATACCTGCTTTCTGATCATGAGGGGAGGGGGCAGTTGCTGTACATGGACATGTGTACTTATGAGAGGACAGGGGGGTGATGTTTACACTTCACCTGTCTGCAGACAGTTGCCTATATCTATGGCATATGTGTATGTGGTGTTAATTGACCACCACTACAGAGCAGATATGTGTGTTGCCTCTGGAATTGCAGACACATGTCTGGAAGTCCTAGTGATTGGTCTTGGTGAATGTACCCAGTTTGCACTCAAAGATAGGCTTAGGGTACATCACCTGTGACCTTATTTGCTTGTGCAGGACAAGGTGACATGGGTTCCAGTGAAGCACCTGTTTCTTCTTGGCCCATCCTGCGATTATTTCCACCTATGATGGTAGTTGTGTATTGCTGCTGTCCACCACAGGCATTCACCCTACCTTGAGTGAGTTGAAGTTGTCCTGTCAGGTACTGCTGAGGCCATACAGCTATCTAGGTGCCCACATAGTATTTTGGTGTGGGCTTGGACACTGCTGCTAGTGCCAACATATGGGATGTCCTTCATGTGGGCCTTGCCCCTTTTCCTTGGCTGTGCGGGGGACAATACAGAGGTGTGGGGGCTACAGCTTCACAGACAGTAGGTGGGAATACCTCACAGGACATGTGGAGACAGCCCAACAACATAGAGGACAAAGCTCCAGAACTAGGTGCAGATTGTATGTCATTAGTGCTGTTATACACATGTAGGGTTGCTAGATTGACAGGGTTTGTCTGGACATGCATTTACTGAGTGACTTGATATCTGACAGTGATATGCCTTTGACATACCTTTCAACTGGCATGTTGTTCACAGACTGGCCAGAGGTTTGCCAGTTATGTTTGGTTTGTTCCTTAAACAATGTCTGTTTTTGTGGGGTTGGTAGGATAATGTAAGGATTGTAGTCACAAACTGTTGACATCCATTGGTGTTCCAGACATCATATCCTTCAGGGATGTTATGTTACAACAACACATGTAACTCCAGCTACTGTTTCAGTTTGTAACATCATTATGTGTGATATGTCCCTCTTTTAGCCCCCTGGCCCCCATGTATGTCATGCATTGTCCAGACGTCCTGCACTACAAGGTGTGGAGGTATGGTATACTATTAATTACTGACTGCACTCCAGTTATCATCCCAGTAACCTAGCAGAGTCCTGGCTGTGGTATGTGGCAGTGTCCAGGATTATGGTTCTACACCCTGAATATTCTGTGGAAATCCATATATATGACAGTTATGTATATCTGGCCATTGTGAATAGACTGCCAAGATTGTGTAGCAGTGTTGTGTGTAGATGTTTGTCGGGCTGGGTAGGCAGAGTAGCAGATATGAGTGCCACACATCCTTTACCTATCTGACTGTGCATGCTGTTATGGTTGTTGCCGGTCTATCAGGTCTGTATGCTTGTAGGGGCAGACTGTGAGATGTCCTGTAACACCTCAGGATTCCCACTACATTGTAATGTTGGCCAGTATATGTTGGTGTAGTGTGAGAATGGCAATCAGGATATGTTTGTTCAGACAGTCGCTCTACTCTAGAGTTCATTTTGGGTACTGGAATGTTGCTGTGGCTGTGGTGCAAATGTTTTTGGGTGGACATATTTGCACCACTATCTGCATTTCACTACAATTCCAGTGATGTAGTGCATGCTATATTGGGATATACATGGGTAATTGCACAGAGCTGATGTGGGTGAGTGTTGTGTTGGTCTTATTGTGCTTCATAAGGTGCTGGGTAACATGTTCGGCAGCTGCCAGGGGATTTTCATTCTGTTACATGACTCATGTCATACCTTTACACTGCCCAGAGGCCTAGACACTGTCCAGATAGGTGGCTCATATGTTTAGTCTGTTCCCCAGACAGTTGTCCTTGGCTAATCAGTAGGACACTCTAGGGAATGCAGTCATTAAATGCTAACATCCATTGGTGTTACTGACTTCATGTCCCTCAGAAAAGATATGTTAAAACAAACCCAGTAACACCAGCAACTGTCTAACTCTATAACAGCAATATGTCCAATATACCCTGGTGTATGGGTCTCTGTCCCACAATTATGTCAGGCTTTGTCCAGATGTCATGCACTTAGAGGTTCCAAGGTATGTAGTATCATCATTTATTTCCTTCATTCCTGCTACCATCCCAATGATGTCGTAGACCCCCAGACATGTAACAAGGAAGTGTCCTGTGCCTATACATTCTGTGGGAAACTGTACATTTGAGAAGTCTGTGTATGTCTGGTCATTATTAACAGACTGTCAGGATTGTGTTGCAGTGTAATGTGTACATGTTTTTGGGCTGTGTAGAGAGGGGATACATGTGAGTGTAATGGGCCCTTTCTATCTGACTGTGCATGCTGCTCCAGTTTCTAGTTCCCTATCAGCTGTATGTGTTTGTACAGGCAGACAGTGACATGTCGCATAGCACCTCAAGATTCCCACTACACTGTGACTTGGGGCAGTATATGTAGGGGTAATGTGTAAGTGGAAAATAAGATATTTTTGTTCACACAGTCATGATACTGTGGTGTTCAGTTTACTTACTGGTATGTCGCTGTGACTGTGGTGCAATTGGTTGTGGGTATGCACTTTCACACCAGTGTCTGTTTTCCACTAGTGTTACATCCCTGTAGTGCCTGTTATATTTGCAAATGCATGTGTACAGCCCCAGATCTAGATTTGGGTAGTGTTATGTCAGTCTGATTGTAGTTTGGATGGTGCTTGGTAGCTCAGTGTAGTTTTCCTAATGCTGTGTTATGTCTACATAATTATAGGATGTCCAGTTGTCTGGCCGATGTTTGGTCTGGTACCCATGACTGTTGTTTATTCCTGATACATCAGTGAGATGATGCGGGGATTGAGGTCACTAACTTATGAGGAGCAATTGAATCCCAGACTTGTGATATTTCAGACAATATGTGTTAGGACATGCAGTGTTACTACATCAACTTTCTCAGCTTATCTAATCACGTATTTTGGATATGTACCTATTTTCATGCCTTTGTCCCCACATTTTGTCAGGCTGGGACAGATTCATTGCACTAAGGGGTTCTGAGCGTACCTCTTCACTGCCAGAATTTTCACAGAAGGTCCAGATGTTTGGCCCAAACTTTTGTTCTGTTCCACAATTTATTTGTATTTGTCTGGTAAATCACTGTGATGATGTAAGGATTTATGTCAGTAAATAATGACATAACATTTCAGTTTCCATCCTCATATCCTTAAGTAATTGTCTGCTGAAATGCACTCTGTTGCTGTAGCAAATGTCTTCGTTTCTAACAACGATATTTGAAATATGTCCCTATATGTGGCCCATCCCCCAGCTTTACAGCCTTTGTACAGGTTTCTTGCACTAAGAGGTTGAGAGGAATGGTTCTGAGTTATGACTGCACTGTATGTTATAGACATACATGCATACATACATACACACACACACACACACACACACACACACACACACACACACACACACACACACACACACACACACATATATATATATATATATATATATATATATATATATACTTATCAAATGCATTTTATATATATATATATATATATATATATATATGGAATCCATTCATTTAGTCGAGAGCACATTGCTCAGTCATGCAGTTTACTGAGTTTTATCCGCAAATGTCATAATGCCGAACAGTCGGAATGTCATAAAAATTACTGAATTTGACATTTCCGACCTCTCTACCACCTAAACAAGCGCTACCATGGGTCAAAAAGGGAGCAATATTTTGCAATTCGCACCAAGTGTGATCGCTTTTTTTGAGGTTTTCCCGCACTGCTTTCAGCAATAAACCAATCCACCATCCACCGGCCAATCAAATGCATGCATACCATATATATATATATATATATATATATATATATATATATATATATATATATATATATATATATATATATATATATATATATATATATATATATATATATATATATAAATATATATTTATATCTATATATATTCCTTCCTTTATATATTTATATATGTATATCTATATTATGTATCTACATTTTCATATATATGTTTCAACAGACACACACACACACACATATATATATATATATATATATATATATATATATATATATATATATATATATATGTATATATATATATATATATATATATATATATATATATATATATATATATATATATATATATATATATATATATATATATATATATATATATGATACCCCTTCACAAGATCGAATTACTGAAAGCTCAAAACTCATAAGATCGAGTTAAAAATCTCAAGTTTCAGTAACTCAAAATTGTGAATGGGAAGTGTAAACAATTAGATTAAGGGTTTTACTTACTTTTTTGTAGGGGGCTGGATCCCCCTGTACTGTTCCTTCCTTAATGTGCAGGTTTCATGACCGCACTCCAGTGGAGGAATGGAAAGTGTCCCGTTGTGCGCTTATACATAGAGCGCATAACGGGACATTTCCATCTCCTTTGCTGTAGTGCGATCTCAGAGTTGGTATATTTAAGTAGGGGAGTGTGGGGCCTGCAAAAACATTAGAAAAAGTGTTTTCTACTTTCCTTTTGTGCCCCTTCACAATTTTGAGTATATGAATACTCAAGATTTTGGGCTCAGGCTTATGAATTTCGAGTATTCATATATTCGATCTTGTGAAGGGGAACTATATATATATATATATATATATATATATATATATATATATATATATATATATATATATATATATATATATATATATATATATATATATATATGTATATGTCTATGCAACACATGAATGATTCCATAGAGCTTTCTCCCTAATGTTGTATGCTTCTGTTGCATGATATGTTTGAAAAAGCAACATTGATTTCCACAGCTCCAATGGTGTAGGGGTATGTTGCTCTTACTGTAGTGTAGAGAGTCATGGGTTTGAGACTTGGGACTTTTTTCATTGTTAAATGACCAAAATGCATGATATGTTTCTTAAAGCATTATAGACTCCTCAGCTCAGATGGTGTAGTGGTATGTTGCTGTGATTGTAGAGCATAATGTCCATGTTCAAGACTTGGCAGTGCTGATTATTTTGTTGCTGGGCATAATAAGGTCTGATTGATACAGAGTGATTAAGGCAATTTAAGCAGTTGTAAGTGGGTTTGCATTGGGTTGGCACAACACTAAGCAGTGCCAAGCTATGGCTAATCCATTTTAGCTTCACTTAGCGCTGCTTATTCCCACTTACCCAACACTAATTTATTTAAAAGAAAAGAAAAAGGGGTGATATGAAAGTGGTGAAAAAAGAGACACGCAGAGAGTTGTACAGTATGAAAGGTAGCTAGGGATGTGCAGGATGGGTGAAGGAAACGTCCATAGCTGTCTATTTCTTCTACAGTAAAAGCTTTGGATTTCTACAGAATTTTGAGGTGAATTTAGACACTCAACCCCTTGAATGAGGGGAGAGGACAACAGTAATGTGTTGTCAAGCCAGTTGGACCAGATTACATGTGTCCAGTGGAGATGTGTGCAAAATGGACAGCTATGTATGGGAGGCATAATTGTTTTTTAGGGAACAGATGCCCTTTTTTTTAAATTGAGACTGGGATGTTGGGGAAGGATAGTAGGTATATTTGGGGAGGTAAGTTGGGTATAAAGAGAGATAAGACAGACAAGACAGCAGACAAGGGTGGTATATCACACATGTGGGAGGTAAACACCTTGGATGGGGAAGGTGGTTGGGAATCAAATGCCCACGATCCCCAAATGGATACAGTGGGACTGAGGTCCCCACCCATGGGCAGTCACCACTACACCTTCATGGCTCCAAATGTGGCTGTGCTGGGGGCTGGACAAGAGGGGCAGGCTGACCCTCAAGATGCATCAGGCAGCTCTCAATCTGGCACAGCTGTCCATCAAAATCCTTTTGGATGGCTGTATGCACCAAACCCCAGTTTCCTGTCTGTGTCCACAACAAAGCCCGTCCCCTGAGGTGGTTCCACCTGAAGCTGGTGTAGGACCAGCAGATGAGGAGGTCTTGGGTTTCAAGCTGGGGCCTAGTGTCATGGCCAGATAATGTGGGACAGGCAGATCCACTAGAATCTGCTTTCCCAGACATGCTATGGTGTTGAGGTTTTACAAAATATGTTGGTAAATCACGAACAACACATTTTGAGATTAGTTATAACAGGATGCATGGTTGTTCCAACTGACCTCATAAAACAGATTTGAAACAGTAGCATAGCAAACAGAACACATGCATATATGGAAGCACAGTAGGCATTATAATGGCATGCAAGTTTCACTGATAGCAACAGGCCACCAATGATAGTATTTGAATGGGTAACATTAATAATCAAATGATTCAATATTTGTAAAACAATAGGACACATGTTACAACAGCAGGTTTGGAGATACACATACCCATTTATTATGTGTATGAATTATTGGTAAAGATAGATTGAGGGAGAAAGAGAGATGTCAATTAACAATTGCATAGGTGTCTGTTGTTCACAACTGTACTGATCATAACTCTACTCACTCTCCAGGTATGACCTCAGTTTACATCTATCTATGGCCTGGGGTTGGACAGTGGAATTTTTCTACACAGTGTATTACTAAAACCTTCTTAAAGCTAATACATACATTTCCTTACCTGGCAGACCTGTGAAGGAAATAGCTGCTAACACTATCTGACTCTTTCTGCACATATTCACATATCCAAGGTTACATATGTGACACTGACAGGGGTGCCCTGCACTCATGCTGTGTGTGTGTTCTACTGCCATACTCCACCTGGATTTCTATCTGTCACCCTGGGTATTGGCAGCGGTGACCACTAGCTGTGACAACATGACACTTGAGGGACATTTATCAGAAGAAATTGCTTGGTGTATGTACTTATCTTGCTGTCATTTGCAGCCTTGAGGTTGGACAGTGGAAGTGTTGTACTCAGTGTGTTAGTACAACCTTCTTACAGCTAACAGAAACATTTCCTTACCTGTCAGACCTGTGGTGAAAATTTCTATTAACACTACCTGACTGTGTCTGCATATATTCACATATTCTTGGGTGAAATTATGCATACAGCTTACTACCGCTCCTGGGATTTGAACCATGCCTGCTTCTGCAAAAAGATACAACAAGGTTACATTTCATCACAATGAATTTTTGAGGAACTGCTGTCCCTTGCTTGACTATTTCCTGCCTAATACTCTCTTGATTGGACAATCTGATCTTGTAATTATGACATTCATGCATGGCAGGTAGTTCTTGTACTGTGTATTAATACTTTGACATATTACAATCTGGAAAGCAATAGTTAACACAAAGCACTGCTGTAGGGGATACAGTATAATACTTTACACATTTTTATTCAAGGATCAGATCTTGCTGCATGGAGCATTTCATATAGTTGATTTTCTGTTTTGCAGCTCCACAATCTTTGTCAGATGAGCCTCAATTAATTAATTCTGTCAGAGCCATAGTTGCTGTGCAGAACCTGTACACATTTAGATTCATACCACCACATACCAAAGTAAACACAACAGTCTGGGTTTTTTAGTTTTATTGAAGGGTACTGACACTTCTATTGATAGATATCCTGTACATCACTATTACTCTGCTAACATCATTTATTCGTTACACACAGTACACATTTTAACCTATTGGCATTTGACATTCTACTTCTTTCTATTTATTTGCCCTGTATACTGCAAGCTAGATTTGTACTCATCAGCCCCCTGGCACAGTCTTAGCAACCTGCTGGCATGGCTATCTATGTTCGCAGACCTCTCATCTGCAGCTGTACAGGAGATAAAGAAACATTTATGCATACTTATCAATTACATACGCAGGCTGGACTTTGGTAAACACTAACTGATACTGATAATTACACACTGCTAGGGCATTCTGTGCCCATGTGTCTTGGGTCCACTGGTCCAAGAGCTTCCTCTTCCTATGCTTGAGGTCAGCGAAATGGTGCTGGACCTGGTCACCAGTTCGAGGGATGCCAGTAGCACTAGTGAGATCACGTGCGAGACATTCCCAGGCTTCTGCTTTGTATTGTGAGCCCTGGTACTGGCCCTGCAGCAGTCTCTCCTCCTGGTCTTTCAATAGGACTCCAACCATGACCCTGGACTTCTGAATACCCCAGCACTACACCCGAAAGTGCGATCCCTCTCCTATGTCAGCCATAGTGCCTGCAAAGATGAGTTACAACTGGTTATGGCTGTATTCCCACCTGCAATGTTTAAATAGGGCCAAAGTCTCTCCCTTTGCTGTCATTGGACCATTTTGAATATACTGAGCTAAGTTAAGTGATGTTCAAACCTGCTTAGCTAAGGTTAGCAGTGCTTAAAGGCTTATATGTTGACCACTGCTTAATGTGCAAATCCACTTAGCTGGGCTACTTATTGCTTAGCATTTACATTTAAGCAATGCTTACACCAGCTTACCATAGCTGTGCACTACTTAGCATTGCTCAGATTTCATTTTATGGAGTATCAGGATTGTGGGATTGATTCATCATTACTGACATAATTGTATGTTTACCTTCCATGACATCCCCCTATGTGTTTTCATTATATTATATTCTTGTGTTACTATACTGTATGTGGCACTTGTGTGTATATGGGGGTTTTACATCTTTTCTATACTAACATCTCACTTTCGGACCTGCTACACTATACTGGTTGACAAATATTATTTACTACCTTATTTAATAAAACAAAATAATTTTAATATGATTTTCCCATTTAAAAGTGAACTGACTTCATTAGGGCTTGAACCATGAATGCCTATATGGAAAGCAGAAGCTTTAACCACTACATCATCTTGCCTTGACAGCTTTAGCTGTATATTTCTATTTAGCTCCTTGGGATATTTAGGCTATACTAAGCACAGCTGTGCGACGCACACACCCACTTAGCTACACTTGCACATTCCCTAGCCTATAAAAAAAATATAATATTATTACTATATTATTATGTTATATAAGTGAGTATTGTGGTGTTCTGAAAAGTCATTGAGGACTGCAATCGTGAAATAATGGTATTCATTTGGCTTTCAGGCTTCTGTCCTTCAGAAACTCCTGCTAATACATATCCTGTTTTCTATCAACTTTCAAAGTGTTTTATGGGCAGTTTTTCAGAATTGTCTCCATTTTATTGTTTTTTTCCCCATTATTTGTACCTTTGTCCACATGGAATATTGTCAGGGAATATTGGCATACATTTGCTTTCAGACTTCTACCCTTCAGTAATCCATGCTAATGCATGACCTGTTTTCTATCAACTTTCTAAGTTTATGAAGGCAATATGTGTTTTGTGTCCCTTTTCAGTGAATTATCCCCCCATTATTTGTACATTTGCACATATTTCCTGCTTTAGCAGGTTGCAGAGGTGTCATATGGCACTTTTGCAATGCAGGGGGTGTGTCACAGAACATGTCACACACACCCTGCATTGCTTTCCTGATACCATATGTATTTCAGTGTCTGCTGACATTGAAGTGATCATTTATTTAATTTCAGTGTCTGCGGACACTGAAATACTGGCATAATGTTACAGTAATTCTCTAATATTATGCCAGATCCTTTTAGAAAGTGCTGTATGGCATTTTCTGAGTGCAGGGGGCGTGTTCAATGTCCATGCACTACTTGAATATGCACCCGTTCACAGTTCGTGTCCGTATAAGTTAAGCAGCAGTGTGCCTTCATGAATATGCAAGATACGTTGCTGTGCTATATGGACATGAACTATCCATGCAAGAATAGTGCTATTCTTGCATGGAGATTATTAAATTCCAGGGACAGTCACTACAGTAAAAAACTGTTTAAATAAAGCAGCATTTCACTAGCAATTCCCAGCTTAGAAGGGTGTAGGCCATACTCTCCCACCACAGGAGTCTAGACCAAAACCTTCCCAATGTAAAACAACTTGGTTTGGAGCCCAAAGGCTTAAGTCATCGCTAAGACACTTCAGCATAACAGACACAATAGGCCTTCAACAAGCAATTTCCAGCTTAGAAGGGTGTAGGCTATCCTCTCCTGCCACAAGAGTTTAGACCACAAATCTTCTTAATTTAAAGTAACTGGTTTGGAATTCAAGTGCTTAAACACAAATAAAGAAAGTTAGACTAACAAGCACAATAAGCCTTCACCAGCAGTTCCCAGCTTAGAAGAGTGTAGGCCACACTCTCCTGCCACAAGAGTCTACACCACAACTTTCCTAATGTAAAATAACTGGTTTTGAGCTAAAGTGCTTAAACCAGAACTAAGACACTTTCAGAATATCAGACACAATGAACCTTCAACCAGCAATTCCCAGCGTAGAAGGGTGTAGGCTATCTATTCCTGCCACAAGAGATTAGACCACAAATCTTCCTAATGTAAAACAACTGGTTTGGAACCAAAGTGCTTAAACCAGAACAAAGACATATAGAAAATCAGGCACAATAAGCCTTCACCCAGCAATTACCAGCTCAGAAGGACAGAGTGTAGGCCACAAACCTTCTTAATGTAAAATAACTGGCCTGATGCCCAAGTCCTTAAACCAAAAATGACAGGTTTAGAATAACAATAAAAATTTAATCAGGATACTAACAAGCATTACTGAATGCAGCAGAATAAATGTAATTGAACACTTTTGAGAACAAGCAGCAAAAGCAAAGTAAAATAATAAAGTAGGAAGAGACACAAATACAGTAAAAGCAGGTGAATAAAGTGTATTTTTAGTTAAGTAGAAAAGTAGAAAGGGGGAAACAGAAGATAATTCAAGATTCAAGGTTAGGAAACTATGGGGGTGGGCCTTCCCAAATTATTTCACTGTACTCAATAGAATTAGCTGATGCAATGGGACTGGGACTAGTGTCCAATATCAAATATATGGAAGAGGCAGGTAACTCAAAAACCACCAAGTTTTAAGAATACAACAACAGTTTGTTGGTTAAGTGGGAAAAATTAAGTGGAGACAGAGAACAGAACAGAAGTAAGGATTCCTGCAATATCAAGAATCCTTATAAATTAGTTAACTAACCCTGAGAAATGTTCACAATACATGAAACTTTGCAAAACTTAGAAATATTTTGGCAAACTCAGAACAGCCTTTGCAGAATACTATTAAAACAACAAACTAAGAGCAATACAGTAACAAGCAGATGGAGTTTCTTTAACATGTGCAGACTGAAAAACAGTGATAAATTCAATAAAATAAATGAGAAAAACAGAATTGTTAAATATCACTGAAACAGTTAGAGCAAATATAAAAATATATACTTATATCAGCTTTGTATTTCCAGATGGTTTTAGAAGCACTCCAAATCTTGTAGGCACAGGTGAACAGCCAGCTAAGGAAGCTCTGAATAAAAGAGCAGAATCCTATAAAATATAATTCTTTTATACCACCAAGATGATACTTTTCTAAAGTTAAACCCTCAGTCCAATCAGATAAAAACAATAAAGTTATTGACCAGAAGTTCCCACCTAAATAAAAATGGAGACAGGGATCAGAACAGAAGTAAGGATACCTACAATATCAAGAACCCTTGGAGATAAGTTCACTAACTTTGAGAAATGTTAACAACACACAAAAAATGTGCACAACTTTGAAATATTTTGGCAAACTCAGAACAGCTTTTGCAAAATACTGTTAAAACAACAGCCTAAGAGGAGTACAGTAACAAGCGGATTGTGGTTTCTTTAACAGGTTCAGGAACAGAAGAACCAAGGGTTTGTACCTCTGTGGAATGAAGTGGTTTAATAAGAATTTTTCAGAAGGCTAGATGATAAGAACTGAGGATCAACAAAAGCAAAAATTATCCAATTGAAGTAGCTGTTCCTTTTGTCTATAATAAGCAGACCACAGTTTTTTTTAACCTCCCCTTCAGTGATAACAAGTAGATCGCTTTTTTTTTTTCCTGGGTGGCAACCAATACTTTTGATTTGGAGGTGCTGGTTTTTATCTCATTTGTTTCAATCACAGCAGCAAACTACCTTGATAAATGTTGGATGGCAGAGTTACTTGAACAAAAGAAAACAAACTCAAGGAAAAACAAATGTAAGACCTTTATGTTTTAAGTTTCTATAGTCTACAAATATTATCTACAATTTTAAATCTTGCCCATTAAAAAAAACAATTTGGCAAGTAGGGAAAGCATACCCTGACATGAGTCCTGAACTGCCTTAAAAATGTTTGCTGTGGATACAAGTACCACTACAAATATAAGGACCAAGGGGTGCACAGAAGTGTCCCTCAAAGGCAATATTGTTGGATTGACTGACCAAGGTATTCTGGGATAAGTAATCTTATTTATTTATTTAGTTATTTATCTATTAACATTTGATTACTGGGAAAGTCTGACTGGATGGAAAATTTTTCAGTGGAGACCCAGTGAGAAAATCTCCAAAGTACTATAAAACATTTTAAGAACAATACTTTTACAATCTCAAAAAATAATACAAATATACAACTACAATTTAAATAATTATACCACATTATACATAATATGAAAATATTGGTTAAAAATAGAAATAAGTTATATGAAATGATTTAATATTCAGAGAAATTTTAGCCAGTTTATAGACTAATTAAATTAAGGTAGTATAACACAAAAAGTAACTGCAATATGAAGTTTGGGAAAAGTTGACATATGGTATACTTAGAGAGAAAGCTACAAGAGAGAGACTGATAGAAGTATAAATGTTTATGAAGAAGGAAGAGTAAGGAAGTATAAGGTATAAATAGGTATTTGTTCACATTTAGCACTATAGTATATATGCCTGCTTATGTCCAGAAAACATATGCAGACAGTGGTAGCAAACTTCGATATCCATCCAATTGCTTGTGCTATGACAACTAATGTGATCCATATTTTTAATGGGCAGTACACAATCTGTACTATTTCTTCTAAATAAGATGATCGGCTAGTAGATAAAAAAAAAAAATCTCCTTTCCAGCACTATCTTTTAGTTTTTCCAAAACAGACTGAGGACCATGGTCCCACTTGATATGATGTGAAAAACAAACTGCTGCCACTTTTTTGTTTGATAATATGAAAGCTGCCTTATGTACCTGTATACATTTATTATTTCTACCATAAACACAACAGTAAAATGACATGATAGCCATAGCACTCAACAATAGGTTCAGGAACCATTTCATCCAAGCCTGGGTCCTTGTCTTAACAAAAGAGTTTACGCTCCTTAATGATATCATCTCCTTGCACCACTCTACTAGTCAGCCAACCCTAACCCTGCCTCTGTTCCTCACCCAAAATATACACCTTACCTTAGAAAAAAGACCTTCTGCTAGCAATACCGCTACAAAAGACAGTGAAACACATATCATATACAATACAGTGCACAATCCTATATCTATCTCCTGTCATAGCTCTTATTCTAACACTAACCATCAAACTACTACACACACACACACACACACACACACACACACACACACACACACACACACACACACACACACACACACACACACACACACACACACACACTACCACCAAAATCCAAACCTTTTGTAGTTAATATCTCCAGAACCGCACATTGTGATCTACAACCTGTCTTCTTATTTTCAATGTATGTACCAGTTGATAATATCTGCAGTTTGTTAAAAGTGCACTCAGACAAATTTCCAAACACTTTACTAAGTGAGTGATCATTCAACAAAAACTACATAACACATTGACTAATACCTCAGCATCTCTCCTGATGTGTGTGTGCAGAACATATTGCTTCAGATATCATGACAAGACTACCATGTCCATAACCTACCTTTGGCCCAAAGGTGCACTGACACCATGTACATTAACAAACATTCTTTTCTTTGAGTCTGCTATTCATAGTGATTAAGCATTGACTAATACTTCAGCATCTCTCCTGATGTGAGTGTGCAGAACATATTGCTTCAGATATCATGACAAGACTACCATGTCCATAACCCGCCTTTGGCCCAAAGGTGCACTGAGACCATGTACATTAACGAACATCCTTGTCTTTGAGTGTGCTATTCATAGTGATTAAGCAATGACTAATACCTCAGCATCTCTCCTGATGTGAGTTCACAGAACATATTGCTTCAGATATCATGACAAGACTACAATGTCCATAACCCGCCTTTGGCCTAAAGGTGCATTGACACCATGTACACTAACAAGCATCATTGTCTTCTAATACGCTATTCATAGTGATTAAGCAATGACTAATACCTCAGCATCTCTCCTGATGTGAGTGAACAGAACATGGTGCTTCAGATATCATGACAAGACTAACATGTCCATAACCAGCCTTTGGCCCAAAGGTACAGTGACACCATGTACATTAAAAAACATCCTTGTCTTTGAGTGTGCTATTCATAGTGATTAAGCAATGACTAATACCTCAGCAATTCTCCTGATGTGAGTGTGCAGAACATATTGCTTCAGATATCATGACAAGACTACCATGTCCATAACCAGCCTTTGGCCCAAAGGTGCACTGACACCATGTACATTAACAAACATCCTTGTCTTTGAGTGTGCTATTCATAGTGATTAAGCATTGACTAATACTTCAGAATCTCTCCTGATGTGAGTGTGCAAAACATATTTCTTCAGATATCATGGCAAGACTACCGTGTCCATAACCCGCCTTTGGCCCAAAGGTGCACAGAGACCGTGTACACTAACGAGCATCATTGTCTTTGAATAAGCTATTCATAGTGATTAAGCAATGACTAATACCTCAGCAATTCTCCTGATGTGAGTGTGCAGAACATATTGCTTCAGATATCATGACAAGACTACCATGTCCATAATCCGTCTTTGGCCCTAAGTTGCACTGACGTAATGTACATTAACGAACATCCTAGTCTTTGAGTGTGCTATTCATAGTGATTAAGCAATGACTAATACCTCAGCATCTCTCCTGATGTGAGTGTGCATAACATATTGCTTCAGATACCATGACAAGACAACCATGTCCATAATACGCCCTTAGCCCAAAGGTGCACTGACAACATGTAAATTAAAGCACATCCTTGTCTTTGAGTGTGCTATTCATAGTGATTAAGCAATCACTAATACCTCAGCATCTCTCATGATGTGAATGTGCATAACATATTGCTTCAGATATCATGACAAGACTACCATGTCCATAACCCGCCTTTAGCCCAAAGGTGCACTGACACCATGTACACTAAAGAACATCCTTGTCTTTGAGTGTGCTATTCATATGGATTAAGCAATGACTAATACCTCAGCATTTCTCCTGATGTGAGTGTGCAGAACATATTCCTTCAGATATCATGACAAGACTACCATGTCCATAACCTGCCTTTGGCCCAAAGGTGCACTGACACAGTGTACATTAACAAACATCCTTGTCTTTGAGTGTACTATTCATAGTGATTAAGCAATGACAAATACCACAGCATCTCTGCTGATGTAAGTGTGCAGAACATATTGCTTCATATATCATGAAAAGACTACCGTGTCCATAGCCCGCCTTTGGCCCAAAGGTGCACTGACACCATGTACATTAACGAACATCCTTGTTTTTGAGTGTGCTATTCATAGTGATTAAGCAATGACTAATACCTCAGCATCTCTCCTGATGTGAATGCACAGAATATATTGCTTCACATATAATGACAGGACTGCCATGTCCATAACCCGGCTTTGGCCCAAAGGTGCACTGACACCATGTACATTAACGAACATTCTTGCCTTTGAGTGTGCTATTCATAGTGATTAAGCAATGACTAATACTTCAGAACCTCACTTTATGTGAGTGAGCAGAACATATTGCTTCAGATATCATAACAAGTCTATCATGTTCATAACCCGCCTTTGGCCCAAAGGTGCACTGACACTATGTACATTAAAAAACATCCTTGTCTTTGAGTGTGCTATTCATAGTGATTAAGCAGTGACTAATACCTCAGCAATTCTCCTGATGTGAGTGTGCAGAACATATTGCTTCAGATATCATGACAAGACTACCATGTCCATAACCAGCCTTTGGCCCAAAGGTGCACTGACACCATGTACATTAACAAACATCCTTGTCTTTGAGTGTGCTATTCATAGTGATTAAGCAATGACTAATACCTCATCATCTTTCCTGATGTGAGTGCACAGAACATATTGTATCAGATTTCATGATAAGACTACTGTGTCCATAACCAGCCTTTGGCCCAAAGGTGCACTGACACCATGTACATTAATGAACATCCTTACATTTGAGTGTGATAGTGATTAAGCAATGACTAATACCTCAGCATCTCTGCTGATGTGACTGTGCAGAACATATTCTTCCAGATATCATGACAAGACTACCATGTCCATAATCCGCATTTGGCCCAAAGGTGCACTGACACCATGTACATTAACGCACATTCTTGTCATTGATTGTGCTATTCATAGTGATTAAGCAATGACCCGTACCTCAGCATCTCTGCTGATCTGAGTGTGCAGAACATATTGCTTCATATATCATGAAAAGACTACCATGTCCATAGCCCGCCTTTGGCCCAAAGGTGCACTGACACCATGCACATTAACAAACATCCTTGTCTTTGAGTGTGCTATTCATAGTGATTAAGAAATGACCTATACTTCAACATCTCACTTTATGTGAGTGAGCAGAACATATTGCTTCAGATATCATGACAAGTCTACCATGTCCATAACCTGCCTTTGGCCCAAAGGTGCACTGACACCATGTACATTAAAGAACATCCTTGTCTCTGAGTGTACTATTCATAGTGATTAAGCAGTGACTAATACCTTAGCATCTCTCCTGATGTGAGTGTGCAGAACATATTGCTTCAGATATCATGACAAGACTACCATCCATAACCCGCCTTTCGCCCAAAGCTGCTCTGATACCATGTACATTAACAAGCATCCAAGTCTTTGAGTGTGCTATTCATAGTCATTAAGCAATGACTAATACCTCAGCAATTCTCCTGATGTGAGTGTGCAGAACATATTGCTTCAGATATCATGACATGACTACCATGTCCATAATCCGCCTTTGGCCCTAAGTTGCACTGATGCAATGTACATTAACAAACATCCTTGTCTTTGAGTGTGCTATTCATAGTGATTAAGCAATGACTAATACCTCAGCATCTCTCCTGATGTGAGTGTGCAGAACATATTGCTTCAGATATCATGACAAGACTACCATGTCCATAATCCGCCATTAGCCCAAAGGTGCACTGACAATATGTAAATTAAAGCACATCCTTGTCTTTGAGTGTGCTATTCATAGTGATTAAGCAATCACTAATACCTCAGCATCTCTCATGATGTGAATGTGCATAACATATTGCTTCAGATATCATGACAAGACTACCATGTCCATAACCCGCCTTTAGCCCAAAGGTGCACTGACACCATGTACACTAAAGAACATCCTTGTCTTTGAGTGTGCTATTCATATGGATTAAGCAATGATTAATACCTCAGCATCTCTCCTGATGTGAGTGTGCAGAACATATTCCTTCAGATATCATGACAAGACTACCATGTCCATAACCTGCCTTTGGCCCAAAGGTGCACTGACACAATGTACATTAACAAATATCCTTGTCTTTGAGTGTACTATTCATAGTGATTAAGCAATGACAAATACCTCAGCATCTCTGCTGATGTGAGTGTGCAGAACATATTGCTTCATATATCATGAAAAGACTACCGTGTCCATAGCCCGCCTTTGGCCCAAAGGTGCACTGACACCATGTGCATTACCGAACATCCTTGTCTTTGAGTGTCATATTCATAGTGATTAAGCAATGACTAATACCTCAGCATCTCTCGTGATGTGAGTGTGCAGAACATATTCCTTCAGATATCATGACAAGACTACCATGTCCATAACCCACCTTTGGCCCAATGGTGCATTGACACCATGAACATTAACAGACATCCTTGTCATTGATTGTGCTATTCATAGTGATTAAGCAATGACTAGTACCTCAGCATCTCTGCTGATGTGAGTGTGCAGAACATATTGCTTCATATATCATGAAAAGACTACCGTGTCCATAGCCCGCCTTTGGCCCAAAGGTGCACTGACACCATGTGCATTAACGAACATCCTTGCTTTTGAGTGTGCCATTCATAGTGATTAAGCAATGACTAATACCTCAGCATCTCTCCTGATGTGAGTGTGCAGAACATATTGCTTCAGATATCATGACAAGACTACCATGTCCATAATCCGCCCTTAGCCCAAAGGTGCACTGACAACATGTAAATTAAAGCACATCCTTGTCTTTGAGTGTGCTATTCATAGTGATTAAGCAATCACTAATACCTCAGCATCTCTCATGATGTGAATGTGCATAACATATTGCTTCAGATATCATGACAAGACTACCATGTCCATAACCCGCCTTTAGCCCAAAGGTGCACTGACACCATGTACACTAAAGAACATCCTTGTCTTTGAGTGTGCTATTCATATGGATTAAGCAATGACTAATACCTCAGCATTTCTCCTGATGTGAGTGTGCAGAACATATTCCTTCAGATATCATGACAAGACTACCATGTCCATAACCTGCCTTTGGCCCAAAGGTGCACTGACACAGTGTACATTAACAAACATCCTTGTCTTTGAGTGTACTATTCATAGTGATTAAGCAATGACTAATACCTCAGCATCTCTCCTGATGTGAATGCACAGAATATATTGCTTCACATATAATGACAGGACTACCATGTCCATAACCCGGCTTTGGCCCAAAGGTGCACTAACACCATGTACATTAACGAACATTCTTGCCTTTGAGTGTGCTATTCATAGTGATTAAGCAATGACTAATACTTCAGAACCTCACTTTATGTGAGTGAGCAGAACATATTGCTTCAGATATCATAACAAGTTTACCATTTCCATAACTCGCCTTTGGCCCAAAGGTGCACTGACACCATGTACATTAAAAAACATCCTAGTTTTTGAGTGTGCAATTCATAGTGATTAAGCAGTGACTAATACCTCAACAATTCTCCTGCTTTGAGTGTGCAGAACATATTGCTTCAAATATCATGACAAGACTACCATGTCCATAACTAGCCTTTGGCCCAAAGGTGCACTGACACCATGTACATTAACAAACATCCTTGTCTTTGAGTGTGCTATTCATAGTGATTAAGCAATGACTAATACCTCATCATCTTTCCTGATGTGAGTGCACAGAACATATTGTATCAGATTTCATGATAAGACTACTGTGTCCATAACCCACCTTTGGCCCAAAGGTGCACTGACACCATGTACATTACCGAACATCCTTGTCTTTGAGTGTGCTATTCATAGTGATTAAACAATGACTAATACCTCATCATTTATCCTGATATGAGTGCACAGAACATATTGCTTCACATATAATGACAGTACTACCATGTCCATAACCCGCCTTTGGCCCAAAGGTGCACTGACACCATGTACATTAATGAACATCCTTACATTTGAGTGTGATAGTGATTAAACAATGACTAATACCTCAGCATCTCTGCTGATGTGACTGTGCAGAACATATTCCTCCAGATATCATGACAAGACTACCATGTCCATAACCTGCATTTGGCCCAAAGGTGCACTGACACCATGTACATTAACGGACATTCTTGTCATTGATTGTGCTATTCATAGTGATTAAGCAATGACCCGTACCTCAGCATCTCTGCTGATCTGAGTGTGCAGAACATATTGCTTCATATATCATGAAAAGACTACCGTGTCCATAGCCCGCCTTTGGCCCAAAGGTGCACTGACACCATGCACATTAACAAACATCCTTGTCTTTGAGTGTGCTATTCATAGTGATTAAGAAATGACCTATACTTCAACATCTCACGTTATGTGAGTGAGCAGAACATATTGCTTCAGATATCATGACAAGTCTACCATGTCCATAACCTGCCTTTGGCCCAAAGGTGCACTGACACCATGTACATTAAAGAACATCCTTGTCTCTGAGTGTACTATTCATAGTGATTAAGCAGTGACTAATACCTTAGCATCTCTCCTGATGTGAGTGTGCAGAACATATTGCTTCAGATATCATGACAAGACTACCATCCATAACCCGCCTTTCGCCCAAAGCTGCTCTGATACCATGTACATTAACAAACATCCTAGTCTTTGAGTGTGCTATTCATAGTGATTAAGCAATGACTAATACCTCAGCAATTCTCCTGATGTGAGTTTGCAGAACATATTGCTTCAGATATCATGACATGACTACCATGTCCATAATCCGCCTTTGGCCCTAAGTTGCACTGATGCAATGTACATTAACAAACATCCTAGTCTTTGAGTGTGCTATTCATAGTGATTAAGCAATGACTAATACCTCAGCATCTCTCATGATGTGAATGTGCATAACATATTGCTTCAGATATCATGACAAGACTACCATGTCCATAACCCGCCTTTAGCCCAAAGGTGCACTGACACCATGTACACTAAAGAACATCCTTGTCTTTGAGTGTGCTATTCATATGGATTAAGCAATGACTAATACCTCAGCATCTCTCCTGATGTGAGTGTGCAGAACATATTCCTTCAGATATCATGACAAGACTACCATGTCCATAACCTGCCTTTGGCCCAAAGGTGCACTGACACAGTGTACATTAACAAACATCCTTGTCTTTGAGTGTGCTATTCATAGTGATTAAGCAATGACAAATACCTCAGCATCTCTCATGATGTGAGTGCACAGAACATATTGTTTCAGATTTCATGACAAGACTACTGTGTCCATAATCCACCTTTGGCCCACAGGTGCACTGACACCATGTACATTACCGAACATCCTTGTCTTTGAGTGTGCTATTCATAGTGATTAAGCAATGATTAATACCTCAGCATCTCTCCTGATGTGAGTGCACAGAACATATTGCTTCAGATATCATGACAAGACTACTATGTCCATAACCCACCTTTGGCCCAATGGTGCACTGACACCATGAACATTAACAGACATCCTTGTCATTGATTGTGCTATTCATAGTGATTAAGCAATGACTAGTACCTCAGCATCTCTGCTGATGTGAGTTTGCAGAACATATTGCTTCATATATCATGAAAAGACTACAGTGTCCATAGCCCGCCTTTGGCCCAAAGGTGCACTGACACCATGTACATTAATGAACATCCTTGTTTTTGAGTGTGCTATTCATAGTGATTAAGCAATGACTAATACCTCAGCATCTCTCCTGATGTGAATGCACAGAATATATTGCTTCACATATAATGACAGGACTACCATGTCCATAACCCGGCTTTGGCCTAAAGGTGCACTGACACCATGTACATTAACGAACATTCTTGCCTTTGAGTGTGCTATTCATAGTGATTAAGCAATGACTAATACCTCAGCATCTCTTGTGATGTCAGTGCACAGAACATATTGCTTCAGATATCATGACAAGACTACCATGTCCATAACCTGTCTTTGGCCCATAGGTGCACTGACACCATGAACATTAACGAACATTCTTGCCTTTGAGTGTGCTATTCATAGTGATTAAGCAATGACTAATACCTCAGCATCTCTCGTGATGTCAGTGCACAGAACATATTGCTTCAGATATCATGACAAGACTACCATGTCCATAACCCGTCTTTGGCCCAAAGGTGCACTGACACCATGAACATTAACGGACATTCTTGTCATTGATTGTGCTATTCAGAGTGATTAAGCAATGACTAGTACCTCAGCATTTCTTCTGATGTGAGTGCACAGAACTTATTGCTACAGATATCATGACAAGACTACTGTGTCCATAACCAGCCTTTGGCCCAAAGGTGCACTGACACCATGTACATTAACAAACATCCTTGTCTTTGAGTTTGTTATTCATAGTGATTAAACAATGACTTATACCTCAGCATCTCTCCTGATGTGAGTTCACAGAACTTATTGTTCAGATATCATGACAAGACTACCATGTCCATAACCAGCCTTTGGCCCAAAGGTGCGCTGACACCATGTACATTAACGAACATCCTTGTCTTTGACTGTGCTATTCATAGTGATTAAACAATGACTAATACCAAAGATCATTAATGATAATGATTCCCAAATGTTATGCTGATCAAGCAAGCTGTTCCTCCCAAACATGGCCTTACAGGTATCTCCAACATTTCTCTCCTAAGAGTTGCAGTCTCTCAGTACAACCATCACTTGATAGGTATTATCCTATTATGTTATAGCCCTATAGCTTTAACAAGAGCTATAAATAAATAAATGTTGGATTCAAAAACAGAAAATGTAGAATTTTTCTTTGTACATTTCAGTTATACTGAGATAATGCACTCATCCATTGTTGTGCTTTTCAGCCATACAGTACACCAGTAAAATATTCTTAGTGTCCACATACAATGCTGTCCACTTCCAGTAAGATCCAGACCATCTTTGATAGAGAAGTCTAATTTCAGAGTCCATGATAGGCATAGATGTGAGAGCAAATTATATCTAGATGATATTAGTGAATATCTTGATCAAGCGTAAAGTATACATGTGACAATTTATCTGAGAACTTTTTCTGCTCCTGCTTTACAAAGATCATTCCTTACAGTAAACATTTACTGATACTGTTCATCAGATTGTAAAACATGTAAAAGCCGCAGATTAAATATGCAGAGGTTATTTTATGTATTTCAGACTCTTTCATAGAAAGGTCAGACTAACTAGTTTTTGGCAAATAAATATATTTTAATTGGCAAAAACTGATAGAAACTAGATGCGACATAAAAATGCCAGTAATTATTTTGAAGAATTTCAAGACATTATAATTACAGATCGCTCCACCTGTAGTAGAAAATAACACAGATGACTATGCATACCTCACCTGACTGTGATCAACTGACATAAATTAAAAAGAATATTCAAAAATATCTTTCTGTGCGGCATTTTAGCAGTTTTCATTTAAAGACTACTGTTTCCCCTAGTATGCATAAAGCTCCCATGATTCTTAATGAGATGCTAAACTAATCTAGATATAAAGTATGCAAGAATTTCTTTTTACACCATGCAGATATTTTAACATCTTTAACATGCAGACTGCAGAGTTAGAAAAGCTGCACAGATAACCCAGTTCTAATAGAGTGTGTACCTTAACTGTGGCTCTACCTAAAACTGCTTTCTGACAGAATTTTTTTCTGGTATTTTACCTAATTTCTCCTACAGTCTATCCCTTTCCAACAGTAAATATCTTCTCTATAAATAAAAAAAAATAATTACAGAAAATGTCTGAACATAAAAAAGAAATTATCATTTTACTAGGAGGTATTTCAGCTTTCACATCTAGATCCGTTCCTCAGGGCTGAAAGGGTATTTGTGTGTCAAGTGGTAGGAATGTCACCAACAAAAGTTATAAGATTTATTCTTCCATTAACTATTTGAGAATTTTCAAATGCAGAATACCCAAAAATTATTTTATGAAAGAGAATGGCTTATATTGTTTCAACATTATCATGCAGCAGAAATTCAAATAAACAATTAAAACAATAGAACTATGACACAGAGCATTATGACTGTCTTGCCCATCATAATCCATTTATTATGTCTTTGAGACAAGGATGTCAAGGAATTCACCTCTATAGTGAAGCTCAAGTAGTGAATCTTGTCATCCATGTTGACAGCACAAACTTTAGGATTGTCATTGGTCAGATGATCATAGTTCTTTGTAGTGCAAGGAGCTTTGTCTGCTCGATTTACTACTAGTTACAGAGGAAACACTGAAGTGTTTTATTGGCTTTTAAAGCTATAAAACACTTAACAGATGCTGTCAGAAAGGCAGTGTAATTTTGCGTGTCACATTTACACCTAACTTTCATGCCTCTCCATTCTCCATGTTTCCATAGAATGTCCAGATTATTGCTTCTTAGAGAACGGGCAAACTGTGCATCAACACCCTGACTGGAGAACGAACTTTATTCAGCAGGGTATTAATGTACAAGTAATGCCTGCTGACAAATGAGTCTGCCACTTCACGGCAGTATATCAAGCTGCTGTGGAGATTGGACTGCAAAAAAAAAATAATAACGTCGGCCATTGTTTTATGCTTGCTAAGCAGCAGTTCGGCTGTTTAGCGAGCATAAAATGTAAAACAAACAAAAAAAGGAGACTGTGTGTGTGTGTGTGTGTGTGTGTGTGTGTGTGTGTGTGTGTGTGTGTGTGTGTGTGTGTGTGTGTGTGTGTGTGTGTGTGTGTGTGTGTGTGTGTGTGTGTGTGTGTGTGTGTGTGTATGTGTGTGTGTGTGTGTGTGTGTGTGTGTGTATGTGTGTGTGTCTGTGTGTGTGTGTGTGTGTGTGTGTGTGTGTGTGTGTGTGTGTGTGTGACAGAGAGAGAGAGTGAGAGAGAAAGTGAAAGTGATCTTGTGTGAGTCAGTGTGTATGAATGCAGAGGAGACTGTGTGTGTGTGTGTGTGTGTGTGTGTGTGTGTGTGTGTGTGTGTGTGTGAGAGAGATTAAGAGAGAGTGAGGGTGGTCTTGTGTGAGTGAATGGTTGTATGAAAACAGAGGAGCCTGTGTGTGTGAGACATTGAGAGTGACAGCGATCTTGTGTGAGTGAGAGTGTGTGTATAAAAGCAAAGGAGACTGTGTGTGCCTGTATCTGTATGTGTGTGAAAGCAGAAGGAACTATGTATGGGACAGAGAATGGGCTCTATGTAAAATTATGTTTTACTTGGTTATTATTTCTTTAAGCACTATATTATTTTTTGTATATGCTTGATGTAGCTCTATGTAAAATTGTGTTTTACTTGGTTATTATTCCTTTAAGCACTACATTATTTTTTATATATGTTTGATGTAAAATGCTTCCTCACAACACCATTAACCTATAAGCAAGTAAAACAAAACAGTGTGTGCAGGTTCAGGCCTCATAACACCCCTGGGTGGCATTCATCTCACACACACACACACACACACACACACACACACACACACACACACACACACACACACACACACTGCCAGGCATAATTGCTTGCATATTTTTGGTTTATTCCTCATAAAATTTGTGGTTTTCAGACTACTAAGGACTGAAATCACTAAGCAATGATATTCATTGGAGTTTAAGACTTTGTATCCCTCAGAAAATACATGCAAACATGAATCCTTTTATTTTTCCAACATTTTAAGTTCATAGAGTTGTCGCCTCACATTAAGACGTTTTCCTGTTCGATTCTCAGCTAAAGCGTCTTCTATGTGGAGACATGCGTGAATGGGCGTACCTTCGTTTAAGGTTGCGCATCAGGGCCAACAACACGGCCTGTAAAATTCTATTGCCAATCATTAGCGGACCAGAGTTCCGCTGTGGTGACCCCTAACTGGGAAAAGCCGAAAGACACAACATAGGAACTTAGGGGCAAGTTACTGGAATGGACAGCAAGCAGAAATGATTTTTTTTTTTATCTTGATGCTGTCATTTGCTGGTCAGCACAAGCAGATTTTATTGCCTATTGTGGGACCCGACCTTAACATGTTTAGAAGGGGGTGCCTCTCATTTGTTATGGACAGGTCACACATAATTCAGGTGCTTAACTGGATGGTCATACATAATTCGGGTGCTTAACTGTTTTATTTTTTTTCCAAATATCAGAGTGCTGTCAGCATACTCCATGCACTACAAACATTTTCTAATTAGGTGTTACAGCTCTTTACACACACACACACACACACACACACACACACACACACACACACACACACACACACACACACAAAACCAAAATTTCCAATTTTTACAAATATCCTGTAATCAAATACTGTATCATTATCAGTACATGTATTTTTCTCTGTATAAGTTTTGTTATTCGTGACCCTTGTTTAATTTGCTGTACTGTTTATAAAAGAAAATATGAACCTAGACATAAGTAAGTAAAGTCAGTACATATACTTACCATTAACAGCCAGAGCAGTGGTTCCAAAACCTATATAACTGAAGGTTCCATACATATAGACTGCAAATGCTGAACAGTGTTTTATAATGAAGCCTTGGTTTCTTTGCCCAAGTTCAATATTTGCCCACACATAGTCAATCATAGGAACATTGCCTTGTATGCTGGCATTTGAGAGAAGATCGTTGCTCTGCAGAATTTCAGCAATTAATGATGCTTCAGCGATCAACTGAATGTAGTTATTGAAATTGTTTTGTGTGTTGATAACGTAGGAACTGGAAAATGATTCAAAGGGAAGGATGTTCATTATGAATGGATCTGCTGTGTAACCATTGTAATATCCACCTGTAAAGGTATACATTACCATAACTGGTTCTGTGGCAGTGAGGTAGAGCGAGGAAGCTGAATAAGACAGACTGATTGTTGTACGGTGCCCTTGTTGAAGTTTTATAATGGTACCCCAGTTTTCAATGCTGGAATGTATTTCAGTTCTTTGTGATGCTACAACAGTGACACTATCTGTATAATCTTCAACAGCTATGGATGCTACTAGGAATTCTTTCGCCCATTTGTTTACAGGAAGCAACTGTTCAAAGAAACCATTATGTTTGTCACCGCTGTTCCCAGACAACACAGCAATAGGATACTCTGACTGAATTCTAGTTCCACTTAGGTCAGTGGTACTTTGTAGCTGAATGGCTCCAAATGCTGATAACACCAGGGTTATGTTATCTCCTGAATTGTAATTTGATCCATTATACATGAGAGCACCTGCAACTGTGATCAGGAGTTTATTGGTCTGATTATAGTTAATGACTGCAAATGCTGACATGCCATGACCTCTTACTGGAACAAAAACATAATATTCTTTACCAAGGATATCCACTGGGAAAATAGCAGCAGAATCTGCTGTTCTAGGTTTATAGCTAAATGATGCTACAGTGATGGGTTTGTCAGATCTTACAATGACTGCATTGTTAGAAGATAATATGGTACCACGGAGTTCTGCCCAAGCAGTAATATTGACAAATGATGTTTCACCTTCGCCAAGTGTGAGGGCATCTTCAAAACTTGTGTTATATATGATGACCCAAACAAATGTTGATGGACTGAGGGCAGTGATTGACAAGCGGAAAACCTCTAAATCTGAATCATCATAATTTTGTACCAATGTAGTAATGAACTCTGTTCCAGCACTGTTCCAAGAGAAGCCTAAATAAAAATAAAATGTGGAAACATGGTTAAAAAGCAAAACCATGTATGTGTAAAACATGTTTATTTTCTTATCATCAAAGAAACTGCAATATATTTATTCAAATCTTACAAAACAAAATTATACCTGAATATATATGATAAATTGTGTAATATAGCTTTTTATCCATTTGTATGCTTAATGTTTTCTTCGTGTTACTAAACATTACTAAAGATGTAACACCAGGAAAATAGTAAGTGCTTTTATTATAACAAAGTGCCTCATCCTTATAAATATCAATAATTTGAATGTAACAGAAAAATGCCATGAAATACTGATTCATGTTATTTTGGATAATACCTCACTTGAAGAAAATATTGCTGTCTACTTAAAAATAATTGAAGACTAGGCAAAAAGAGTACAGCATCTAGTAAGCAATTATCTGTACTTTAGATATGAACTGATGACAATAAACACAACTCTGAGTGCATCGCAAATGCATTAATGGGTTGATTCAGAATAGTTACTTTATCATAAATCAGGGCTTCATCCTTCAGTCTGATTCAAAAATTTGAACTAAACTATAAATTAAAACTGAAGGAAACAATACCTTAAACAATGTTACCAAATACTGCCTCTGTGATTATCATGATTTTCTTATACGTATATGCACTTGGATAAAATTAGATCGTGTTCATAGAACTGATTACAGCACTTTACTGTAATGGAAAGCCTTCGTTTAACTTTTCCTTTAAGATCAGAGTTACTGCACTGATGCACTTCCCAGTGTTTGTCTTTCGGCTTTTTCCCTGTAAGGGGTTGCCACAGCGGAACTCCAGTCCGCTAATGATTGGCAGTAGATTTTTTACGAAATGCCAGCTCAACGCCCAGCCTTCAACGAAGGCACTCCCATTTACGCACGCATGTCTTTCGAGCACTACCCAACCGCGGGGAGGACATGCAGACTCCACACAGAAGGCACTCCCAAGCCAAGCTGAGAATCGAACGGGAGAACCTCTTGCTGTGAGGTAACAATGCTACCGCCGAATCACCATGGCAGATGTGATGCACTTCCCAGTGTAAGTGTAAATAAAAGACTCAGGGCAAGATGCAACCTCCTTAACATATTTTATGCAAAATTGTACATTTTAGATCAGAAAGTGTGTTGCTCTTGCATTTTATTCTTTCAATAAATGAGCTGGAAACATAAAAAAGTGAACCCACAGTGCCTCTCTACATAAGAGTGCATACTGACTGCTGTATTTCCAGGTTAAATGCATCAGTAGCAGTAAGTCCTTTCTTATTTCCTAGAAAGATAAGATTTCCACTTTGCCTTCAGGTAGAACACTCCACATTAAAACATAAATATATGTGATGATTTATTAGTGATACCACAGTAAGTAAGCAGCTGTGCTTCTAAAATGCACATTGTTTTGTTTACCCAGAATGTTTTACAGGTGTATGCAAATCATTGCTCTGTACCTACCATGGTATCATTTTATGGACATGAACACAAAGGAAGACTGAGTAATCCATGAAACTAAAACGTAAAAACAGGCTATAATCTTCATTTCTTTTTCAAATTACTTGCAATGTTAACATTAGGAGTATAACTAGAGATGAAATTAATTGTAAAACCATGATGCATGAGTGGTGCTGCAGTTCTCTATAAGTAATTGACTCCTAGCTGTGATAAAAGTTATCATTGCTCAGTATGTTCAGAAGTTGGCATAATGGCTAAGGCATTTACAAGGTGCAGGGCTTGATTCTCACATGGAGTAATTAGATAGGCTTAAAATGGCCCATAAGGATAGTCAGCCTAGTACTAATCCATAAACAATGGCTAAGGTTCAGAAAGATTGCATGCATGTTTTCAACTAGTTCACTTCTATTTACTGTGTGTACACCTGATGAATCCTGCAGCTCATTAAAGATGTATAGCAAAGAAAATGAGTGCAGGGAGTTGAGCTTATTAAATATTATGCTAGCAGGTACAGCAGGTCCTATGTGAGCAGCAGGTAATACTAAGGTGTAATAGCAAAAGAAAGTGGTGGAACCAAAAGAGCCCAAAAATGTAAATATATAAAAATAGAAATAAGGCACTTCGGCTGGAGATAAAAACACTTTAATACAAATAAAATAAATATTGCAAATAGGTAAGCGCTTTCGAGGCAACTCTCTTCTTCATACCTAAATACAAACTGATAAAAAATCCAGGATTTAAATACAAGCACTAACCAATAAAGACGAATCTTAGGAATACATCATAAAATTCAATGTGTTAAAACTATTCTCTTCAAAAGAGGTTTTAAGGACACAGCACTATTAAGGCCAGGTGGAAAATATGCCTTAAAATCACAATCCATCTTAATTCAACATATTCTGTTTCATTTTTGATGTCCCATTCACGTAAACTGACATTAACTTTCTGTAAAACTAAAAATGTAAAATGGTGTTGTGTGTCATAATCAACTGCATGCTTAGCTAGTGCATTTGTACATTTGCTATTACGTTTTAATTAACCTCCTCTATTGCACTATCTATTTCAAACTTTTTATACCCTCTGTCTAAAAGATCTGATGTAAGGTCCTTGACCGCAAGCAGTCTAGACAACACTATCAGTGTGAATTCATGTCATTGAGATGTTCCATAATTCTTTCTTTCAACATGCGGTTTGTCTTGCCTATGTAGAATGCACTACATAAATTACACTTTGCTAAATAAACAATATTTCTTGTGGAGCAATCAGCATAAAAAGAAAACTCTATAGGCTTATCATTTAGTGGATGTATGACCATCCAAGCAAACCATATATAAGCACAAGCTTTACAGGTTCTACAGGGGTGGGTACCTCTACGCTGTGAGTTAAACCTCTCACATGTATTATGGTGCTTGTAGCATAACCTTTGTTTCAGGTTTCTATTATTCTTGAAGCTAAAACTTGGATTAGCTCCCAGCACCCAGTTAATACTTGGATCAATCAATAAAATGGGCCAATTCTTTTTAACGATATTGCATATTACATTGACATTATTAGAATAAGTTAGACACAATCTATTCACAGGTTGAATATCTGTCTGTCCTGCACTTTGTACTTCAACTTGACAGCTATCAGAAAAATAGGGCTTGGTTTTACAAATATCAGAGGAATTAACCTCCTCTATTGCACTATCTATGTCAAACTTCTTATACCCTCTGTCTAAAAGATCTGATGTAAGGCCCTTGACCACAAGCAGTCTAGTCAACACTATCAGTGTGAATTCTCTTACAGTGTAACACGTGATTCCTAACCACATTTTTCAAAATATGCCTGGGATGCATGCTGGAGCGATGGAAAATATTATTCTTCCTACATTCTTTCCTGTGCATTTTGGTGGATACATCTCATAATATGCTCTTTCTAACATGAACATCCAGAAAGTCCAATTTTTCTTTGGAGAATTTAAGTGAGAAAGAGAGGTAAGATGTGGTATTCCCGACAAAATTGACACAACTGTCTAATTCTTGCTCATTCCCATGCCAAGTAAAAAATATGTCATCCACAAAACGTTTGCAAAATGTAATGTGTTGGTTGAACATGTCAGAGAAGAATACCATCTCTTCCTCCCATTGGGCCAGCACAATGTTGGCATAAGTGTTAGCACACGCTTTGGCCATAGCAACTCCTACTTTCTGAAGGAAGAATTCATTCTCAAATACAAAAACATTGTTCTCTAATATCAAATCAAGTAACGCACAAATCATATTCACTTTAGTATTAGAAAACTCACTTTCTTTGGTCAGAAAGCTTCAAACATTCCTTACACCCTCTTCATTAGGAATGACCGTGAATAATGAGTTCACATCTAAACTTACAAAAATAACTTCACTGATAGTTGTATGCTGTCTAGACTTGGCCCAAATAAACAGATGCTCCAGAAATTGATTACTATCCTTTAGGACAGTAGGTATTTTATTCAAAACACATCTTAGCTGTTTTTCAACATAGATAGATATATGTTCTGTAAGCCAGCCCCTTCCTGAAACAATGGGTCTAAGCAGAGGATTTAATGGATCTTTGTGCACTTTCAGCAAACCATAAATGACTGGTATGGTAGGATGCTCTACACTAAAGTAGGTATACAAAGGATAATAAATCTGGTCAGTCATAAGTAGATCATACATATAAAAATTCAATCTACTAAAGATGCCATTTACCTGGAATTTTTGTAGATTTATATATACATTGCCGTCATGTAACATCTTGTGCATTCTATCCAGGTAGTCCATTGTGTCAAGGATAACTCTCCCACCACCCTTGTCAGCTGGTCTAATAGTCAAGTGTTCAGCCTTAGTCAAAGTATGCAGGGCTTGATCTTCTCTAGTAGTCAAGTTGTAAAAAGTGCCCTTCATTTTCTCACTAGTCACTTTCCTAAGATCACTCTCACACATCTTAATAAATGCGTCCATGGCCGGAGAATTATTAGGAACAAAAGAACTCGGTTTTCTTAAACTATGAACATTATCAACTCCACAAGTACTACCATCATATATGGTTTTAAGCATTATATTCCTTGCAAAAACATTAAGATCTAAGACAGCATCCACCAAATTCATATTGCTGGCTGGAACAAAGGACAGACCCTTATTCAAAACTGAAAGTTCTTCAGCAGTAAGAGTAACTGAGGATAAATTAAAAACTAAGTTCTTTATCTGCGACCTCGTGTACTCGAAGTCTTGTTCTGAGCACCAGGGTTGGACTGTATCCTCCCGCGTCACCTGTGGCTCCTGGACCTGCTCATATGTTTGTCCTGCCTTATGGGCTGTGCTTTGTCTACAAAAACCCCAGAAGAGCGTGTACCTTTGTTACTCACATTATTACTGTTCATAGATTGACGTTTAACAGAGGAAAACACCATGGGCTTAACCACAGGTTCTGTATCAGTTAAATAGTTACAGTGTGTTGTTTTAGATGCCAAAACCACACCATTGTCTAAAGTAGATTTATTTAAACCAGCAGTCTGTACATCAATATGGCCAGAATTCTCATCTATTAAGCTATCAGCATCATTAAGGCACTCAGCATTAGATGAATCATTAACACATGCTAAACTTGATTTAAAATTGGTGAATTATTACAATTAGATTGACCAATTAACCTAACATTTGTATGCATATTGATAGGACTGATATTTACTTCATTCTTTCCCACAATGAGAAAAATATTATTCTTGTCAATACTATGCGCTGCTGCATTAACATTAACATTGTTATTTTTAGTGCCAAAAGCATTATTCACATTACTAAAAAGCATATTAGAGGTTGAGACCGAGTCATTATCTCCCAACAACCCATTTGCTTTCTTAACAGAGGGTGAGGACATCAGTTGCTCAGCCTCACCAATTCCACCATTAACAGAATTGACGATATTATTAGTGTTAGAATTGCCTTCGTTCAAATCACTAGGAGCAATATCAGCTTGTGAAACAGTCGCATTTCGCTCTATAAACTCATCAACAGCAGTCTGAGAGGGAGAAGCTATGTCACAAACCGGTTTGTTAGTTTTGGGAAAAACTACATGAGAAATCAATGTAGTACCGGCCGGACGAAGTACATAAGGGACATTAAAGTCAGTTACATGAGATTTAAAAATTGTAGTACCTTGTCTGTTAGTGGTGATAACATCCCCAGTGTGAGGTAGAGATTCTACAGCAGCTAATCCAAAATTAGGAGGTAGACTGTATTGTACAGAACACTTAGAAGCTGTGTTACTGCTAGCATTGTCTTTACGATGGTGTTGTTCTCTAGGAGGCGTGCCTCTCCTATTAACACCATTAAAAGCATTTGTCCATTGTCCCGCCTCCATGGAGTCAGTGCGCACGTTGATTGGTATATTTGTTCTAGGCCAGGAAAAGACATTTCCTGCCTAAAAATCGTCAAAGACCCTGCACAGTTTCTTGATTTTTTCTTTCTCAAGCCTCCTCTCATACAGAGAGATGCTAAGGAGTACATCATCTAGATGTTGAGTGCATGCATCATCTTTGTAAGTGTCCATTAACAAACTTGTCAGTCTATTAATATCAAATGCTAAAGAATTCTCCTCAGAAGAGGAGACTAAGGCTGAACACTTGACTATTAGACCAGCTGACAAAGGTGGTGGGAGAGTTATCCATGACACAATGGACTACTTGGATAGAATGCACAAGATGTTACATGACGGCAATGTATGTATAAATCTACAAAAATTACAGGTAAATGGTATCTTTAGTTGATTGAATTTTTATATGTATGATCTACTTATGACTGACCAGATTGATTTTTCTTTGTATACCTACTTTAGTGTCGAACACCCTACCATACCAGTAATTTATGGTTTGCTGAAAGTGCACAAAGATCCATTAAATCCTCCACTTAGACCCATTGTTTCAGCAAGGGGCTGGCTTACAGAACCTATGTCTATCTATGTTGAAAAACAGCTAAGATGTGTTTTGAACAAAATACCTACTGTTCTAAAAGACAGTAAGCAATTTCTGGAGCATCTGTTTATTTGGGCCGAGTCTAGACAGCATACAGCTATCAGTGAATTTAGTTTTACAACTTTAGATGTGAACTCATTATTCATGGTCATTCCTAAAGAAGAGGGAGTAGAGAATGTTAGAAGCCTTCTGAACAAAGAAAGTGAGCTCTCTAATACTAAAGTGAATATGATTTGTGCATTACTTGATTTGATATTAGAAAACAATGTTTTTCTATTTGAGAATGAAGTCTTCCTTCAGAAAGTAGGAGTTGCTATGGGCATAGTGTGTGCTAACACTTATGCTAACATTGTGCTCGCCCAATGGGAGGAAGAGATCATATTCATCTCTGACATGTTCAAGCAACACATTATGTTTTACAAACATTGTGTGGATGACATCTTTTTTACTTGGCATGGGAATGAGCAAGAATTAGACAATTTCCTCGAGAAAACCACATCTTACCTCTCTTTCTCACTTAAATTCTCCAAAGAAAAATTGGACTTTCTCGATGTTCTTATTAGTAAAAGCATATTATGAGATGTATCCACCAAAATGCACAGGAAAGAATGTAGGAAGAATGATATTCTCCATCCCTCCAGCATGTATCCCAGGCATATTATGAAAAATGTGGTTAAGAATCAAGTGTTACGCTGCAAGAGAATTCATACTGATAATGCTGACTAGACTGCTGCGGTCAAGGGCCTTACATCAGATCTTTTAGACAGAGGATATAAGAAGTTTGACATAGATAGTGCAATAGAGGAGGTTAATTCCTTTGACATTTGTAAAACCAAGCCCTATTTTTCTGATAGCTGCTAAGTTGAAGTACAACGTGTAGGATGGACAGATATTCAGCCTGTGAATAGATTGTGTCTGAGTTATTCTAATAATGTCAATGTAATATGTGATATCGTTAAAAAGAATTGGCCCATTTTATTGACTGATCGAAGTATTAGCCGGGTGCTTGGAGCTAATCCGAGTTTTAGCTTCAAGAATAATAGAAACCTGAAACAAAGGTTATGCTACCAGCACCATAATACTTGTGAGAGGTTTAACTCACAGCGTAAAGGCACCCACCCCTGTAGAACCTGTAAGGCTTGTGCTTATATATGGTCTGCTTGGATGGTCAGACATCCACTACATAATAAGCCTACAGAGTTTTCTTTTTATGCTGCTTGCTCCACAAGAAATATTGTTTATTTAGCAAAGTGTAATTTATGTAGTGCATTCTACATAGGCAAGTCAAACCGCATGTTGAAAGAAAGAATTATGGAACATCTCGATGACATATGTAATAGCAAATGTACAAATGCACTAGCTAAGCATGTAATTGATTATGACACACAGCACAATTTTACATTTTTAGTTTTACAGAAAGTTAATGCCAGTTTATGTGAAGGGGACATAAAAAATGAAACAGGATATGTTGAATTAAGATGGATTGTGGATTTTAAGGCATATTTTCCACCTGACCTTAATAGCACTGTGTCCTTAAAACCTCTATTGAAGAGAAGAGGTTTACCACATTGAATTTTATGATGTATTCCTAAGCTTTGTTTTTACTGGTTAGTGCTTGTATTTAAATCTTGGATATTTTATCAGTTTGTATTTAGGTCTGAAAAAGATGGTTGCCTCGAAAGCGCTTAACTATTTGCAATATTTATTTTATTTGTATTAAAGTGTTTTTATCTCCAGCTGAAGTGCCTTATTTCTATTTTTATATAATACTAAGGTGTAACCACACAGAGTGATGTAAAAGGCAAAGGAAGTAGAAGGTAGACAATGAGGTGAAACCTTAGAAATGAGTAAGATGGGGGTGGGAAGATGGGTTAGAGCAGGAGTGTCCAACTCATGTCCGCCCCGGCCGCATCGGACCTGCATACAACGTATTAGGCAACGGCAGTTTTTTTTTTTCTGCATAAAATTCTGTGTGCGGTATGTATATGAGCCCATCCCCATCACAGTCGTGAACTTTCTTTTCAAACAAACAATAACACAAACACAAAAACTCATTTGTTTTCAGTTTCCTCCATCTTTGTCATATGCCTTTGCTCATAATCCTGTAATATTAATGATATAAAAGACCTTCAACTATGTCTAGTAGGATTTAGAAAAGAGCAGTTATGATTATTTTAATTGTATCAGTGTTATTGTCTGTTCCATTGAAAATTTGAATAGCATCTCTGCTGTATACTTAGTGATGATAGAAAAAAATCCTGTTATTATTCCTACCTTGCCTGACCATTTTATGTTTTGTCATCTGATTTTGTCATTTAAAATTATTTCTTTAAAATTCACTGGTATATATATATATATATATATATATATATATTTAGAGAGAGAGAGAGAGAGAGATTAGGAGAGAGAAGGTAGGTTGGGGAAGGTAGTAAGGGAATTTCAAAGAAGGAAAGTGGACTAAAGTAAAAAGACAAGGAAGACAGATAAGGCTGAGAAGGGAGATGCTGACACAGTGGGGTAGGACTACAATGACAAAGGAAACATCATGCACACAGAGGAAAGAGAATGGTAATGAGGAAGGCTGGACAGGAAACAGGGGTGGGCATAGACACAAAAGAGAGGGGCACCCCAGGAAGGGGATAAGAGGGCTGCATAGCTGAAATCCCTGCCTCCCATGATCCAGTGAGAGCATAATCACCATCCTGGGCTCCATCACCATTGGGCCTTAGTACAGATGCAGAAACCAGTGCAAGACAGAGACATATCTCAAAAGTTATTGCATGAAGTTCTCTAACTAGCTTCTCTGGCCATCCAACTTCTTGTCAATTAATCCCTTCAACTATTTCTTCCATTTGCCGCTGCATGACAAATGCGCAGTATCTACAGTCATTGCTACTGGCCATTTAATGATTAGCTGCAGTGCTTCAAGATGTATGAAGGTGACTGTGACAGCCTAATACACTCATTTTGTGGATGTCTGTGGTGGTGGTGGGTTTGGTGTTGTTGCCCCCAGTGGTGAGTAGGAAGACCTTGCTGGAAGAATAGGGTTGGGAGGGTGGCCTAATGGTTAAGGTGTTTGCTTTACGAACACAAGGTACAGGGTTTGAATCTCACAGGGGATAAATGGCTAGGCTTAAAAATGGCTCGCAAGGGCATTTAGCCTAGTACTAATCTATGAATCTATGAATAGGTGCAGGTTTAGATGCTGTTGCATATAAATGTAAAATACATTGAGAGAGAACAATGTAAATAATACAAAGGATAGCATGAAAGGGAGGGTGCAGAAGTACAGGTAATATAATAAAATACAACTCATACTTATCTTTACTCTGATAATATTACAGGTATAATACCCAATGCAGCAGTAAGCACCCACACATGCAGACAAGGATGAATTTTTATTCAAATGATCAAGAAATTGAACTGTCATATACATGTCATTCAAGCCAGACACCAAAGCTTTTACATGTTGAGCTATGTGGGCAATCAGTTTGAATACTGCCTATTGAAATACACTCAAAATGTTCCCACTAAACTTATATATACCAATTCTGAGATTGGTGTACTTCAGAAAAAAGGGAATATACTGTAGCATGGCATTCCATCCATTCCGGATCTGATATATACAAGACCAATCTTTCGGCCATTCATTCTCTGCATTTTGGCACTTACTCTGACAGCATTTCCAATGATTACAGGGAAAATAAACAGGAAAATAAACAGTCCTCAGGATTCACTAATCCTCTGTGCAAGACTAGATTAGTCTTACATGGAAGAGCCAGTCTAAGAGTAAGACAGCAGCGCGCCATGCATATTAATGAAGGTGCGCTGCCTCAACTCTAAGGCTAACACAGAGCATGCATGAGTGAAGGGGGAGTGTTGTACTGCCGAGCAGTCCAAAAATCCACACCCCTGCAAGTCTGACACTCGGGAAATGTCTACTTACATGAGCGAGTCCACTCAAATGTGTACATACCCAGCACTATACTCTCCCCACATTCTAAACCCCTGTACAATTATAAAATGTAAACATTTTATTTTTATTTTTATTATTTCTGATATAGCTACCCGTATTTGCGTGTGTTTGCATGGGTTTGCCCATTGCTTAGCTACAGATTAAGTTTTTAGACACGAAGGATAATATGAAACGTGGTAGAGCCTTAAGCCAAAGAGAGGCATTCGGTAAGTCCCACCCCACCCCCCCTCTATTTTCTGTAAATCTGTATCATTTAAATTTTTGTAAAAGCATTGAAATGGTATATGTAGTAGTGAACGAATTGTATATATATATATATATATATATATATATATATATATATATATATATATATATATATATGTAAGAAGGTGAAATGGTTATGCATACTGATGGATGCATGAGTAACATATCTTAAGCAATGTGAAGCACTGCTAAGCAAAGTTTACCAATATTAAGCATATTTAAATGTAATTGCTCGTAGCTAAGCACAGCATTAACTAGCGCAATGGCTTTGTGCGGAGTTGCACATCGCATAAACTAGCGCAAACAGAACATGTTTGCGCGTAGCTGCGCACTGTGCTAACTAGTGCAACATCGGGCAATGTAGAGCACCGTAGAGCAACGTCGGGCAAAGTTGAGCAAAGTCGGCTAAACAAAGCCACACCTCCTAGCCGGTCTGGTCAGTAGTAAAATAAAAAGCAATGACAGGGCTCGAACCCGAGATATTGTGCACCATAATCACAGTACTGAACCACTAAGCCATGATAGCATTTCACAACCATGCACTTTCAACACACACATACATATCAATGGAAGTTTACCCATTGTTGAGCAGGTGTGCCTTTAGCAAATTTTTTTCAAAACTGGCCAATCACAAATAAGTGCAGTAAATGAGGCATATTTAAGCTCCATAGATAGGAATACTTGCCATAACTGGTTGTAGCTCCCATCTGCAGGCAGCATGGCTGGTGCTGGAGAGGGCTCTTGATTTCGAGTGCAACATTTGGGCATTGAGGAGTCAAAAGTAATGGTTTGGCTCCTTGTCCATAATCATGAGGATAGACTCCTGCGGGGGCCAGTACCAGGGCACCCAATACAAAGCGGAAGCTTGGAACCGCCTAGCTCATGAACTCACCAGTGCCACAGGCATCCCTAGGACTGGTGAGCAGGTCAGACACCACCACAAAGACCTGAAGAGATGCAAGGGGAATCAACTGGACCAGTGGATCCAGGAGGCCCGTGTGATGGAAAATACTCCACTACTGAGTAAGTAGCCATGGAATTAAGTATGTAAGAATTGCTATTCTAGTCTATACTATGGATAGGTATGTCTCAATATCACTTCATTTACTTCACAGCTGCAGGTGTCTGTGCTGCGAACCAGAAAGCCTTTGCAGATAGGCTGCTAAGGCTGCACCACCAGGCAGGTTAGTAATCATTCTGCATGTACTGTTATATAAAATAAATGAGAGAGCCTGAAAAAAAGTGTTTTAACCCAATAAATAAAGGTATAATAATTCTTTAATAATTATTCTGTATGTACTGTTATATAAAATAAATGAGAGAGCCTCTAGAAAAGTGTTTTAAGATTTTAATAAAGGTATAATTCCTGGAGTGTGTTTGTGTCATTTTCTTTGATGTGTTGTTGTACTCTTGCATTTTAGAAATAGTACTGTTGTACTAAGCGCTGTTAATCCACACTTGGGTAGGCCCATATAAAGTGGATGAAGGGAGTGCTAGTAGCTTTTAAGCATGTTTACAGTCCTCAACTGTTGGTTCATGCCCAGCATGCACAGGTGAATCTAGCACATGAGTAGCTTGGTATTGTGTTCCCTAGAAATGTCAGTGTGCTGCCAGAAATGTAGGGAGATGTTAACATATAACTGATAATTTATTTTATTTTATTTATTTTACATTTGTTGACTGGGCTAGTCTAACTGGATACATGTCCATTTTTAGTAGAGGCCCGGGGAGAAAAGCTCTAGGAATCATACAGAGTTAGTCTAGGTTAAGAAAGAGCCATCATAAAAAACAACAAATTGTTACATAGATGAATTATAAAAACACTGATAGAGGGTAATACAGAAACAATATAAAAAAAATCAATTGTTAAGAATGACATTATAAAAACAAAAAAATATATATATTTTTTTTACTGAGTATATTTCTCAGTGTAGGTAAAATAACTAGGGGTTTGTGTACAAAACAAATTATGTAGAAACAGAGAGAGGAAGGAAAAGTATAGGATGTAGGATGAAATGTTAGAGTAGTTAGTCAGGGTTGGTGCAGGAGCATAACCAGTGTTGATTAAGAAATAGCCTTAGATTCTTTTTAAAAAGCAAGAGAGAGGTCTGAGATGTGAGATTGGGAGGTAGTTGATTCCATACTTTTCTGACAGTGTTAGAAAACAAGGAGTCGCCTGCTGAGTTTTTAGTTTTGGTGGTATTAATCAACATTCTGTGTGAGGAGCGCAGATTATTGAGATTTTTATAAGGTATACTAAGGCTTGAGAGTATTGGCGTGTTAGAGGGTTGATACAGGGTATTATGGGCTATTGTAAGTTGGTGGAATTGAAGCTGGTTAAGAAATTCTAGCCAGCCTAGTTGCTTTAGGTTCAGACAGTGATGAGTTGTGAATGGAGAGCCAGTAGCAAATCTAGCAATATTGTTATAAGATGTCGCAAGTTTGTTGAGGTTATTCTTAGAGATGTTAGTGTATATAGGAAAGGCGTATAACAGGGTTGAGATTAGGTGTGTTCTTGCTATAGTGGTCTTTGCTAGTGGTGTAAGAAAGGGCTTAATTTTATAGAGGGATCCTAGTTTTCTGTTAACTAATTTTATAGTGGAATTTATGTGAGTGTCAAAGTTGAGGTTGTTGTCAACTGTGATACCTAAGAGTTTGGTGGTTGGGTCAGGAGAGATAAGAGTACCATTATTGGATGTAAGGGTAAAATGTAAAGGAGAAGACTTATGGGTTAGTGTGAATTGTAGCAGTTTAGTTTTTTTGGGGGTTAGGAGGAGGCAGTGGTTTCAGAACCAATGCTCAACAATATTGAAAGCTTTTTGGGTAAGAGATTGGAGTTCAGCTTGGGAGGTGGTTGAACAGATTATTGTAGAGTCATCTGCATATTGGATGCAGGTGGAGTGTGTACTAGCTAAATGAAGGTCATTGATATAGATGGAAAACAGGAGTGAACCTAATATGGAGCCCTTTGGTACACCTAGGGAGATAGGAAGATGATTAGATAGTTTATTTTGCCACAGTACAGCTTGATGTCGGTTTTCAAGGTAAGATGTGAACCAACTCATGGATAGAGTGTCGAGTGAAAGAGATTTCAGTATGTGTAGAAGAAGTTGGTGATTAACCATGTCATAAGCTTTAGATAAATCCACAAAATCTGCGGAGGAAAGAAAATTTGTATTGCGGTTTTTGTTGATACAGTTTGTGAAGGATAGCAGGGCAGTGGTGGTACTGTGAGAAGGTGTGAATCCATGCTGACAGTTGGCTAACAGGATGTGATGGAGAAGGTGGTTAAGAAGTTGCTTGTGAATGCATTTTTCCATTATCTTTGCAAGGGGGGATAGTAGAAAGTTAGAGAAGTCATTTATGTAGTGGAATGATGTGAGAAATTTTCCAGATAGATGGGATAGTACCTTCATTTATAGTTCTATTTATGAGACTAGAGATGGGGTAAGCAATGGCATTGGCCCCTTTTTGAAGAAATTCTGCTGGGAGTTTGTCGGCTGAAGGGGTGGTTGGTTTTAGTTTATGTAGAAGGGAGCAGATAAAGGATGTGGACACTGGTTGTAAATGAAATGCAGGGGGTGGATAGCTAGTGGCAGTGGGCAGGTTAGCGGTATTGAGAGATAGATGGCTTGCAAGGGTTTGGAAAGTGTCAGTAAAGAAAGAATTAAAGGCATTGGCTGTTTGTATTGGATTTTCAGGGTTCGAGCCTAGTAGGTTGGGGGTGATAGATTGTCCTGGGTTAAGCAGTTTGTTAATGCTAGTCCAAAATTTTTGTGGATACTTGAGGGAGGACTGTTGTAACTGGTTGTAATAGTTCTTTTTGTCTAGTAAAATGGCTTTTTTTGTATTGTTTCTGAGTTGTCTGAAGGTTTGGTGATCTACATGATTCTTAGTAGTATGCCATTTTGCCTAGGATTTGTTTCTTTGCTGGATTAAATGCCTGGTTTTATTAGAGAGCCAAGGGGCAGGTTTAGTTTTATTTCTAGTAGATCGTAATGGGGCGTGATGGTCCAGGATTTTTAAGAATGTAGAGTTAAAGTATTCAGCTGCTTTATTTATAGGGAGAGATTTCAGTAGAGTCCAATTACATTGCTTTAGTTCTGTTTGGAATAGCTTGGAATTAAAGTGCTTTTTGGTACGTACAGTTCTAAAAGTATTAGGGAGAGTTAGGTTGGTTTTATGTCTGATAATGGTCACTTAGGTCATCTGGAAGAGTTAATGTTGTATAAGTTTGGTGAAGATTATTGGTGAGTATCCAATCCAAGGTACTGTCTTTATTGTTGAGTTTATTAATTCTAGTAGGGGAGTTTATAGTTTGAGAGAAGCCATAAAGGTTTATATGGGAAGTGGGGTTTGTACAGCTACATGAAGTTCAGTCTATATTGAAGTCTCCTAAGACTATGGTTTCTTGTGGGTGATTTTGGGAAAGCCAGTTGAGTATGTATTCAAGTAAGCTAATATTGTTTCCTGGGGGAAGATATGCACAGATGATATTTATAGCTTTATGTGGGTTAAGCTGGAGTTTGGAGATGATTATTACGGCATTATTAATTAGAGGTTCGTTAAGATTTATAGTGCTAACTTGTAATTCAGATTTGTAGAGAAGTGCTACCTTCTATATATGCATGTGTTATGCTTGCTGTTCATCTGTTGGAACTCTGGTGTGTTGGGTTAATGGGAATTTCACCTGAACATATCTAGATAATTATAGGAAAGTAGAGCTGTCAGTGTACCATCTCAGCAGTAGTGTGTCTGAGCAATTCACAAAATATGTAGCAGCAACATCTGCATCCCGGACAGTTTGTATGTCTGATACAGCTCATGTATACAAAGATCTAGCAAAACCCATTTCACAATTTAAGGACAATTGGGTAGTGTAATAATACATGTATGGGACATATAACTGCAGTTAATAGGAATGCAGTGTAAACTAGAAGGATATATAAGTTGTTAATGGAGCTATAGTTTTCCACCCTACTGTATGTGCATAAAAAAATGCAATTCCACACCTCAATGGGTATGTCTAATCTCAAAACATTTGTTGGGACATATGTCCTATTGGTTTATAAATATCTGCATTTATTTCAATGCATGTGCCCTGTTCAAATGCCACAATATTGGTGGCCTGTTGCCATCAATTAAACCTGCATGCTGTTGTAATGTCCACTGTTGCTCTATATATGCATGTGTTATGCTTGCTGTTCATCTGCTGGAACTCTGGTGTGTTGGGTTAATGGGAATACTTCTGCATGCTGTTATAACTAATTGGGAATGCTGTTGACTGTTACTAACCCATATTTTCATTCAATCCTCCAAAACATAGAACGTATGGGAAGGCCGGTCCCAGCAGACCCACCTGTCCCACCTTAGCTGGTGATGGCACCTGGCACTAGCAGGTCTGGTGCCCAGCCTGGGACCTCCTCCTCCATTGGCCCTGTGCTACCTTCAGGTGGAAGCACTGCAGGACATGGGGCTCATCCCCCCATGCAAGTATGAGTGGAGGAGGGCCACCTATCACCCTCCAAATGGTCCGGGCTGTTGTGTGTAGAGATTTCGAGCATTCTATCGCTGATCCTCTACGCCAGCTTGAGGCACGAGTGGCACAACTCATGGGTAAGCTTTCTGCTCCTATGCAGCCCCCAGCACAGCCACCCTCTGGGCTGTGAAAGTGTAGTGGTGACTGCCCATGGTTGGGGATCTCAGTTCCACTGTTGCCATCTGTGGGCTCATGGGCTTGCGATTTCCAAACATCCTTCCTCGTCAATGGTGTTCACCCACCACATGTCATATTCTACCCCTGTATGCATCTTGTTTGTCTTGTCTGTTTACCTCCCCAACCTACCTCCCCAAATATACCTACTTCCCCTACCCCACATTCCACTCTCACCTGAAAAAAAAAGGGCAATCTGCTCCCAAAAAAAAATACGCCCCATACATAGCTGCCCATTTTGCACACATGTCCGCTGGACACATAAAATGTAATTTAATTGGCAGTACAACATACTTTGTTGTCCTCACCCCTCTCTCAGGAGTGGAAGGTTTCATATTTCCCTCCAAATTTATTGCATATGCACAGCTGTTGCTGTTAAAGAAATGGGCATCTATAGGCCTTCCCTACACCCATCCTGCACATCCGGAGCTGTTTTCCCTACTGTCTTTCCCTCTTTGTGCCCCTTTTTCACCACTTTCCTATCTCCCCATTTTCTTTTCTTTCAAAGAAATGAGCACGGGGGTTAGCGGGAGTAAGCACTTTTAAGCAGTAGTTAGCGGGTTGGCATGAGTGTGCTCTTGTTTGTGCTTAGCTAAGCATTGCTAAGCATCACACAAACCTGCTCACAACTGCTTAAAAGTGCCTTAGTCACTTTGTATGTGAGGGCCCTTGTTCTGCTCAGCAGCAAAATAAAACACCTCTGTCAGTCTCGAACCCTGGACCTTGTACACACTACACTGCATGAAGTGCCACTAAGCCACAGTAAATATACAGCAATTTGGTGCTGAAATAAATATATCATGCATCAGAGTGAGTGAATGTAAAGAAAAAAATAGGAATGCCATAACACACAACTTGTTCTGTGGATCTTTACCAGCAGTTGTTGTGGAATTGCATTACATGATTGTGATAAGAGAAGCAGCCATTCTAGCAGGAAATAATGTTACAGCAGCACTTTACAACCCCCACACAGTATCATAGCAGGACAAACACTGGCATATCTGATTAGGGCAGAGGCCATACCTCCCAACTGTGCCTAATTTTCAGGGATGTTCCTGATTTTGAAACAAATTTTAGCTGTGTCCCTCTGAATCTCTCTGAAAAGTACTGACATTGGCCAGAAAGGTGGTAAATTACACTTAATGAATAATGACAATAAGTAAGAGTTAGACACTGCTTGTACTTCAGAAAAGGTGTATTAATCCATATGCTCTGGTTCTCTCAAAGTCTCAACTTAACGGCACTAATATTTTAAAGGTGTACCTCACTTTTACCTACTTTTCCCTGAGTCTGTTCAAATATATACCTGAGTGTTTGAGAGACCTGGCAGAGGCAGAAACACACAGGCATATCATCATTTCTCCTGTTACACACTGTGCAAATAGCTTTGGAAGGAGTTCCAGACGCATACCCTTATGTAGGAGTACAACACTGAAATACAAAAGGATGTAGCCATGTACTGATAGCAACCAACTGTAACAATGCCATTGTTCCAGTGCTGAAAAGACCAGTGTGGTGCACAGACAAAGAATAACAGGCTAACCTCTGGCTACCATGTGGATAGTTCCACAATTGGGAGCTACGCAAACTGACCACTTGCCTTGATAAACTAACAGGTACACAGCAACCCTTTAAGTCCAGCAAGATAACATTCACACAAAAATACATAATGCTCTCTATACTTCTGCACCCCTACCCAAATGTAGAATATACCTGTGTGTTCAGGGTCTACCAAGGATGTAGGTAGGCATATTCAGTACTGCAATTTGTCCAGCTTTCTTGAGCAGCCTGTGCTAATGTCAACACTAAAAAAGCACAAACTGTTCAGAAGTGAGAAAATTAATATTCACAGTATAGCAGTTCACAAACAATTCATGTGCCAAAGGAATACATCTCAATAACTAGTTCTGTATGGCAGTTAATTGTACAATTAGAAAAGAAAGTACATACTCCCATGTATCTTGGGTTAGCATTTTGAGGGGTGAGTAAAATTCTACACTGACAAATGTGTACAGGAAGCAGCAACATTCAGGTCTGAGTACAACATTTAAATCACTGGCTACGCCCTGGCTTCAGATATAAGAACTATACCAACCTTCTGCCTTAAACACTGATGTCCACAGCAAACACGCATGATCCCCATCTTGGAAAGCTGAAAGGGCCATGCCTACCTGAGTTAGCAATTTATAGCATTGGGTTGCTATGACAGTGATTACTGCAATTACCACACATCAGGCTGCATGCAATTAGCAAATGGTGGCCATCAATTGGTGCAGAGGCCATCACATGCACATGTGCAAATACCTATAAAAGCAGGCTGTAATTGTTGCCAACAAACTCAATCACTCTATTGCAGAGACTGACAGAGAGACAGAGAGACAGTGAAAAGCAAAAGGAAAAAGAAAAAGAAATAATACCAACTCATACAAAGGAAAGGTATGTAACAGATATGTATTTACTGGCATGTAGTAGATGTTTTTGAAGAGTAGTCGACATAATGTGAACCATTCATATGTGGGCAGCAGTACGTATATATGCACAGATGTCCTGCTTAACTACTGCCATGGACAATTCAGTGTGTACCTGTGGGCAGTGGGACATAACTGTGAAATGTGTAGCTCAGCATTAAATGTCAAACATCTGATCCATGTTATCTGTGTTCTGTACAGTAGTGTGGCCAATGGCTGTTTGGGGGATTAGCACAAACATTTATATAAACATGGGTGTGACAGAGTAACACATGCATGATAGTCATATTAAAGCGTAGCTTAGCAATGGCAACTGCTGTACCAGGCTAGTATGCTAATCTAGCATTTGGAGCTATATATACCCCCTCTAATGTTACTGTGTGTTCACTTGTGACACCTGTTCATGTTGCAGCAAGGCCCAAGAGTATAGCTGTGAGGTCCAGGGACTTACAACAGTGTGGACCTTGTGTGTGTGTATGGCACACACATACGGAGAGATATATATGTGTCATATATATGTGTCATATATATTAACATCTGTATATGTGCATAGAGCAAGGGACATATTGCAACTGTTTGTGAAGGGTGGACATATATATGTTGGTTAAGGTTGTTATGTGCATATTTGTATGTAGGTTTTAGTGTGTGACAAACAAGACAGCATACAGTGCTGGTATATGACATGTGGTGGTTAAACACTCTGGGTGTTTTGTTCAGTTTGCAATGTTGCAGCCAGTGAGGCCTGCTAAAGCTACCTGGGCTGTGAACACTTTCAATGCATTTCTCACAAGACTGTGCAATATTATTACATTACTATATACCTCACATCCTTTGTATAATTGATATTTCCACCATGAAAGGTGGACTGTATATGTGCCTATATGTATATGTACACCAATGGATGTGTATATGTGTATATATATATATATATATATATATATATATATATATATATATATATATATATATATATATACACACACACACACACACACACACACACACACACACACACACACACACACACACACACAGAGTCATATATACTCATACACACCAACATCTACTTGTTGCAATAGATTCTATGTAAAGTTGACTGAGTGTGATGGTCAATGTGTTGGTGAATATGTCAAAGAGGTGTATTTGTGGGATAGCTTAGTGGGGATACTGTTTCTGTCATGATATTATGGGTCCTTGCTTTGCTTTGATTCCAGCAAAAGCTGTGTATGCTGTTGCTAGGCAGATAAAGCACTATGGCATACAGTCTGATGTAGTCCCTTGGTGTTAACTGGGGTGTGTCATTGGAGGCTAAAGCACTACATGTCTGCGTATTGATTGGTACTGATGTTGAATCCAATCCTGTATGTACTGTAGTACTACTTGAAGCTCTGGGTCTAGACAGAAAAGTATGGTGTATGTCCACATTGCTTGGAACCACTGTTTTCTGTGGTCCCTGTAGTCATCACAGATTACATTCCTCAAGCTTAAGGTTTTGTAAGTACTGACACACAGTACTGTATGGTACACACGTAAAGATTATCTGGGTTGGCATACCTTTGTGTCTTGTAATTATGTCAGATGTGTGTGGGTATGCCTGTAACATGTCCTCTGTCATATGTGTGTTACAACATATAACTGCGTATCTAGCAACATTTATAGTTTACTACAGCAGTATGCCACCTATATTCACAATTGTGCACATATTTTGGCCACGGGTTTGCCATCAACAAGTTGTGTGGTATAATGGTAATACTGTAACTGGACCTTACAAACATTGCGATGGATGACATATTTCTTTATGCATTGGCTTGATCTATATCTGCTGTGGCTAGGTGGTGCATTGTGTTGCATACAGTGTGCCAGATACTCTTGTGTAGTCTTATATAGTGATTTTATTTTGTTGCTGTGCAGAACATGGTTTATTAAATAGAGCGTGCCAGGCACTTTCAAGCAGTTGTGGGGTGAGCACTGATAAGTGGTAGTGAAAGTGTTTAATCTCAGTCAACTAATAGGTTGCTATATATGGTAGTTCAGTGATATCTGTACTGTATAATGTTAAATGTGCCATATGACTTGCATACATATCTTTTCTTTATGTCTTCCAGGGATCATGGCACACCGTAGAAATCCTTGCTACAGTAGTGCTGAAGATAAGATTTTTACCAGCTGTATGATTCAGCACTACAGCCTACTATTCTCCAGAACCAGCCAAGACCAGCAGGAGTGTACTGCAATGTGGCAGGATGTTGTCTGGAGGCTAAACGAGGTAGGCCTGCATAACCAGACATATGAGCAGGTACACCACCACTGCAGTGATCTACTTAGACATGTCCATCAGCGTGCTTCTGATGTATGGAGACAAAAGCTTGCAACAGGTGGTGGGATTAACATCCACCCCCCCCCCCTCACCAGAGTGGAGGATCTGCTCCTGAGCCTGGTGGCACCTGCCCAACAACAACAGCAGCAGACATTTACCATGATGGAGGTTGGATCCACCCAGCAAGAACACATGGAGCATGCAGGTAACATGGCATATCTGTAAACTACTGTTACCTCTATTGGTAGATCATGCATATGTGAGAAGTGTAATGTGTAGTTAGAAGATGTGGAGCCTGTTGTTGTGCAATACTGATAATTTGGAACATAATCTGTAGGCCTGTGAATGTTAACTGTTGTTCTACTGTAAGATTGCAAACCCACAGTAGCAATGCCACAGTTGTTGCCACTGACAAACTGTCTCATAACTATGTAGGTCCCTCTGGTGTGACAGCAAGGCAGTGGACAGATGCTGGTGAGTGTGTTCTACATTTATTATTGCAAATAAAAAAGTGCATGTCATATTTAAGGTGTAGGCCATGTACACATGTAACACACCTACCCATAATGCATGTTGTGCATGTTTGCTGTGAGACCACGCACATCTCACTAATGTGATTAGCTGCCTCAAACACAGGCAATACACAGACCATCTCAAACAAATGTGGCTACACTGTAGTGACCATTGGATAGGCAGAGTCGATACACAGCATGCACATAACATAAGCAACTGTGTCATACACAGAACATGTTAAAATGCTACACATGAAGGATTCACAAATCCTCTGTAAAGTCACACTCCAGTATCCCAAAGTCATCCACACAGCACACATAATATACCTGAGGGACAGAAGCCTATCATGGGGCAGTGAAACACTCTGCAACACACAACACATTCATGTTAGGGAATGCTCCTTATTGGCCTCCTTACAAACCCATGTAACAATTGGTTGTGAAATGGTGAATGTAGCCATGGTAGTGCAGTTCTGGTACAGCATGTTAGGTTCTGGTTTGGGACACATTTGTAGCCTTGTGTGACCACATGATGCTTCATGATAATGGCTTATGGTACTACACCCCATCCAGTTATTGTAACCACAGTACTACACATAGCTTTCATTGCTATACACCTCAATGTTGTGTGTGTGCAAACATATGCACCTCTAAACAATATACATACCAATCACCATTTGCACAACTGACACATACATGCCTTGTGATGCTATTGAGTGGCTAGGTCATATGACACACATTGGATATGTGTGATGTTTAAATTTGCAGTTGTGTTTTAGCATGCCATGTCATGGATGACACTGGCATGTCCACAATATGATCTATACTCACCATAACTACTGTACATTGGGTATGTGGACCAATGGTATTCCATCAGTTATACATGCACCACTGATCTTGTGTGTATACACATCATGCATGAGCTAAAACTGTGTCCACAATTATTTGCTAAAGACACAGAGGCTCTAATCAGAATTGGATATCTATGTGACACAAAGATACACATCCAGCCATGATATGTAGACCTGTGAGTGATGGTGCACAGTACATTACAGAGTTTTGAATACTTGCACAGCAATGATGTGTCCATGTATGCAGTGCGTTCCAGGGGGAGGCCAATCACCAAACAAGAAAACACATGCATCAAAGTCATGTATACTGTTAGTAACAAGGACTGTCTACACTTGCACTGCATGCTGTTGAGCAACACATGTCCTGCATACTGACGTGTTGTTGTGTCTTTCGGCTTTTCCCGGTTAGGGGTCACCACAGAGGAACTCCAGTCCGCTAATGATTGGCAGTAGATTTTTACGTACCCAGTTGCTGGTTCTGATGCACAACCTTCAATGAAGGTACACCCATTCACGCATGTCTCCACACAGAAGACGCTCTAGCTGAGAATTGCATACTGACGTGTGATATGACTGTTTTGCTTGTGATACTGTACCCCACCATCAACTGCTATTGAGTATGTTCTGAGATTGCTGGTGGTGTGTGTGTGTGTGTGTGTGTGTGTGTGTGTGTGTGTGTGTGTGTGTGTGTGTGTGTGTGTGTGTGTGTGTGTGTGTGTGTGTGTGAGTGTGTCTGTCTGCTTTAGTGAGGAGTGTATTTTTGTGTGTGCATGTGTGCATGTGTGCATGTGTGCATGTACATGTGGCAATGTGCATGTGTGATTGTGCATGTGTGCATGTACATGTGTGCATGTGTGCATGTGGTCTGACATCATGTACAGGTCTTAAAGTGTGTTTACACTGTAGTGACCATTGGTGCTGAGATGGGGCTGGTTTAGTGCAGCAGGGAACCTGATGTCACTGACACAGATAGTTTTAATGAGGATAGGTGTGTTGAGGCACAGGCAGGTTTGTCAGGGTCTGTTGTTGGGCCAACAGTTCACAGTACACAAGTCTCCACCCCATCCATGCACACAGTCATACTGCCTGTACATCCATCATCACCAATGCCCTTAGCAGAGGGACAGTGTACAGTCGGCACTGGCCAGGACAGTGTGGTATCTATGGCAGATGCATCAGGACACAGCAGCCATAGCCAGATGTCTGGAATGGTACCGCATAGGCAGATGCCCAGGGGTTCTCGTCAGAGCACTGCTGGTCATCATACCCCTGGCAGATGTGCCACAGCTCTTACAACCACTTGCATGTTCCAGGCTGTCATGGAGGAACAGGCACGTGTGGAGTGGTACACCAGACAGGGACTAAGGGCACAGACGTCTCATAACACCTCTGTAAATGACAGTATCTGTGACCTAGCAGGTGCCATACGTAATTACACTGAGGTCATTGATAGACGTTGGGGTGAGACATTAGATGTCCTCCACAATGTCATGTCCATGTGTCAGGACAGTGCGGGACTGTTGAGACATAGACGTGGATCCGTGCCAGCAACATCATCAGCTGGCAGTCACTGTGGACATCCATCAAGTCATAGCCGCTCCCGTAGTGCCAGTACCAGCACCGGCAATGTTGAGGTGGCTGTCCATAGACCATCCTAGAAGGCCACGTGCATGTGTCTCTGGCCAGTCCCAGCAGGGACCTGGATCCAGTGGACATATGTCATCCTCTGAGGATAGTACCCAGTCTGGATTAGTACCTGATACTGTCTGTAGCACCCCTGCCAGGCACAGGTCCCGTATCCATGGCCAGAGATGGTGATCTGTAATGCCTGCCAGGTACAGTCTGTAGCTGTTCCACAAATCCCCGTATATGGCAGCCACATGGTGGAACTGTGTGCATGCAGACACACACACACACATAAACCAGACACCTAGGGCAAACACATACCTACGCACATTACATCCACATTGGCCCATAACAGTACTCTTGGCCTTCACACACATGTTGATTGTACAGCTTAATGTAGGCCTCTGGCAAACCAACAACACACCCTGTGCATAGGATGAAACCTGAGCCACCTCCTGTCATCTGTAATACTGATGCAGGAACAGGCTAACATGGTGCTGATGCACAGGGTGACTTTATTACAGTATAGCAATGTTTTAATGTGTAGCATGTTGTCAGCAGTAAAGTGTAATGATATCCTTGAAAGTGTAGCTGAGCAGGCATGATGCATTAAAGCTATAATTATCAATGTAGTATTGTTTACACCAGTGTTTATTCCAATTGTGTATTGTCTGCCCATGTGCCACTTGGCTGATGTGTGTAGTTTTGTCAGCATGTGTTATAGAGTGGACAGTAAGTGTGGGATGTGTGCAGCACAGATTTGCAGGTGTACATTTGTGAACATGGTTGAGGTGCACTGTCTGCATGTACGTGCATATTGGACACAAGGGCAGAGTGATATGCCCTGTATTAGACAGTGTTAACACTCCATAGTTTCTACTGGTGGCCAGTATGCATTGTACTACACACATTTTGGAACATGAGTACACGTGTGTGTATGACACGGTTTGACACTGTGCTGTGGGTGATACTGTTGTTACTATCTGTCACTGGTTTGCATTCTGGTAGTATACATAACCTCAACAGCCTGACCATAAACAATTGTTAGATGATGGCTTGACAACTGACACACAGATGTAGGACACACAGTAACATTTGCAGCCTTTAAGTACTATTCTATGCCAGTAACAAGTGGTATTCACCTGCACTCCGTCCTGGGACCACTACTGTTTGGCATATAGCTTTCTTAGGTACAAGCAAACACAGTAGGGATATGTCTGGCCACATTTGGCAATGCATACTGTGGGCTATAATGCATTCTCCAGATGACACACACATCCTCAAAAAGGGTATCATACAGACAGATACCTGATGTTAAACCAATGCTGTAAAGCTATAAGCCAAATAAAGCATAGTCATCCACTTTTACAAAACATGGTATCCCCAGAGTACCACATTGGTAGTAGCCCCCAAAATGTGGAACAGGTACTGATGTATACATAGGGCCATGTGTTAAGTCATCCCTCCTTTGATAATCACATTTTCAAAGGGGTTTGGAAATCCCTCTGTGGATCACATAAGCAATAAGGTGTCTGCATGCATATCCACAAAGGTTGTTGCACACCTATAATAAATAGCCATCTTTGACAGACTTTGCTGCTTTTGAACAGGTTTCAAATATACCTCAGGCATAAACCCTCACTCACACTATTCAATAGAAACCGTAATGAGTGTATGTGAAATGGATGACTTAGGCCAGGGATCACTGCAGTGGCTAGGCTTGTCACAAGCATATAGATGTGACCTAAGGTCTGGAAAGCGGCAGCACACTCTGGCAATGAAAACGGATGTGTTCATGGAGAAATCAGGGTTCCCACCTATGAAATAATTGAGGTCACATGTATGTATATGTATTTGCCACACAGCAACCTGACATGTGTAATGCACATACTGTTGTCATTGTGATATGTCATACAGTAGTAAAAGCAAAACCCACGACACATTGACCAACAGTGTCACACATGTGGGGCCCACACACAGTCACCAAGTGCAGGATTCAAACTCCTACCTAACTACCTTTATGATATGACAGCAGAACATATTTACACAACGTGCTATATACACTACCGTGAGTGTTCATTTCCACACGTATATTTGTAGGATGGTGATATCATCAGACTTGAAAAAGATGAGTATACTACTTTTAAGGTGTTTCAGTAGTCTCCAAAAAGGTTGCTCCTCTCCAAGGAGGCACACACACACAGCTAACAAGTGTAGGATTCAAACCCCTATCTAACTATTTTTTGATACCACAGCAGTATGCATTTACATGAAGCGCTATACACATTACTAGGAGTTCTGTTTTCCACAGGTATATTTATAGGATGGTGACATCATCAGACTTGACAAAGATGAGTATACCACTTTTAAGGTGTTTCAGTAGTCTTCAAAAAGGTTGCTCCTGTCCAAGGAGACACACACAGTTGGCAATTGCAGGATTCAAACCATTATCTAACTACTTTATGATACTAGAGCAGTATGCATTTACACAACACACAACACACATTACTGGGATTTCTCTTTTCTACAGATATATTTGTAAGATGGTGACATCATCAGACTTGACAAAGTGAGCTACATTAGGTGATATTAGGTGGGCTACATAGAAGGAATTTCTAAACACTGCAATGTAATCATCAAAGGAGAGTTTACTATTTACCTGGGTCCCCAGGTCCATAATTACATTCTCTGTACATACTGGATTACCACCTATGTGGTAATTTGTGGGCACTTTGTTTTATCCAAAGGGGATGACTATGCATTTTTTGACATTCTGCTTGAGGGCATTGTTTTGACACCAGGTATCTTGTCTCTGTAAGACCCTTCTGGAGGAGTCGATAATGGACCACAGTTAGCAGTCATCTGCAAACTTGGTCAGCCATACTCCTCCCGTGCTTGCCTGTACCTCTGAGCAGTATCTACTGAACAGGTGGGGTCCCAGGACCAAGACCTGTGGAATGCCATTTGTGACTGGTTTATGGATTCCATGATAATTTGCTCCATAGCTTTGCAGACCAGGCTGAGTAGGCCTATAGGGCAATAGTTTCCAGGTTCTGTTGTGGCACCACCTTTGTAGTGCTGGATGACTGTTGCTGTATGCCATTCTTTGGGTACATAGCCTGTGGTAAGGTTGAGTCTGGACAGTGAATGTAGGTGAGGGTGTAGTTCCTTTTGGGGCTGGTGTAAGACACAGCCTGGGACACCATTCAGTCCCATTGATGCTGTGTTCTTAGCTTTGGAGAGGGCTGTTTTTACCTGCATGTCCATGAAGTCTGGGGCTCTGCATTCTTCTGGGATGGACACAGGCCCTTTTGGGGGTGGGGGGTGAAGTTTGCACTGAACATGTCCGCCAGGATGTGGGCAATGTTAGTAGGTTCAGTGTATTTTTTGCCATTTTGCAGTAGCTGACAGCATATTTGAGAGTTGCCACCTAAATGTTTGGTATAGCTAATGAAGGCTTTGTGGTTGTTATTCTTAGATTCCTTGGCAATTTGGCTTTAGAAACTGGCCTTTGATTATTTTATGAGCGATCATTGTTTCTTCCTAATAATGATCAGTGATGCCTTTCCTTTTGTGAAGTTTGCTGTATCGTGTTCGTTTTCTCCTTCTGTTGTATAGCTTATTTATGGGCAACGACCACCAGATTGGTTTCTTCTTTTTGGAGGAATGCGTCTTGGTTTTATTTGGGATGTCTCGATCCATGCATCCCTGTAGATGCTCATAGAATGCACTTGTAGATGATTCTGCAGATTGTATAGCATTATCCTTATAGCAAGGGGGCTCTGGGACTTTCCACTTTGATCTTGAGAAGTGTGCAGTTTGCTTTTGAAAATTTCTTCACAGTGGTTTCCTTGACTGGGGGGGGGGGTGGATGTCCAGCGTGATTAATTTATGGTCTGATATTACCAGCGACGGGTTTATCTCTGGTGTGGAACACACTGGTACCCCATGTTGGTGATGATCAGGTCCAGTATGTTGTCACCTCTAGTGGGCATGGTGACCAGCTGTTCCAGGGTGTTTGAGTTTTTAAACTCTAGGAAGCATCGGGCAAAGGACGTTGTACACAAGTAATTCTCCAAGTCAATGTTTGGGTAGTTGTAATCTCCTCATATAATGGTGTTTGGTAGGACCTTTATATTTTCCAGTGTTCTCAGGAATACTGAGTGAGGTTCTTGAGACAAGGTAGGTGATCTGTAGCAGGCTACAATGTGATAAGCAGCTTTGCCCAATGTTAGTTGTACTTGCATGGGCTCCAAGGCCTCATGCTGTGCCACTAACCTGAAGGTGTGCATATCTATAAGGTAAATGGATACACCCTTCCTTTTGTATTTCACTCTGGGTTTTGGGGCCGAAGATCAGAGGGACTGTGAGTGTTTTAGGTGGAGCATGTCCAACAGCTCTGTGTTTGACATAGCTTTGTATGTTAGGCAGAGATCATCTCTGAGTAGGCGATATGCGAGAGAGTACAGCTGGAGCATTTTGAGACTGTCTGTGTATGGCATGTATTTCAGGGCGCTAATCCTCATTTTGAAGTATTTCTGCAGGCTTTCCAGTTGTTGTAGATGTCTTGTGAGGTACATAGCAAAAGGGGCATTGTACTCTATTATAGATCTAGTGAGTAATGAGTAGAGGAGAGCAATGTCCTCTTCTATTCTGCATGAGACACCTTTTGTAATGAGGTGTGCCATGTAGAAGGATTTCCTGACTACTGTGGGGATGTGATTATCACAGGTGTGTCCACTGTCCACCTGTGACCCAAGGTCTCTTATCACACTTTTAGTGTTAAGTATACTACCACCTATGTTGTAGTTCATGGCTACAGAGTTTGTACCAAAGGGGATGACAATGCACTTTTTGGCATTGAGCTTGAGGCCATGGCTTTGACAACAGACATTTGTCTCAGGCCCTTTTGTAGGATGGCCACATCTTTAGTAGTTTCAATTATGGCTCCTAGTTTGCAGTCATCTGGAAACTTCATTAGCCAGAGACCTTCCATGTTAACATTTACTTCAGGGAAGTAGATACCAAACAGGACAGGACCCAGGACTGAACCCTGTGGTACTGCACACATCAATGGTCCAAAGTCATATTTGGAGTCTGCTACTTTCACAGTGTGTGTTCTGTCAGTGAGCCAGTTAGCAACCCATCTTGTGACATAGCGATTTATACCTAGTTTAGTGGGTTTATCTATAATTGCAGAGTGGTGGATGGTGTTAAAAGCCATGGCAAGATCTACATAGGCTGTGTGTACCACCTTAAACTTCTGTATGTTTCTGGTGACTGCTTCAATGATGTCTATCAGGTTTAGGAGACATGATCTGCCTTTTACAAACTCAACATGTTTGTGGTCCAGAGTTTGGATATTACCAATGTCTTTTTTTATAAGTTATATGATGATACATTCCATGGCCTTGCAGAGTAGGCTCATCAGGCTAATGGGGTGTTAGTTCCTGGGGTCCATGGTGGCTCCCCCCTTGTGTAGTGGGATAACCATCACTGTGTGCCATTCAGCAGGCACAAAGCCTGAGGGGAGGCTATGACTGAACATGGTACGTAGGTGTGGTGCCTGTTCATTCTGTAGTTTCTGTAGAACACAGCCTGGGATGTTATCTGGTCCCATGGATGCTGTGTTCCTGGCTTTGGAGAGTGTTTTTTACCTGTGCAGCCGTGATGACAGCAACTTTGCAGTCTTCCGTTATAGAGATGTGCTCTTTCATGGGTGAGAGGGGGGTAAAGTTAGCACTGATCCTATCTGCCAGGATGCTGGCAATATCAATTGGGTCTGTATATTTAGTGTCATTGTGCTGTAACTCAGAACAGATCTGAGTGCTGCCATTGAGATTCTTGACATAGCTACAGAATGCTTTGTGGTTGTCTTTAGAATCAGTGTCAATTTTGTTTTCATAACTAGCTTTGGAGGATTTTATCAGGGATCACAGCTTCTTACTGATGTTGACCATGGAGCTCCTCCACTCATGGGATTTTACCCTCTTTTGCAACAGTTTCTTCCTTCTGTTGTGCAGTTTGTTTATGGCAGGGGAACACCAGTTTGGCTTCCTTTTCTTGGAGGATAGCATCTTGGTTCTGTTTGGGATAGCACGATGCATGCAGTCATGTAAGTGCTTATAAAGTGCAATTGTGAAGGATTCAGTAGTCATAACTGTATTGCCCATCTGCATGGGTGTCCTGCAGTTCAGCACTTCTGTCTTAAGAAGCATGAAGTTGGCTTTGGAGACATTTTTTAACATGGTTTCCTTAATGGGGGTGTGGGTCCAAAATGTGGATATGTAGGGTAATTAGCTTATGGTCAGATGGGACCAATGAGGAGCTGACTTCAGGTGTGGAACACCGGTCAGGTAGTTCAAACCAAACCCCGTAACCAACACAAATAACCACAAAGTGAGCTAAATGCTACTCATTGCCAGAAGTCTCAGCCTCCAGATGCACACACTCGAGGCACTTCTCATTATGGAGAATATTGATATCTGTGCAGTAACAGAAACCTAGTTCAAGGCTCCAGACAGCACACCAGCACTACCAGGATACTACTCATTCCATACCTTCCAGCATCAGAACCTGAATCATAGCACATAGGGTGAGGATGTATCCATATTCATCAAGGATACCTACACCTCTCTCTACATGCTCTCTACAGGATATGTACCCATAAAATGTTGCACAGCAACATTCTTCACACTCCTCAGGGGTGGGGCCACAAAAACCCTTTGACATTCATGCTCTATGTGCCTGACAAGTGTGTTCTGCAAGGCAATGGAACCAATTATAATGGAAGTCAACAATACAGAGATTGGGAACCTTCACACAGTTGAGCACACCCAGTCTGGCTTCGTCAAATGCAGACCACGCCTTCTGAACTGGGAGGATTTCTTTGACAGTTACCCAGGCTACAGATGATTGAAATGAGCTCAACACAGCCTACCTATACCTCGCTAAGGCCTTTGACACCATTCTCTAGTCGGGTATCATAGATAAATTCACCAACCTGGCCATGAATCCATACATCACAAGATGGATTGCAAACTGGCTCATAGATAGATCCCACACATTAAGAGTTGCTGGCTACATGTCAGACTCTACACCGGTAGTGACTGGTGTCTCCCAGGGTTCAGTCCTGGGGTCCCTCCTGTTTGGTATAGACTTCTCAAATGTACATGACAACACAGGAGGGTTGTGGTTGACTACGTTTGCTGGGAACTGTAAAGTGTTTGCCATAATAGATTCCCCAGAAGGCAGACATATTCTCCAGAAGGGACTCTATGAGACAGATGTGTGATGTCAGAATCATGGCCTCAAGCTCACTGTGGAGGAATGCATAGTGATCCTCTTTGTTGAAAACAAAATACCCACAAACTACCACATAGGTGTTACCCCCTTAAAAATGACAAGGTGCTAAGGGATTTGGAGACACAAGTAGATAGTCATCTTTCCTTTGACAGCCATATTGCCACAGTGATTGGGAGATCCCATGTGGCCCACTTAATCAACAAAGGGTTTGCATTAGGATCCAAAGAGGTAGTGTTGGCACTCTACTCTTACGTCATCAGACCCATCATTGAGTACAGCGCACCATTTTGGATGTACTCGACTTAGCATATCCAGCAGCTGTAGAGACCACATAGGTACCTCACCAAGAGGATTACTGGCCTCAAACAGTTGTGTTATGCAACACAACTGGTAAAACTAAATTTGTTCTTCATTGCATACCGCCTACTCAGAGGCACACTCTGCCTAACATACAGAGCCATGTTCAATACATAACTGTTGAAAATGCTCCATCTACAGATAATAACATTGAGTCACCCTACACATTCCAGGGATATGAACCTCATGAATACAACATGCTGGTGGGATAGAGTACCATCCCAGACACTTGCCTTACTGTGGAACAGAGTCCCAATGTACATCAGACAGAACCCCTCGCTGACAGTCTTTAATTGGAACCTTGATGAGTGGATGGGAAACAGACAATTCATGCCATGGTGTGACAGTTCAGTTTCACATACACTCATCAAGGCTCCTCTGGAAGACTGTCAGTGAGGGACTTGGCTTATTGTCGGTTGGGAGCCTGTTCCAAAGCAAGGGAAGTCTGTGAGTTAGTAATGTATCCCTCCAACATGTTCTATTTAATGTTATGATGATGATATCCCTAGAGCATGTGGTACAGTGAGTTTGGGTTTACTTCAGATAGCGCATGTACATCAGTTCTGCATTGGACATGGACCTGTCTGTTGGGCAGAGATCTCCTGAGTAGACAGTATGCAACAGAGTACAGATTGAGATAAATTCAGTCTTGTTGCACGGGGCAACGGTTTAAGGCCAGTAATCCTCTTGTTGAGGTGCCTAGTCAGATTCATTGCAAGTGTGTTGTGGTACTCTCTGATGGGTCTGATGACTGATGAGTAGAGGAAACCTCCTTTGACCTACATGCAAAGACCTTGGCAGTTTGTGAGAACACATAGCATGTTTGTCTAACCACTTTGTGAATGTGTTTCTGGAAGTAGAAATGACTATCCACATCTGTCCATAGTTCCCTTATTATCACCTCCATAGTTAGGGTGTTGGCACCTATGTGGTATTTGTATGACTGTAGCTCGAGGCCATAATTTTGACACCACATCTGTCTGACTGAGACCCTTTTTAAAGATGTCTCTGTTGTCCCAAACATCAATTATGACAACTTTTTTGCAGTAATCCACAAACTTTGCTAAACATAGCCCTCATGTGTTTGACTGTATTTCTGAAAAGTATACACCAGACAGGAGGGGTCCCAGGACTGAGCCATGGGGGACAGCATTTGTTACCAGCTTGAACAGGAGACCACAATTCTTACCTTGTGGGATGTATCTGTGCCCCAACTGGCAATCCATTAGATGACATACGTATTTATGCACAGGTTGTTGATTTTGTGAATACGAAATGTGTCTGGGATGTTGGAAAAGGGCTTTTCAAGGTCTATGTGGGATGTGTGTGGCTCATTTCATTGATGTATGTCCTGGGTGACTGCCTTGAAAACAGTCTAGCAGGTTTGGGAACCATGATCTGCCCCTGACCAAACGAAAATGGGTAGGGTTGGGTGTTTGTAGGCTCCCAATAGCTCTATTTATGGGTTCCATCATGATGGACTCCATGACCTTGCAGATCAGGCTTAATAGGCTTATAAGACAATGGCTCCCATGGTCTGTTGTGCACCAACACTTGTGGAGTGTGCCAAACGTTGCTGTAACCCATTCAACAATTTTATATCCTGTACAGAGGGTGAGTCTCAACAGACAGTTCAGGTGCAGGGTCTGTTTGTTTTGGAGTTCACATATGACACAGCTAGGGAAACCATGTCATCCCATTGATGCCGTGTTTTAGGTTTGGAAATAACTGTTTAACCATTGTATATGTGATTTCTGGGTTTTCACAATCTCCAGATATGATAATGGGCCCATTTGTCAGTGAGAAGGGGATAAATATATATGAACCTGTCTGACAAGATGTTGGCAATGTCAGTCATGTACATATATTCATTTACAGTTTGCAATGACTCAGAACATATATGAGTTTACACTGATATTTATGACATAGCGAAAGAAAGCTTCATGGTTCTCTATGGACTCTTTGACAATATTTTTGCCAGAACATGGATTGGATAATGTTAGGGGTGCTCATTGTTTATTGATGATACTGATCAGAGATTTATTGATCTTCTTTGAATTTTCACTTTCTTTGAACAACTTAAGTACTTGTAGTACATAGTTTGACTATGACAGGTGTACAATATATTATATGGGTCTGTTTTCATATAACTGTGTGCGCAAGGCAGGATTGGTGAATAGTGACAAGTTTCTGGGGTAAGAACTGCAACTGCCAGATATGTGTGTCCCACTGCTGTACTCAGACATGGCCTAAGTGTGTGAGCATGCCCAGTATGACCTTTCAGTATGGGGTTGACTGAAATTTGCTAAATTTGTTGAGGTGTGTGAGCAAGCCCAGTATGAGCTTTCAGTATGTTGCTGACTGAAATTTGCTAAATTTGTTTGTGTGTGAGCATGCCCAGTATGGACATATATACTATATGTGTGTGAAAAATCAAGTTGGTTTTAACTTCAGGGCTCACCTTTGTGTTGTACATCAACAGGAAGCACGCTGTGCCTGCAGGGATTCCATGAGTCACTTTGCATAGACTTATCAACATTTCTACATACAGGGGGGACAGCTATTATTTGTACATTTCTACCTGGGAGGGCACACCTGATTGTTACTGTGGGTGTACATAGGATGAGGGGTTCACCTGACACTTATACACATTTGCTAGGCCTCCACTGCTATGTCACATACTCCATTTCAGTCTGTACTGTTGCCTATCATACTGGCTTGAGGCATACTACTGTACTACAGATCTTTGCTTCCAATTTCACATATATTAGTTTGTGACTTCATAGCCTACCCAACCCACATCACACTGCCTGGCCTGCTGTTATCTGTCTGCACAGGCCTGGGGAAGGTTTCTCATATGCCTCTTCAGAGGGCATGATACAGGATTTGTTTGTGTTTGTGTTAGTCTACAATTGTCCTGCTGTATCTGTGTCAGTGAAATGCTGTCATGGCTTAGTGGATCAGTACTGTGACTATAGTGCACAGTATCCTGAGTTCAAGCCCTGTCACTACTTTTTATTTTCCTGCTGGGCAGACCAGACTGCTTAAGGAACAGTAAAGCAGGTGTGAGCATGTTTACCTGACTTTGCTCAACTTTGCCCAGCCTTGCCCGACTTTGCCCAACATTGCCCAACATTGCTCAACGTTACCTGACGTTGCGCTAGTTAGCTCGATGCGCAGCTACACACAATTGTGTTTAAATATGCTAAATAGTAGTAAAATGTGCTTAGCACTGCTTTATATTGTTGAAAATAGGGCAATCATGCCTCAGGTGGTGCTGCAGGGCTGCCTATGTTGGATGCACATAGTACACTCCCTATACATGTTTGAAAACAGGTAATGTCAAGTTAGGCATCCTTTTTATTGTATGTGTGAGTCAGAGAGAGGTGTCATTTCCAGGGTTCCTACTGAGTCAGTGTATGTGTTATGTGTTGCCTCTTTGCCAAGTCCAAGGCATACTGGGCATGCCTTCTTCTGCCTACTGGGGCAGGCTCAGGGTGTTCCTCCTCCGAGTCACGCTGTGGTGGGGGACTGTTTCGCCTTGCCCCATGCTGTTCCTGCTGCTGTTTTCACAGGATCATATTGTATAGCATGGCACATACGATGACAATTTGAGTACATATAGTTGGTGAGTACTGCAAGGCTCCACCAGATGTATCCAGGCACCGGAACCATGACTTGAGCATCCCAAACACATGCTCAATAATGTTTCTTGTTTGTGCGTGTGCCTCATTATGGAGCTCTTGTTCGGGTGTGTGTGCATTTCTGATGGGTGTCATCAGCCATGGCACCAGTGCGTATCCAGCATCCTCCACTAGGTGACCATCAGGGATGTCCCCATTGGCAAATCTCTGGAACAGCTGCATCAGATGCCGGATGTGGGAATCGTGATAGCTTCCAGGGCAGCCAGCACACACATTCATTATTATGCCCTGGGCATCGCACATGACTTGGCAGTTGATGGAGGGGAAGCCCTTGCGGTTGATGTAGACCCTACCCCGCTCACTGGGTGGTGCTTTGATGTGTATGTGCATGCAGTCTATTGCACCCACTACCTCATGGTAATCTGCTATTTGGTGGAAAAGATGCATATTGCTGGCCAATGCCTCATGAGAATTGGGGAAATATATGTGGTCACCGACATGTGCTGACAAGGCATCCAGGAACTGGTGCAGTACCCTGGATGCTGATGCCTGTGAAACCCCAATCATATCACCAGTTGGTCTCTGGAAGGTACCTGTAGCTAGTATTCGTAGGCTAACACATACCTTGGTATCCACTGGGATGGGTTCCCCTCTGTTGGCTCTGTGTGTGAGGCGTGGCCGGCACAGCTCAAAAATTTGCTGCAGGAGGTCTCTGTCCACCCTATAGCGCTCCACTATCTCCAGCTCATGTAGTCCCTGGTAGGTTACCCTGGATCTGTACACTCTTCTCCGTCTCCTCACTGTGGGTTGCTCAGCAGCATTCACAACATCACCACCCTCAACATCTTGCACATGTTGGTTTATGGTAGCAATAGCAGCCCCTAACATTTTGTCTGACTTAAGCTTTTTAAGTTTTCACACTTTGTATACTGCAGTGTTGCAGAGTTCTTGGGAAAAAACAGGGTAGACTGCTGTTTGCAGAGTTTAAAGTGCTGGGCTGGGCTAGTCTGCTGCCTGTGTAACTGGCTGATTCTGATTGATTTCACCTGGCAGCTCTGCCAGTTCTCCTTGGTTAACTTCCTACTACTTTTTTTCCTTCCTCTTCCCTTTCTGTTTCCGCCCAGGGCAGTGCCGTGCAAACAAGCGCAAACACATGCACATGGACACACATGCACGAACATGTTGTGTGCCTGTTTGCAAGTAATTTCAAATATATCCACGGCGTATGCCTTTGGTTTCTTGTTTTCAGCTAGGACAACTGTAGACAGGCCTCTTGCAATCCTGAGCAACTCAGGGCAAACACAAGCCACTGTGCTCCAATAAGCTCACAGTCTTTCAGACATACCCCCTCATGATGTCACCTATCTTTTACTCTACTACTTCCCAACTCCTACACTTACACTCTAGGGACATGGCTCACATGCCAGGGAAAATTGGGATTCACTATCCTTACCCTCATTTGCATAGGATTGCCTACTAATGCTTGGATACATCTCTCTCACTGAGGTTCCCCCCATTGGCAATCACTACTCGGTGACCATGTTGTTTTCAGCCTGACATTCACCTGCATGGCAGAACACGCTTTTTAGTGAAAATGCCCATTTTTGGCTATTTTTCAATTTTTTACATTTTATTTAAAGTGCCGCACGTTTGTGCAGCGCTGCACTATGCTTAAACATCGGAGATTGGGGGAAAAATGGATTTTAAGGATTTACAACATTGCAAATGCTAATGCCTTATATTTGGCCATTGGCATGCTTCCTCAACTAGATGCATCCTTTATTTGGAGCTGTCATAGCTCAGTTTAGCTATTTGCAGAATGGTACTCCGTTACCAACGGAGTACATTTCTGCTAATAACACTACTCTTACACGGACAGGTTAGTGTTTCCTGGATCGCAAATTTACCTCATTTGCATAGCTTTCAGCAGCAAATGGGGTAATTTGCATACCATAACACTGTCCGTGCAAGAGTAGCTTTAGAAGCTCTCATGCACGCCACTGCAGTCTGTAGCTGGATCACTCGGCAGACATATTGGCTGTCTGCCATCTTACACTAATCTTAGACTCCATGCAAGCCTTCATAAATCCGGCCCAGTGTGTGTGTGTGTGTGTGTGTGTGTGTGTGTGTGTGTGTGTGTGTGTGTGTGTGTGTGTGTGCACATGTGGGTGTGCTTGTGCATATGCATGTGTTTGTGTGAGAGAACTGTACAGACACAATGGCAAAATGCAGCTCAAGATGTAGATTTCCCTTCTGATGTTAAAAGAACTATATTTGAAGCAGTAGCCATACCAACTTACCTATGACAGCTTAAAATCCACCAAGTATGAGAATCAAATGCACAGCCACAGTCACATGCAGTCTCAAAGAAACAGTATTATTATAGTGAGTTATATACAATCAAACATGCATACATGCATTAGCCTTTCTAACCGACAAATATATCAGAACAGTTATTCCCATAAAAAGTGTCTAAATTGCAATTAAAAATATCTAAACCACTGCTTGCTTTAATATAATTTGGTATCTATTCCATGCATCAGCTATTGTCTCAGACAACTAATTAGTATACCTCTCATTCTTATATAGTCTTCTACAAAGGTTGTCTAATGACTGTAGACTACTTTTTGAAAACCCCAAACATTCCCAGAGGTAGTTATCTTTAAATGCCCTATATGCTTGAATAAAATCACCTCTTAAATGTCTAAAATAGAATCTGTACATTTTCAGATAGTTTAGTCTTTCATAATAACTTAAATTTTCACATACATAGATTATTATGGTATATTTCTGCAGTACTCTTTCCAATTTACTCATGTTTGTTTTCTTATTGGGTTTCCATATTGTTATTTTATACTCAAATTTGGGTCTAATTTAACTAACAAACTACACTTTCATCACTTCTGATTTCCTAGACATTATAAACCTTTTTTATGCAACCCATAGTTCCATAATTACCATTAACTAAATGGTTGATATGATGAGAAAAACTCAAAGCTGGATCGATCCATATACCCAGTTCTTTAAATGATTCTGCATTTTTAATCACTTTGTACTTCATTAAATATTCAGCTTTCATTCTATGTTTCGAAAATCTGTTTATTTTTTATGCATTTCTCAGCATATTATTCTTCCATCCTTAAAGGATTAATTTGGTAAAATTGCTCTGTCAGTAACACATTTAATCAGGTTACTCATTTTCAGTCATCTGCATACAGACTGTAGAACACCTCAGATGAAAACGATAGATCTGAAAGATACAACCTAAGCAAGTTTGGGCCCAAGGCAGAGCCTTGTGGGACATTCTGACTATAACCTAGAATTTCACCTGCCCAGTTGTTGTATATTACTTGCCATGTCCTATTTGTAAACCATGTACCTATCCAGCTTATAGACAAGCAGACAGAGGCCATCAATCAAATGCACATTAATGACGTGTGAGAGACAACTATATGAGTACAATGAAAAAAATGTAGCTCAGACATATATTTCTGTCTCAGATAAGGGCAGGAATAGAACTGACAGCCACCATCATTTGCAATCTAAAAGAGAGGCCATTAACATGGTAAGCTACTTCAACAATGGCACTGAAATCTCACAGGAAACACATAGTAATGGTGTGTGTGTGTGTGTGTGTGTGTGTGTGTGTGTGTGTGTGTGTGTGTGTGTGTGTGTGTGTGTGTGTGTGTGAGATAAGTGTTCAGATACAAAGGAAAACTGGATCTTAGATATTTATCTTTCTTCTAACATTACAGGTACTATATTTGACACAACAAACACTTGTATGGAATTACCAGTGATGCACAATGCATAACTGAGGGTGGGAATCAAATCCCCAGCTTTCATCACATGAAGTCTGAAATACATCTATCTAGGGCCATGGTACAACCAAAGCAAATCCTGATAAAGCCATCTGTAGCAAGTAGGTGTGTATATAGGATGTCATAACCTCTACCATACATGTTGTGGACCTGTCCAGCAGATCCAGCCACAGATCTGCGGCTACTGCTGATGTTATGTCTTATCCGACACATACTCACACTACCACAACATACAGTGCATCACACAAACACACACACACACACACACACACACACACACACACACACACACACACACACACACACACACACACACACTTCCAGGGACAGTGCCCCTTCCCAAAGCCTTTTATGTAAACAATAAAAATTTAAAGCCAGTACACACAGCTGCAGTCTTTGATGTAATTTTCCACAGCACTTGCACAATTCCCTTTGAAAGACATCCATACATATGTGCCCTTATCCAGCTGTGCAAATAATAATTGTGTCCTGACATTTGTGCATTGTTTTTTGGATTGCCTCTTTCTTATACACATTATAATCAGTCTATGAATGTGTTTCACAGCCTGTTGATGGTTTTGCATGCATCACTTTTATTATAGTGATTCTGCTTTACTCTGCTTAGCTCTGAGGCAGAGCTGTGTACAAACCACCATATCGTTGACAATGATAGAGCATAGTGCACCCACCTCCGTCTGGTATATCCATACCCACTGCTGTGTCTCCACCAATTCATCATCTGGCTCAGCCTCCACTGCATAGTGTATGGGGGACTATGCCTTTATGCAAAGTGTACAGGGAACTGCGCCTCTATGCATAGTGTACAGTGGACTGCCCCTCTATACAAAGTGTTCAGAGGACTGCGCCTATATACATAGTGTACAGAGGACTGCACCTCCAAACATAGTGTACAGGGGACTGCACCTCTATACATAGTGTACAGGGGACTGCGCCTCTTTATGTAGTGTACAGGGGACTGCACCTCTATGCGTAGTGTACAGGGGACTGCACCTTTATACAGAGTGTACAGGGGACTGCACCTCTATACATAGTGTACAGGGGACTACTCCTCCAATTATAGTGTACAGGGGACTGCGCCTCTATGCATAGTGTACAAGGGACTGTGCCTCTATACATAGTGTACAGGGGACTGCACCTCTATACATAGTGTACAGGGGACTACACCTCTGATCATAGTGTACAGGGGACTGCACCTCTATGCATAGTGTACAGGGGACTGTGCATCTATACAGAGTGTGCAGGGAACTGTGCCTCTATACAGAGTGTACAGGGGACTGCACCTCTATGCATAGTGTACAGGGGACTGCGCCTCTATACATAGTGTACAGGGGACTGCTCCTCTATGCATAGTGTACAGGGGACTGCACCTCTATACAGAGTGTACAGGGGACTGCGCCTCTATACATAGTGTAAAGGGGACTGTGCCTCTATGCATAGTGTACAGGGGACTGCACCTCTATGCATAGTGTACAGAGAACTGCTCTTCTATGCAAAGAATAAAGGGGACTACTCAACCTCTATGCATAGTGTACAGGGGACTGCTCCTCTATGCACAGTGTACAGGGGACTGCTCCTCCTCTATGTATAGTGTACAGGGGACTGCCCCACTCTAGGGACTGCACCTCTATGCATAATGTACAGGTGAATGCACCTCTGTGCATAGCATAGAGGGGACTGCACCTCTATGCATAGTATACTGGAACTATGCCTCTATGCATAGTGTACAGGGGATTGCTGCTCTATGCATAGTATACAGGGGACTTTTCCAATTTAAATATTGTGCAGAGGACTGCTCCTCTTGCAGCTGACGCCCCTGCTGTATCTACCCCCTAAGTATGACATTGTGCAACACTGCATATACTGAAATTAATTTGCAGACACATCAGGTTCATACAGGATAACACCATCAGATGAATTCAGATATTGGAAGTGTACGTTAAGAAGCTGAAATACATGCCCATTAAATAAAAGTAATCAGCCATGGTATGTGGGCACATTAGACATTGCCAGTAAGATGCTCCTGGGTGAATTTACTATTTGCAAACAGTTGGCACAGGTCACAGGTATGCTATAGATGTAAGTCATGGTAATTTCTTTGTTGGCCTACAGACACATTTCAAATGATACACTGCATTTCAGTCCGCCTGGCAGGTACTACTACCATTGTGGTTCACCTACCTCCTTCCCAGTTCCCCAGCTGAGGCCTTTACTTCAAAATGGGTGCAGCCTGTAAATCTCAGTACCTCAAGAAAATAGGCTATATCACAGAAATCTTTTTTATTGGCCTAAATGTACCCCAAAAGATAACATTTAAGACCAAAACATTGCATGCCTACATCTATTGGGATTTGGCATTATCAGCCTTAATGTAGTTAAAAAGTAAAAAGTCATGGGCATTTTATATATATATGTGTGTATGTATGTATATATATATATATATATATATATATATATATATATATAAACTTAAACAACAGGGAAAAATGATACTTCTTTGGCAAAAAGTTGCTGGCCAAGACTCCTTAAACTCAGGACAAAAGAACCATGAACTCTAGACAAGCACAGTTGAGACGTCAAACTAATCAAGCACTTAAAACTTGTTTAGACATTTATACTTTTTTATTCAAAAATAAAAGATAATTAATAGAAGGGTACTTTCACCCTTAACTTTTCTTCATCAGATGAATATTTCTGCTCCTATGTGGCTGGCTTGCTCAGGTGGCATAAAGGGATGAAGCCCTAACTAAACTACAGCCCAGCTGGCCTAGTATTAATTAGTAGCTTCGGGATCTAAGAGACTGGCAGGAAAAGATGGGAGTGCCTGTTCTGGGGGAAGGGAGCTAATTGGTGATAGTACCTAAGGGGAGGCATGGCCCAACTATGGGAGTTATTCTCAGATGTGACCAACAACCATGGGGTGCAAGGAAAGGGAAAGGAAAAGTGGTAGAGCATATGAAACAACCCCCCAAAAAACACCAGTGGATAGCACAGCTAGCAGTGCCCATAGTATGCCCTTAAAATGTCAGGATTGCCCCCAACAACACATGTGGATGGGTTGTAAGAGTATGGCTGATAGACCTTGCATGAATGTGTGCAATTAGGACCTAGCCAGTAATAATGAGGTCCAGAAGGACTAAAAAATATAATGTTAGGTAGCTGGCAATGGGTAAACTGTCTGGGTACACAAATATGACTGTCAGACACAATAGCGGCATGCTATATGGACATGGAAGCACCATTGCTGTAAGGGGGTTTCCTGGGCCACTGACCACCAAGATTAGATGACGAAAATCCCATTGGCTACAGATTATGCCTTGCTACCTTTGATAGTTACACACTGGTCTAAGTTTGAATTGAAGACACTGAAAAAGAACACACATGTATTGCTGTCTAATTCAGTCTGGCAGAATGAGTTTCCAATTTCTCTGAAATGTTTTGTTCTTTGGTTCTCCCAGTTTACAAGACAGGGTGATAAACACATTCATTACAGTTCTACTAAATATCAAAGAGATCACATCTGAAGGACATTTGTTTACTCACACACATTTTGACAGAGAACACACTGTTTATGGTATTCAGGGATATAATTTCATACAGTACCGCTGTCAGTCTGCACAACCAATCGACTTCCTAATATGTCCTTTTCCAAAATATTATATTAGAATGGATATTAAGAAGGTTAGCGTAACAGTTTTAGAGCTTGTAGAGGTTATCTGGGTTAATGCCCAATGATCTCAATACACCAGCATTTCCACAGAACTAATAATGTAGAAGCAAATCATTTGAAAGTTTGGGTCATCTATAAAAAATAATCTTAATATTGTGCATAATGTTACCCACCCTTTGCGCAGAATGCATAGTTCATATGTTCCCAGATCATAGATATATACTAGGTTAAAGACCATCAAGTCCTTTATAATCCTAGCCATGCAATTCAATCCAGTTGTGTCCCTATGTGTCATGGGTATTTATTAGAAGAGGGTATGTTATTTAGGAAGTTTCTAAAAGTTATGTGGGGGGGGGGGGCTATGTTAGTTTAGGCATTACTGTCTGCCTCTGTCAGAGACATGGGGGCCAGACCCACAGTGAATTTCTGATTTCCCCTCCATTGGTCAAGGTTACACTTAAATCAGATTAGGGATAGACTTCTCTTCACATGGATGGACATCCTGTTCCAGATCATGGAGATACCCAGAGACATATATCTGTCTTGCCAACATGTCTTATTTCTGTCACAATCAAAATTTATATCCTTAGATCTAATGGTTCTGATGCTGTTCATTTTGCAGATGTGCAAAAAGTCCATCAGAGCATGATCTGATGATATCTTATATACCAGGCATAGATTGCCTCTCAGTAACCTTTTTGAGACAGAGTGCAGAGACAGTGCTTTAAAACAATCCATATAGGACAATGTGCTTATATCCTGGATTCCCCTGGTAAGGATCCTTTGTGGGCATTCCATCTATTGCACATCTTTGGTCACCATGCTGAATTGGCAATATACTCAATGATGGGTCTGATAAAGGCCAAATAAAGAGGCACTATGACTTCTGTCGACCTGGATGCCATGTATTCACTTACAAGATGGGTGACATAGAATGATTTTCTTACTACCTTTGCCCCATGATGGTTAAAAGCCAGACTACTGTCTACATATATTCCCAGATCCCACTCTACTGAGTCAACTCAGGGTTGTCTTATTGAAGGAGTATTTAGTCTGGATAGCAGTTTTCTAAAAGGGCACTATAATGCATTTCTTGGCATTGAGTTTTAGTCCATGACTTTGGCACCAGTTACTTGTCTGTGTAAGATATTTATGACATAGGGCCAATCTATGATAGATGCCAATTTGCAGTCATCTGCAAACTTGGTCAGCCAAAGGACCTTGACATTAGCCTTTACCTCTGAGAAACAGATGCCAAATAGGAGCGGTCCCAGCATGGAGCCCTGTGGTATTGTGCTGATGACCTGTATCTTAGTGAAGGTGGAAGCACTGGTCCTGGATTCCTGGGACCTGTTTGTGATCTAGCTGGCAATCCAGCAAGTTATGTAGGGGTTATATCACGTTCAGTGAGTTTTTCGTCAACAACCGAGTGGAATATTATTTTAAATGCCTAAGTCAGGTCCAGGTGAGCAATATGCATCATGTTCCCCTCATCCATTACCTTATTGACCTTCTCAAAGACGTCTCCCAGGTTTAGTAGGCATGATCTTCCCTTGATTAAGGCAAATTGGGTTAAGTTCAGTGTCTGAAAGGTGTGTATGTCTTTGTTGATCATTTCCATGACAATTCTTTCCATGGCTTTGCATATTAGGCTAGTCAGACTAATAATTTTGCATTTTCTGGGGTCAGTTGATGACCCACTCTTGTGAAGTGGGATAACTGCTGCTGACCTCAATTCTCATGGTAAAAAGACTGTTTTGAGGCTATAGTTGAAAAGTGATTCAAAATTTATTTTTAAGTGCAAAGCACATCAACATTTTAATCTTAACCAGAAGTGTAGCTGGTTCAACTAGTGTCCTGGATTGGTGCAATGAACCAGTGTCCCAACCCCACAGCTCCTCAAGTAAAGAGCAAAAACAAAATTACTTCACTGTAAACAGCAAATGCCAAATCCTGCAGTGTAAGTGATCAGATTATTATAGTTACATCTATGCCCCCCCCAGAGCATTCATTAAAGAGCAAAAAAAAAAAAAACTGATGTTCCTTCTACTGGCACACCAATAAGGTGGCCAGCTGCATGATATGCCCATTCCTCCTGCCCCAGCCATTCATTTCTGTGCCCTGTCCCAAATGCTGCTTCAATAATCTTCTAAACAAACTATTTTCTATAAATATAGCAAACAGTTGCTGTAGTTTATACCCTGCCTGCACGAAACATTACAATGCTGTGGTTTAATTAAAAAAAAACTTTTTAAACTGTTTTAAAATTCTTGCTGCAGATATAGCAAACAGTTGCTACAGTTGATAACCTGCCTGCATGGGGGGTGACAGTGCTCTTGTTTTAGTTAAAAAAAAGTCTTCTTTTTAAGCTGCATCACACTTCTTGCTAGAAACTTTTTAAAGAGTTGCTACAATTTATACCCTGCTTACACTACAGCACTTTGATTTTAGTTTAGCTTTTTACTTTTAAACTGTAGCAAGCAACTTGTTACAGTTTGGATCACATGTGGGGTGCTACATTGCTCAGGTTTGACCACATATGCAATATAAGCTTTTAAAAGATAGTATTACATTAAAGAGAAACCAGGATCAGCTGCTCACACCCCCCAACATTTTTCGGCCTGGGCACTTTCCCCTCTTGCCATATCCCAGCTATGCATCTGGTCTTAACTATGAGTTAAAAAAATAAAATTATATGTTGGAGAATAATAAAGTTGATATTTAATTCATGCATTCATCTATATGTCTATTTACAGATTTGAACAGTGACTAGCTGTAATAGTTATTTATAATTATTTATAATTAATCAAGATAGTCCCCCCGGATTCACTATCCTTCCGTGCAGGACTAGCTTAGCCCTGCATGGAAGCAGCCGTTTAGGAGCAGGACGGCAGCGTGGCATGCATAGTAATGAAGGTGCACTGCCTCCGCTCCTAAAAGGACATGGAGCATGTACGAGTGCAGGGGGTGTGCCTGAGAGCAGAGCTCTCAGAATATACATGCCCTTGCAATCAAGAACAACAGTGTAGGAGTAAGAATGAGTGAGACCGCTAATATGTGTTTGCATATCCCAGCAACATCCCCCTAAGTGTACAACACTTAAATATGAAGATTTTTTTTTATGAAACATATCAAATTTAACCGTAGGTGTGCGGGTTTGCCCATAGCTTAGCTATGGTTAATGTAGCTTAAATGGCACAAGAGGATAAAAAGCAGATATATGCAAATGAAGCAGTACAGCAATAGTGTAGTGGGCAGAGAATTCGCCTTATGAGCAGTCATTTTCGGTTCGAGTCCCACTCCAATACAGTCCATTTTCCATGTCAAATCACTGTATGATCAATTTATTTTGTTGCATAACCGATGACATAACATATATTTATGAACTGGAGTACTGCATTAAATGCAGATGTGAGGTGACATTGTCATAATGTTGCGAAGTCCACAGATAATCACAAGTGCCCCATACAGTATATGTAAACAGGAATCAAGGTTACAAATGGAAGGTAAACTGTGTAATGAATGACAAATCCATACAGTTGACAAATCCATCACCTTCCCAAGAACCATTAGACATTACTGTCTAAATTAGTGCTGTGGTAAGCAGGTGTAAACCCTAGTAAGCAAGAGTAAGCAGATTTAAGCAGTAGTAAGCAGGAGTAAGCATATTTAAGCAGTAGTAAGCGGGTTTAAGCCCATTTACATGGGGGTAAGCAATACACACACAGGTTAAACAATATGGAAGCTAATACTCTGTAAGCATATTTAACCAGAGGTTAGCATTGCTTACCTTCACGCAAACCTGGGCAAACCTGCTTACAGTTGCTTAAAAGTGCCTTAATCAATCTATATGCATCAGCCACTGTTCTGGCCAGAAACAAAATAAACATCCTTTGCAGGTCTTGAACAGAGGACCCTATACACTATAGTCACAGTAGTGAACCACTAAGCCATCACAGCAGTACATAAGATTGAGGTATCACCAAACAGATCTTCACCATAGGAAATATAAACTGAACATGTGAAAGGAATCTATAAGCAGTTTTATATTGTATAACCAACTAAAGGACATAAATATGTGAACTGGAGTACTGCATTAAGCCCAGATGTGAGGTATCAATGTAATAAAATGTTGAAATCCCCTAATAAACACAAGGACCCCATATAGTGTACGTATAGATGAATCATGGATACCAAACACATATATAACATGCAATGAATAATAAATCAATGCCACAATGCAAATATAATGCAACTTAAATATTAAGCAACGCTAAGCATTGCACAGCCCATCTTAGTAGGTGTAAGCAATGTGTAGGCCAGCTAACTCAATCTACCCATTGGTATACCCCATTAAGCAATGCCAACCTTAGGTAAGCAGGTTTGCCCATAGCTTAGCCTTTTCAAAACCATCCAATCATGGCAAAGTGTGGGAAACCAACCCTTTTTAAACCCAATAGGTGGGAATACATCTCATAACTGGTTGTAGCTTCCCATTGTAGGCACTATGTCTGGAATGGGAGAGGGTGTGTGCTTTCAGCGTAGTGCTGGGGCATCCAGGAGACCAGAGTCATGGCAGGACTCCTTGTGAAAGACCATGGCATGAGATTGCTGCAGGGTCCATACCAGTGTTCCTAATACAAAGCGGAAGCCTGGGACCATCTTGCCTGTGACCTCACGAGTGCCACTGGCATACCCCAAACTGGTGACAAGGTCAGGCATCACTATGTTGACCTAAAGCGGTGAAAGGGGGATCTCTTGGATCAGTGGATCCAAGAGGCTAGGAGGACAGGGGAAGTCCCAGCCATGTGTAAGTATCAGTCCACTACCTGTTTAATAATTGCCAGCTCATGTATATTATAGGTAGGTATGGCTAAATATTCCTCTTATGTCTTTCACAGCAGCAAGTGAGTGGGCTATAAACCAGGAGGCCATTGGATATAGATTGGAGCAGTTGCGATGCGAGGCAGGTTAGTAATACTCTTGCATGTACTGTTATAGGAAATAAATCTAAAAGTAGTAGTAAGTTAATTGCCTGTATAAAATTAGTATTGTTTAAGGCATGTACTGCATACACTAGAGAATAGGGCAGGAGTCTCATATAGGTTGTATGTAAATAAAAGCATAATAGCCTGACAATAAAGTCTAACTGCTGGACTGCATGTGTTTACTCTGGTATCATATGGTAATGTAGATTTGCAATCACTTGATAGTATTGTTGTATTAAGCACTGTTACGCACACTGTGCTATAGAAATAAAATGTGTAGGAATGTCTGTATATGACTGTTGTAATCCCAAGAGGTCATAGAGTACAACTGAGAGAGACTTATTAAAACAGTGAATAGACAAGCAACAAAATCAAACAGCACACTCAATTGAGATGTGAACTGTTGTATTTTTAGCACACACAGCCATGGTTCAAAGTCTGGGAGTGGTAGTAGGCTGTATGCAGAATCATACTCCACACCTGTACAGATATGTCCAGAATGTCCAGTAAATCGGCTCATATCTGCTGCCTGTCACCCTGTCCCCTGGGAAATCAGTGGGATGATCCCAAACATTTAGGCAGTAAACAAGAATGTCAGACATCTAAAAGAACAAACCTGTCACTCTAGCAACTCCCCAAAATGTTATGAGTGTAATAAGCCAAGTATGTCCCATCTACACCCCCATGTTGTCAAGCTGTGACCAGTGTGTTTATAGTAACAGAGTGAGATGTATGTGCATAATACTAATGTGCAATCTGGTAATTTGTGTGGCAACATTCAGGTAGTGCTAACAAATATTGCTCCCACAGGTCTGTCAGATATGAACACTGCCTAGAAATAAAAGATTGTTATCCTGTACTGGTACTGTTTACTCTGGTATTGCATGGCATTGTCAGTGTTGCAGTTGCTCTGAATAATAAGGTATTACTCAGACAGTGTGGGTGACAGTGATATGTAATAAAACTGTCTAGGAAATCCTGTATAAAAGTGTTGCAATTACAAGGTCAGAATGTAAAACCACAGGAGAATTATAGACAGAAATCAGATAAGAGATACACAGCAATAATGATATAGCACACTCAACTGTGGTGGACAGTGTTTAATTTTAGCAGACACAGCCATGGCTCGAATTCTGGGAGTGGTAGTAAGCTGTATGCAGAATCATACACCACAAGTGCACAGAAATGTCCAGAATGTCAAGTTAATCGGCCCATATCTGCCGGCTGTCACCCTGCCCACTGGCATATCAGGGTGCAAATCTCTGATATGTAGGCAGAATTTAATGTCATATAACTGATTGTCAGGGCTGTGCATATTTGGAAAATGTCAATGGAAACAAACCTGTCATTGTACAATTCACTAAAGGTTTCAGAGGGCAATAGTCGAAATATGTAGTGGTTCACCTACATATGGTCAAGACATGCCCAGAGTGTGTGCAAAAAGAGATGGACAGATATGTGCATAACATCAAACTGGAATCTGGGAGTATGTGTAGAAGCAGTTAGTATTATCAAACAATACCTCCACAGGTATACCAGGTAAGAGGTGTATACTGCAGGTAAAACTCAGTTCATGTATATAGTTGTCTACATCCATACCAATGTCCAAACTAAGACAATAGGATAGTGTACTAATACTTGTAAGGTACAGATAACAGCACTGACTAGGAAAGTAATGTGAACTACAGGAATATACTAGTTGTTAATTGACACCCCCCCCACCATATCTGCAACAATAAACTAAATACACAACTCAACTGGTATGTGCAGGCTTAACTCTAATGTTGGGACATACGTCCTATTGTTTGATAATTAGTTAAATCTGTTTCTATGCAAGTGCTATGTTGAAATACTCTCACATTGTTGGCATGCTGCCATCAATGTAGCTGTATGCTTTTGTAATTAACACTGTGGTCCCATATATGCATGTGTTCTGTTTGCTATGCAACTGTTCCATATCTGGTGTTTGGGTTAATGGGAATATCTATGCATGATGTTATACCTAATCCTGGAATGTGTTGACTATTATTAACCCACATATGTGGATAAAACTTAAACACCATACCACGTATGGGAATGCAGGTCCCGGCAGACGCACTTGTCCCACCTCAGCTGGCCATGGCACTGGGCACCAGCATGTCTGGGACCCAACCTGGGACTTCCTCATCCATTGGTCCTGCACCACCTTTGGGTGGAACCACTTCAGGGGATGGAGCTCTTCCCCAGGGAGCAGACACAGCCAGGAACCTGTAACCCATCGCCAGGTCCGGGTCATGGTGCATAGCAAACTCCGCAGGGAGATTGGAGATTTGGTACACCAGCTTGAGGGCCATGTGTTGTGACTAGAGTGTCGGCCTGTCTCTCCTACTCAGCCCCCAGAACAACCGCATTTAGGGCTGTGAAGGTGCAGTGGTGACTGCCCATGGGTGGGGACCTCAGTCCCACTGTTTCCACTAGGGGGCTCATGGGCTTCCGATTTCCCAACACCCCTCCCCTTCAAGGTGTTTACCCCCCACATGTGTCATATACTACCCCTGTATGCATCTTCTTTGTCTTATCTGTTAACCTACCCAACCTACCTCTGCAAATATACCTACTATCCCTCCCCAACATCCCACTCTCACCTGAGGAAAAAAAAAGGGCAATCTGTTCCCAAAAAATAATTACGCCCCATACATACTGTCCATTTTGCACGTGTCCACTGGACACATGTAATCTAGTCTAACTGGCTTAACAACATATTATTGTTGTCCACACCAGTCTCTCAGGAGTATGTGTCCAAATCTATCTCCAAATTCAGTGTATATGCACAACTGTTGCTGTAGAAGAAATTGGCAGCTATGGTCCTTCCCTACACCCTTCCTGCACATCCCTAGCTATTTTTCCTACTGTCTTTCCATCTTTGTGCCCCTTTTTCACCACTTTCCTATCAACCCTTTTTCTTTTCTTTTAAAGAAATGAGTGGGGGGGTACATGAAAGTAAGCACTTTAAAGCATCAGTAAGCAGGTTTAAGCTTGTTTGCACAGGGGTAAGCAATGCCTACATAGATTAAGCAATTTAGCAGCTAACTGAGTATAAGAAAATGTAACCAAAAGTTAGCAGTGCTTACCTCTACACAAATCCATGCAAACCTTCTTACAACTGCTTAAAAGTGCCTTAATCACTCTGTATCCAATGGCCCTTGTTCTGCCCTGCAACTAAAAAACAGGCTCTGCAAGGCTTGAGCCCAGAAACCTGCACACCATAGCCAAAGTGATGTACCACAAAGCCATGTGAGATATACATAGCCCTCATATTTTTACAAACATATCGTCCAGCACAGGCATTCAACAGCAGAGGAAATGTATTTAAACATGTAGATGTATATGTGTGTGTGTGTGTAATATATATATATATATATATATATATATATATATAGAGAGAGAGAGAGAGCAATATATATATAGATATTTATTTATATATATATATATATATATATATATATATATATATATATATATATATATATATATATATATATATATATACATACAGATATATATCTATAGATATAAAAGAGAACATAACAAATGCATATATGACCACAGGCACCGTTAATGGGGTTGAGGGTGCCCAAGCTACATACATCTTGTACGTATTGATATTACCCACCACCCCCCCCCCCACAGCCAAACAGGTCTGCCCTGCAATACAATGCCACCTGTTGCAAGTCCCATAACCAGGACCAGAAACAACAAGGGCAAATGATGTAAACAGTAATCCATCCCACCTCTATGATGTCAGTCTGGTATTAATAACATATCATGCAGTACAGTCTGGCTACCATAGGGAATGTACAATGTGGAAGCAATAAACATTCCTAAGATACATATACACACACACACACACACACATATATAATATATATATATATATATATATATATATATATATATATATATATATATATATATATATATATGTAACTACACATACACACAGAGAGATATGTATAGGAAGATACATACTTAGAGGGTGCACACCATACCGAACAGCCAGTATACCTACAGTTGCCACTTTACCAACTGGACACTCTATGAGTCACCCATACAAAAGACAGTTGTTACCTGAAACATATACACACAGAGAGGTCAAAGGATATAACACCACACACAGGATTGCATACATGAGAAAGCTTTATTTGTGTACTATTTGAGTTGTATATGACATGTCAAATAGATGTTTAGACTCTGAAATACATTTAAACAGACTAATGCAACTCTCAAACAGATCAATTAATACAGTATTCCAGAAAGCATAACATATGTTGCTTTCCAGGCCAAGGCCTACAAGTAGTACAACAGTAAGACAGACTGGACCACAGGATAACAATCTATCAACAGTAAGTAATGCAAATGTATAGTCCAGCAGCCTCTATCTACACTCTGTACACAATCCCTAGGGGGTAAAGACTTAAGTTGACACAATGGGATGTATCTGTTACATAACGAGGCATAACTGAAATGATCACAATCACACTGACAAACAGAACAGTCTGTATGGCAGGTAGCAGTAGGCCTACATTTACTCAAGGTGAATTGTATGGTAATGTACATCCAGATATCTTAAGGCAGATTAACGCTGATACCCCTCACATATTGTAACAGCCTATGTTAGTTATGGTGCACCCCCCCCCCATAGACTGACATCTAGGGGGATATACCACCATTGCATACACTGACCTCTGGAGTGCATAAGGGTATACATGTATTGTGCAGATGAAGCCCACACTTATATGGACCCAACCCCACAATATGTGTGGTGGCCACGACACCAGTGGAATGATGGCACATACTCACAGGCCACTACATAACAACCCCTGACACCATGTCATACAGACAAAGCCTGGTATGCAGGTGGAGGACAGAGGCTGGAACACAGGCTCATATGTGAAATAGTGTTGTCATACACTAAGCAAGTCGCTGGTGTTAGAGGATAGTCTGCAACATACCATTAGTCAGGACTATGAAGTCAGAAACACAAATAGATGTAGCTATGTAATGATAGCACTCAGCACACACACTGTCTGTGATATATCTGACACATGATCTGTGTGGTGGACAGGCAACGCAAAACAGGCACACCTCTGGCCATCAAGTGGATAGACATACAGTTGAGAGCTATGCAGACAGACTGCAGTCCATGTTAAACTAGCATGTACACACAAACCCTGTAACACTAGTGCTATACAATGTATAGCACAACACTACTCACATGCTGTTTGTAGTTCTGGAACCTCATACAAATATGTAGCTGGCCTGAGTGTGCAAGTTGTCTTGTAGGAGTTATTGCTACCTGCTGCCAGTAACACTGCTGCCAACACACAGGAAGGATGTCCACCATACAGGAAAGGTAAAGGATCCACGCCCACATGACGCAGGGGTATATAGTAGTGGGTTGCCATGACAGTGGCAATTGGAAGTACTAAACAGCATGCTGCATGAAGGAAGCAAGTGAATGAAACAGATTGTTGCAGATGCCATCACATGATCATGTGCATCACCTAGAAAAGCCATGATGCAATCTATTCAAAGCAGCTCAATCCATTTACTGGAGAGAGAGAGAGAGAGAGAGAGAGAGAGAGAGAGAGAGAGAGAAAGAGCTAACAGAAAACAGATCCAGAACCAAAACCAGAACGACAACCAAAAAAGGAAGCAGGTTAAGCCCATAGGCAAAGAGTAAAAAAAAAAAAAAAAAAACTCAGGTATGTGAAGTATATATGCATGTAATTGACTGTAGTACTTGGTCCATAATACTGGGGTAGATGATGTGGAATGATATATATGTGCCATCAGGTGTTGCTGTTGTAATGATGTTCAGCTGAACAACTGCTAAGGACATTAGAGGCTGTCCCTGTGGGTAGTGGGCCATACCCATCAACTGTGCAGAGCAGCACTGACTGACAAGATGTAAGCCAACATAGTGTGTGTTGTTTAATGGAAAGGATGTATATTACTGTGGCCAATAGGTGGTGGAAGTAGTGCCATAATGATGGACACGTGGGTTCCAGAGCCCACCACTTGCAGGACACTCAGGTTAACATGTATTGTAGCATGCTAAAATGACATAGGTGTGTAATAGGCTTACCTGCAATCTGGCCCTATATATACCTCCCAGTGTTAGGCTGTGTCCATATGTGGCACCTGTCTGTGTTGTAGCAAAGCAGAACAGTGCAGCTGTGCAGGAAGGAGAGTTAGAGATTGTTGACCTGATGTGAATGTACCCCATATATAGCTATGTATATGTGCATGTGTGTATATATATATATATATATATATATATATATATATATATATATATATATATTTATATATCAACATGTATGTCTACAGATATACAGATAGCCATATGTAGACATATATATATATATATATATATATATATACACATATCTACAACATAATATATATCTACACATATAAACACACACACACACACACACACACACACATATATATATATATATATATATATATATATATATATATATGTGCATGTCTACATAGATACAAACACACACACACACCTACATATATGCAAGTACATGTCCCCTATATTACCACCACAGTACTGCATGCTATGTGTAAGGGAACAGAACACATAGCAAAACACACAGATATATACAGCTGTAAGTGTGTGCAACATGGATAGGTATGTCACATGTGAACCCCTTGTTGGGACCACCTTGCCCTTGTCTGTGAAGTAGGGTATGGGAATATGGGAAAGGATATCAGGTATATTTGTGGAGGTGGTTTGGGTGGGTAGATATAGAGGGCAGCCTACAGGGGTGGTATATGACACATGTGGTGAGTAAACATCCTGGATGGCGTGTGTGGTCTGCGATGTGAAATCCCCATGGCCCCCATATGGAAACAATGGGAACAAGGCCCCCACCCATTGCTACTCACAACAGCAGTCCACGGCCCTGAAGGTGGCTGGCCTGGAGGCTGAGCAGGAGGAGAATGTGGACCCCGTGAATGTGTACTGGTTGCCTCAAGGTGTTGTAGCACATCCCACAAGTGTTTGTGGAGACCTCTATGGAACAGACCCTGGACCTTACCTAGGGTGACTGGATCATGTCTGTGTGTGCCCCCAGGTGGGTACAAGAACCCCTGAGGTGGTTCCACCTGAAGATAGTGCTGGACCAGTAGATGAGGAGGCCCCAGGGTGGGTCCCACATGTGATGTGGCCTGGTAACATGGCCAGATGAGGTTGGAGAGGTGGTTCTGCTGGCAACTATTCCCTAAACATGCTATTGTGTCACTGTTATAGAACTTATGTGGGTAGTAATAGTCTACACAATCCCGGAACATGTCCAACAGGATGCATAGATATCTCCAATAACAGAAAGATAGATGTGCAGCAATCACATAGCAAGCATACCACATGCATAGATATGGAACCATAGTGGCCCTGACAATAGCATGCAGGTGAAATAGTCCATAACAGGCCAACAATGATAGTGTCCACACAGGAAGCATGGCTACAAACACATAGCACAAAGTGTGGCATAACACAATATATGTCCAAATGGTAGGTAAGCTGTGGCCATACCTATTGAGTTGTGTGAACAGTTTGATGGCACTGATATGGTGGGGGGGGGGGGTTGACAGAGATGTGTATTAGGAACTATGGTAACCTTGCTGTATGAGTTGCTCAGACTTGTTTCCATCTTTATGTCTTTCAGGCAAGATGTCCCACTGCCGTCTACCCGCGTATTCAGTGGCAGAAAATGAGGCTGTGTTGAACCACCTAATACAGCACTATCCTTTCCTGTTCAGCAGGGCTGCACATGAGCAGCAGGATTGGACCACCCTGTGGAACGATCTAGTCCACAGGGTCAAAGATGTCGGCCTGCATAACCGTAGTTATTAGCAGGTCCAGCATCATTGTTCCGACCTGCTTTGCAATGCCCGTCAGCATGCTGCTGCAGTCCAGGGGGATCACCTCGTAACATGGGGGGGTCATGCCACCCATCCCCACTGACACGTGTTGAGGAGCTCCTCACCAGCCTCGTAGCACTTGCCCACTCGCACACCCAACATCTGGCAGAGACCATTTTGGAGGTAGGTGCTACCCACACACCAGCTGAGGAGCGTGCAGGTAAGGTCACAGGGCACATCAGTAGACTATTGTTGCGTATGCATCCACATCTGTACAGGTAGATCATGCATATGTGAGATGTCAGATATATAGTTTGTTGCTGCATAGTAGGAATAAACAAATGTGCATAAGCGGTAGGATTGTGGACTTGTACTGTTGATGTACTGTAATGCTGCACCCAACCTGCACCAATGCCACAGATGTGGCCATTGACATTGCATCTCTCATACTCTTATGCAGGTCTCTGTGGTATACCACCAAGGCAGCAGCCTATAGCTATTAAGTATGGTTTATGTTGATGCTTGCCAATACACTGGGCATGTAATGGCTATGGTATATTCCATACACACATCTAACACACCTACCCATAATGCTTGCCATACTTTTTCACGTATTGTTGCTGTTAAATGCATTGAATCACAGTGGTGACCATGATGGTATCAGAGGGTATGTCAGACACCTGCAAGATAACTAACATTCTGTCATTGCAAAATGTGTCCACAGGGATGAATATAATGGTGGGACACATGGCTTACAGTAGGGACATGTGTGAAACATCACACTTATAAAGTGCAGCAACAGTGTATATACCAGTATTACAATGGCAACTGTTACGGAGCTACACTATGGCATAACATAAATACTGTGGTTCACATTATTAGCTGGGACTAGGCTGTAACATTTGGTGTTCAGTGTATGGGACACTGCAAACTGACATACATGTGTAGTCCATACTTGTCAGGCATCTGCAAAAACGCTGAAGGTGGGGAGGGTGTGTCAGCATGACAAACCAGTGCACTGCAGCGTGATCCTTTCAATGCTAAGAATGGCTGCATCTGCACACAGTCAGGTTCAGGAACTGTGGCAGACATAATTCTACAATACTGACAGCAGTGTGTGAACACCAAGGGATGTGCACAGTGGTAGACCTTGAATCATGCAGAGTTGGGGGACATGTGTAGGGCAGACTGACCATACACAGGCAAATGCAGATGGCCCATGCTAGTATACCCCTGCCAGGAATAGTGACTGCTGGTGCAGCAAACCATCATGATAAGGGCATGCACACATAAGCACCCACGGAGTGTATGCATTGTCGTCAGCATCTGCACACCTAACACATTTCTTAGACACTGCATGTGAATGTACAGGACATATGCCACATATCAGGCTCATGTACTGTTACTATATGGGGTGATGTGGTCCCATGGCAGATCAAGGAAGAGTGCGTCATATCAATAAGGGTGTGTACATTCCCCATAGCTACTGTATGGTCTGACGGTTGTCAGTGTCATAGTATTGGATTGGTCATACATGCACCGCTGATGTTGAGATCTGTAAACCAGACATCAGGCATTCACAAATGACATCTGTCCACATATCATCCCAAGTATGTGTTGCTGAAAAACATAGGGTCCATGAGCATTAGAGCATACATAACTGACACAGTAATACACATTCAGCAATGGGTTGTACACATATGAGGTTTGGTGCACAGTACATGGCAGTTTGCAGAACAGGTGCACAGCAATACTGTGTATAGGGGTGCAGTGTTTTCCAGGGGAAGGGGCATCACCAACTAACACAGCCCATGCATCACACACATGTATACTGTTGCTAGCATGGATTGACTATAGCTGCACTGCATGCTGTTGTGTACCATATGTTTTGCATGTTGACTGATGTTTAATGGGAGGACTGTGTGTACTATCTTTGTGCAACCTCACCTGTATGTGTGTGTGGTGTGTGTGTGTGTGTGGGGGGGGTATTTTGTCTGTAAGTGCAATCTGGTGTGGATGGAGGTTGATGCATGTAGGATGTGTGTGTGCATATGTGTGTGTGTTTTTGTGGGTGTCCATGTATACACATGTGTGATTGTGGGGTTGTTCATACGGCAGTATTTCCCTTTGCGATAATACAGTACATGGACATGGACTGACACATGAGACACAAGGAATACTTGTCTGATATGTAATCACAGGACAGCTGATAGTATAATAAGGTCTGTAACATAGGACATGCATTGGGAGGGAAAGTAGACACTGGGTATACCATTAATATTGCAATCAGCAGAGAGGTGAATGACAGCCCACTTATGCAGCACTATAGATGCATTGGGGATTCACTAGGGAGTGTATCCATATATTACAGTTGTCACATGATATGTTGAGCAGCAGATCTGGCATGTACTGAGCAATACTGAAACATGACACTCCAGTGAGTGACATTATGGAGTGAACGTAGTAGCTCCTAACATATAGGGGCCATGCTCACAATATCTAGACATACACAGGGTGAACACTGAATGACAGCAGTGAGGACATTCAAAACCTACTCCACATAGGTCAAGGAGGTAATGGAGTAACAGGTCTTGTGTCGTGATCACTCGCATGATGAAAAGCAAGGCAACATTTTGGAAATAATGCAATTACATAGCAATTCACATTATGTGAAACACTACAATAAATAATAGGACAGTCAGTATAACAGCATGGCTGTAACAGTTACAGCATAAGGCCAACAAAATAGGTAATTTAATGAGATATGTTACTATGCATCCATTAAAATATATAACAATAATAAAACACATATGTTAATAGTAAACCATAACCAATGAATCACAGCAATAAATCAATGAAGATAAGGGGTAGGGCGAGACAGAAACTCAGTCTGTCAGTAACTTTATAGCTTAATTCCTTGACAAAAGTATTACTATCTCTCTATGGGTCTGTATTTTCTTTATGTTTACAGTGAGTACAAGTCTCCTGCAACTGATGTAGTATGTAACTACCGTTCAAGCTATATGCATGGGACACTATGGCCCAAATGGTAACAACTGCAGGTACACACTTGAATAGAACATTTGCACATCAGGTGGACCTATGTAACTACCAAGGTGTTCTGTGGGTGGAAATGGTGATGCTTTGCAAACCAAGTACCCATTGCCGTGGTATTCCTGTAACAGGTGGATTGTGCACTATTAATTGCATAACTTGAAATCGTGACCCTTGAGAGATATGTATGTGTACAGTACAGACACTAAACAGCAGTCATGCCTTGGTTGACAGGCATTGGAATAGAACCCAATAGCAGTGACTGTGACTGCAGCAACTTTTAACAGACACAACAGGCATACAGCCATACCAGGATTACATATATTATTTCTGACTGCACATTGCTGATTTTTCACATTCTTTAACAGTCTGGGAAATATAAACACACAATTATCTACTCATAATATGGGCTACCTCACTCATTTACCTGTAGTTCCTATGGAGAGGGAGAATTTATGAGCATTACATGACAGCTACTGTAATATTTAGTGCTACATAGCACTGGATTCAAACCCTGGTCTGTGTGTGGCAAAATGTACTATATACAGAGTGTTTAGCAAACTGAGCTACTGAGTGCCTGCTGGTCATGAACTGACTGATATTTCCTAGAGCTTACCTGGAACCAAAATATGGCCTGGCAATACTACTACAGTGTTATACTAGACTGCAGTGACAGTAGAATGCACACACATGAAATGCAAGAATAACACAAATAGTAAGTAGGCTATATATCAGTTTAACAATGCTGGAATTACAAAATATAATGGGTTGAAATATCTGTGAAGTCAACAAACAATATTAGATCATGGAGTGGGCTACCTCACCCATATACCTTGATTACCTGATGTTTGTGGATGACAGAGTATGTGAACAATATTGGCTTAGAGACAGCCTTGAACTGTACTATACATGTTAAAAAATACAATTGGCAGCTGTTCGATTTGCATTCTACAGATATTCCAGTGTTATACTTGACTGCAGCACCTTACCTTACAGCCTGAATGCATACAGTTCTACTGCAATGGTTACAACAACACAATCCTAATGTACATCATTTTCCTTGGTGTTATTCATATTGATTCCTGTTTTATTGCAGAATAGTTGGCAATATTTATTACTTGCAATACAGCTCTAATTCCACATTTATTGCACTACAGACTTTATTGTGTATACTTTAATTCAGTGACTGGTATTGTTTCGTGTTTTTATTGCACGACAGTTGGCATTATTAATTTCTTACAAAACAGCTCTAATTCCACAATTATTGCATGACAGACTTTATTGTATATACGTAAATATAGTTACTGGTATTGCTTTGTGTTTTTATTGCACAACACATGACATTATTCATTTTTTGCAGAACAGCTCTAATTCCTCACTTATTGCACTACAGACTTTATTGTATATACTTTAATGCAGTTAATGTTTTACCCTTTCTTGTTTATTTCACTACAGTTAGCATAATACATCTGTACTCACCACACTCATGATGCAACCTGGCCAGGTGCCTAGCATGAGACTCAACATTGCAAGCCTTCTCCTCTGCAGCTGTTGGGAGAGAAGTGCACCATTATGCATACCAGTTTTGCAGACATTCAAATTAGATATTGCTGAAACAGAGGTAAAATTACTTGCATACTTGCGGGGAATTCCCTGCCTGAGCTTCTTGGACCCAGATGTCCAAGAGATCCCTCTTTCAAAGTTTCAGGTCATCATGGTGATGACGACACTTCTCACCTGTGTGGGGGATGCCAGTAACACTGGTGAGTTTTCTGGCCAGCCAGTCCCAGGCCTCTGCTTTACACTCTGAGCCCTGGAAATGTCCCTGCAGCAGCCAATCATCATTGTTTTTAAATAGGAGTCCAATCATGACCCTGGACTGCAGAATGCACCAACACTGCACCTGATTCTTCTGTATTCCTACCTATTGGGTTTACTATAGGCTGTTTTCCCACCCTTACACATCATTAGGCAGCATTTGAAAAAGCACTTAGCACCACTCAAACCAGCACAGCTGAGAAGTGTAAAAACTCTCAGAACCAGCACTGTGCAAACCAGTGAAGCAGAACCAAGCAGCATATAAACATTGATAGCCATTATCATGTTTATGCAACTTTTAGTAGGCCTTAGAGCAGGTTTTAGCAGAGCTTAGCAGAGTGCAGCAGAGACATTTTTTAATTAGTGTGTAAAATTTGTATATTAAAATGTATTCCAAATCTGGACCTACTGCACACAGATCTATGGCTCTACTCATTAAGTTATGTGGATATTTGGAAAAATAGGTGCACCTTTACATATAACACTGAGCTACCTATAAGCAGTACTGAGCACCATGTTGTGCAGAGCAAGCATGCTCAAATACTCTTAACCATAGATTTAAATAAATAATTAAATGCATTTGTTTTCTATTTTTGTATGTCTGGCAGGTGTCTGCTATCTTATCTGTGGGCATCACTTTGCATTGTTGTGCTCTGCTCCATGCCGCGTAAACATGCTTTTTTAAAAAAATAATAAAATAAAATAAATATAAAACAAAAGGAAAGTCCAGGGAGTCTCTTACTCATCTGTGGACATGGTTACCACTACATCTCTCCCTACACTGATTCAATAACTGTGCTCCTCAGCTCTTCCTTTGCAATGGGCCTGCTGCTGAGGGGGAACCATGTAGACAGACACAGTTGCATTCTGTGTAGGATCTACACTGTGCCTACACAGATTTTATTAAATCCTGGGGATCATCTTTTATTGCATAGCCATAAAGTAATTTAATTTCAGCTATTTTTCTGAAGTTAACCTCCTGTATTCCAGTTTCCATTGTTAAAATATATACATTTATACAGTTACAATAATGTATGTACATTTCTGTTCTCTTCCAGCAGGGCACACTGTGGATACAACTTTAAGCTCAGTACTTCACAAAATACATTTTCACCACACACTTCTGCACCAGCAATTTATTTTATATACACATGACAGGCAGTTCTAACACACATGCAACAGAACCACCGTATATCAATCATGTTGATATTCACAAATGACATATAATTATAAAGTTCCAGATAGCTGAGCTGGTAGTATCTCTTTTCGTGACACTTCTACCCCCCCCCCCGAAGACTCAAGCTAGTTTGTCAAGTGACCCTTAAGAAACATTTCTTGAGGGGGGTGAGCCTATCAGGGAATACATTACCCTATCCCCTGTCTTGAGATCCCACCTGCCTTTGCATTGCTGATGCCATTGTAGTGTGGCACTGTCATATCACATCCCTACATCCCTAGGCTCCACCTTATTAACTTGAGATTTTGCTGGCTGGCTCCTTGTAGTCATAGATCCCCCCAGACTCCTCTTGCCTTCTACTGCAAATACTTAGCACCAGGGCCTCCATATCAAGGTAAGGTTTTATGGTGTTAACATGGTACAATTTAGGCCCTGCATCCTGCCTAGCAGTTCTACCATGTAGTTGACATCACTGACCTTCTTTACCACTTTGTTGGGTCCCTCCCAAGCTGCCTGCAACATATTGTGTCTGACAGGAATGAGAGCCATAACCTGCTGCCCCACAGCATACCCTCCAGTTCAAGCATTCCTGTCATACCAGACTTTTTCTGCTGTTGAGCTTCTGCCAGGTTCTCCTGGGTGAAGCCCATGAATTCCCTGACCCTATTCCTGAGATTCAGGACATATGCTATAACAGACTTCTTTTGGGATTCACACACACCCTCCCACTCATCATGAATCAAATCCAGAGGTCCCCTCACCTATGCCCATACAGCAACTCAAAGGGTGAAAAAACTGTGGATTCCTGGGGCACCTCCCTACAAGAAACAACAGATGGGGCAAATGTTTGTCCCACTCCCTCTTAAAATGGTCTGCAAATGTCCATAGCATGCTCTTTAGTCTAGAGTTTAACCTCTGCACCAGACCACTAGTCTGGGGGTGGTAGGGGGGTGGTCTTTAAGTACTTCACCTCACAGTGCTCCCGCAGACAAGCCAGCAGGGTTGATGTGAAATTGGCATCTCCCTCAGTCAGTATTTCTTCTGGGAAACCTACCCTGCTGAAAATCATTAACAAAGCATTTGGACCCTTTAGGTTGATACTAGGCTATCTGCCCTAGGACATTTATAAGCCTAGCCAGAGTGTGTTTGGCTTTTGCCACCATTTTAGATTAGTTGACTGTGCCTCTGTATAGTAGGTCACAGAAGATGGACCTTTTAAGGCTAGTTTACTGTGCCTCTGTCTAGTAGGGACACAGAAGAGATCCCAGGGGTAAACCTACGATCTCCCAACCACTCGACAAGATTTCTCTTGAAGAGGGTCACTGAGGGGCTCTGCCTAACATGGATTGGGATTTTGTTCCAGAGAGAGGGGAGACTCTGGGATATGAATCTGTCCCTCCAGCATGTCCTATTTATTTCTGTGCTGAGGTTTAAGTCCCTGGAGTGTTTGGCTCTAAGGGATTTGGATTTCCTGAGGTGGAGCATGTCCATTAATTCTGGTTTGGATATGGCTTTATACATCAGGCACAGATCACCTCTGAGTAGGCGGTAAGCAACTGAGTAGAGCTGGAGTTTCTTTTGCCTAACTGCGTAGGGCATCTGTTTGAGTCCATTGATCCTCTTGGTGAGGTACTTTTGGGGTCTTTCCAGTTGCTGCAGGTGTCGGTAAGGTACATCCCAAATGGGACATTGTATTCAATTTATGGAACGTGCTGCAGTGAGACTCAAACCAGGAATGCCTGCTCATGCGGTGAATGCTCTTCCCACTACACTATTGATGTACTGCTTCTGCTTCAATGGAGGACAGAGCCACCGCCTCAGGTTATCTAGTAGCATAATCTACTATCACTAGAATATACTTCTTCCCTTTGGAATGTAGGGTACTCAGAGGCCCTTCAATATCCACAACAACCCACTGAAATAGCTCCTCAATCACAGGCAAGGGCACCAAAGGAGCTTTCACATTCTTTCCTGCCTTGCCTACCTTTTGGCACTGCTCACAGGTCCTGCAGTACCCAATTACATGTCTGGAAATCCCAGGCCAATTAAAATTCTGCATAATATGTCTCTTGGTATGCTTTATGCCCGTGTGACCCTCAAAGGGAATGTCATGGACTATGGCTAGAAGTGCCAGATGGTAAGCTCTGGGCACTACCTACTGCTGTATTCTCTCACCCTCTAGTCCTCCCACAGGGGTCCAGTGTGTATACAGTAACCCTTTTTCCCAGTATACAGATCCTCCCTTTCCTTAACAATCACATGTCTCCCTGGCTACCTCCCTCAAGCCTTGCAATGTAAGGTCTGAAAGTTGAGCCTGTCTCAATTATCTCTTTGTAAACCTTCACAGCTCCTCTTCCACAGGAAATTTGGTATCCTCTGACAGTGGTGCCTCACTGTCAGTCTGGGTATTACTACTCACATCTGCCTGGCAGTCACCCTGTCCAAGGGAACATCAGTACCCACAAGCAACTGTGGCTCATCTTCAGTCTTAATGCTACAGGGTAGCTCACTCCCTGAAGTAGCCACCTCACCAGTCCTGGCTTCAAGTGTGTGGTCTGTCTGGGACCCTCAGTCTACCAGATCTGGATGTTTGTCTCCAAGCCTGACTGCATGTAATTGCATCCACACAAGGTACTGCATTATCAAAATCATTCCTTATCAGGATATCTGCAGGGATATCCCCAAACATGCCTACTTGATTGCTTCCTTTTCCACCCTCCCAGTCAAGTTGAACCCTAGCCAGAGGTATTTGGAATGGGATACCTCCTAAAGCTCTGTCTGGAGTAGATTGCCAAGCAAGTAGTGTTCCTGTTTAACCATTGCAGGCTTCACAATGGTTAGGTCAGAGGCTGTGTCTCTATTAGCAGTGGTCTGTTTCCCATCTACTAAGATAGGATATAACCTCTTGTGGTAGTTTGGTACCCTTGTTGTCTCCAGACAACTTACTGCTGGTATTCTATCATTTCCACTTACTGGCTCTCCCACCTTTTGTTTGCCACCTTGCCTCCATGGAAATCTATATGTTACATGGCCCCACTGGCTGCATTTAAGACATTTAACGCGTGGTCCTGGCCATGTACCTGAACTAGTGGCTTCCCCTGCTACTGGCGGACTCTTTTGGGGGCAATTTTGGCTACCCACCATTGGTTCCCTTAGAACCATGTACAGCACTGGGTATCCCTTTCTTGTACAGTGATGCCCTGCTTGCTAGCTATAGATCTCCCTTTTTCCTCAGCTCATCTGTGGTCCTGCATTCCCTATCTGCCAACCAGATTCTCATGCCCTCAGGGAAAGTGCTAAGGGCTTGTTCCTTCACCAAAAGGTCTGCCAGTCCTTCAGAAGTGGTGACCTGACATCCACTCACCCATCTATGAAAATAAGTGCTTAACTCAGCAATATATTCACACACACTTTCATCTACCTTGTGTCTGTGCTCACAAAGCTTTTTTTTCTATAAGCTTCAGGTGCTAACTTAAAACACTCAAACAGTTTTTAACAGTATTATAATTTAAGCAATCAGTTTTGACAATTTAGAAATAGCAGTTACAGCTATACAGTGTAGTAAAGGGGTCAGGAATAATACTAGAGACATTTTTCAACATTATACTGTTTACATACCCTTTGAAATATTTAAGCTATCAGAATTATCCCCCTCTGTAAATTGTGGAAGAAATTTACTGACCTTTGTTGCTTCTCAGGTTTGGTTATTCCCTTCTTCATTACTGCTATGACTCTGTCAAAGAGTCAGCATTTCCTTTTCATATTTCCTCTGCCACTCAGTTTCTTCAGCCTCCAAATGTCTCATTCTCTCTGTTGTTTCTACTTCCAAATGTATGGCCTCCAGTTCAAGTCTCTAACTCTAGATGGATTTTTAAGTCCTCTGTGGAAAGGTTGAACTGGCCATTTTCTGAGAATTGTACATCTTCACTTGCAGTCTGGTTGTCCTCCCGGTTGCTGGTCTGTGATGCAGCTGTGACTAAGGCTACAATTATTTCTGCTTTAGTCAGGTTGGAATGCCCCAGTCCTTTGGCTTGGCACATCTCAGCCAGCTGGCTCTTTGTCAGCTTGCCATACTCCTCTGCTGACATAATTGCTTGCTCGCCCTGACTAAGTTAACAAAAAATAAATAAAACTATTGTGATATGAAACTCTGAATGTTCATTGTGTGGCTGCTGGAGAGTAAAAACACCTTATTTAGTGACAACTGTTTACAGGCTACAGGAGTTCAATATCCACCCCACTGAATCCCAATATATGGATATATCATCACTGCCCACCAATAAATGTGATGCCATACCACTGGACCAGTAATCAAGGAGCCTCAATCCTCACCACTGGAAACTGACAACAGTGGGGGACTTACACTGGGATGATGACATGTACAAACACAGTATTTCCAGATGCAGCTCTCTGCATCAAGTACAGTTTCCCTTAAGAGTAAACAGAGACCACAATCAGTCCAAGACTGGTTTCTCTCTCTTCCTCCAGACCCAATAAGACTCCTCACTAGCACAGCTATAGAGTTGATATCTCAATTGAGTGACCAAGCCAAGACCTCCTGCACCATCTCTGTTCAACCAGTATTTCGTGTCCCTGCTCAAGTAGCTGACACACACACTCTTTGAGGTTTGATTTACACACAAATACACACACACACACACACACACACACACACACACACACACACACACACACACACACACACACACACACACACACACACACACACACACACACACACACACACACACACACACACACACACAAACACACTTACATACACATACCCGGGGAAGGTTGGCGATGGTTTACTAGCGATGCCTCCTCCTGCCCAAACTATAAAGTAGTTATCACTGTCTCCAATCACTTCTTGTCAGCTATCATAAGGCCCTTAACAAAGGGTGTCCAATCTTCTGTGTAATGATACTATCAATACAAAAAGTAGTTTGGCCAAGAGCAAGGCTATTAGGAGTGAACCACAGTGTCACCAAATAAATATGCAAGCACTCTCAGATCTTTAATATCACTAGCTTTTTATTGGTTAATTGGTTTAAATCAGTTTGCTCATTTGCTACTGTTATATTAAAAAAAATAGACTTTATGCATCTCCGCTTAGCTAGGGTTAAACTATTCCTGGCACCATAAATTCTGCTCTTCAAATTTTCCCTTAGAACTAGACAGTTGTTTTAGTTTTAGCACTCAAATATATTTCTTTGAGCTCAGCACTTGTTCAGAACTCATTGTAAGCACTAAAGAAGCTACAAATTACTACAGCACTCAACTTTCCTTATCTGGAGAACAGTTTTTAGTGCTTAATAAATAAGCACCTATCCAGGCTTGTCTGAGGGTCAGCTCCCGGTGTTTTCTCCTGTCTACCTGATGAATCTGGGCATCTTGGGGCAATGCAGCAATTGCCTCGTACACACAGACAACCCTCTCCTCCTACCACCCAGCACTACAACCTGTGAGAGATGCACTTATATAGCCAAACTGGAAGCAAAGCTCTCTTCACCCAAGACTGCACTAGACAGTCAAGAGGAGAAGGTAAACACTTGCACTCCACCACACTCATCACATAGTCCCTCAAAATCTACACCACACCAAAACACACACATAGAAACACAAAACACACACCTACATTCACAGAGGCTCTCAGTAAAAATCTGCCCAAGCAATAGAGACCTCCAAAGCAGAAACGCAAGCAACCTCCACCCCACAACACAACAAAAATGACACATAGCCCAGAAACTCAGTGTGCCACTCAACCACAGCACATAGGTGACTCTGTAGTCAGGTACACTGATGTTCCACTCACCAGGCTAAACAAGGAGAAACTTACTTTCAGCTGCCTGTCAGGTGCCAGGATCTGCCACATAATACACCCACTCTGGTCACTCCACAACAAGTACAAATATGACACTGTCATTGTCCATGTTGGTGTGAATGACCTGAGATGTACCTCCCTGAACTACATGAAGAGACACAGAGGAGCTCTCAGGTCTTGTATCCCAGGCAGGTATGACCCTAGCCCTGAGTAGCATCCTGCCATCACCCAGAATGATACCACAGTACAAGGACAAAATGACTGACTTCAGCAATTGGCTAAGCTTCTGGTGTCATTCTAAGGGGATCCAGCATCTGTCTGCCTTGGCTGACATGATCGACAGACCATGATGCTTTGCCAGAGATGGCCTGCACCTGTCATCCTTGGGATTCCAGATACTGGCTAAGGCTCTTGCAACCCATATAATGCCTTTTTTAGGCAAAGTTCAAATGACAAATTCACCACTGTAACAGGTACAAGCAAGCAAAATCTGAGGGTAATGCTACTCAATGCTAGAAGTCTAAACCTCAAAATGCACTCACTTGAGGCACTCCTTAAACTGGAGAACATCAGCATCTATGCAGTGACGAAGACCTGGTTCAAGGCTCCAGAGAGCACCCCTGCATTACCAGGCTATAATTCATACCACACCTTTCGGACACCTAACCTGCACTGAAACACAAATGCAGAGGAGTGTCCATATTCATTAAGGATATCCACACCTCCAGGCTAGTTACTCAGCATAATGCATCAGAGATTATCCAAGTGCAACTAACTCTGGGCAAGATCACAATCCAAATTGTAGCTTGCTACAATTCCCCCACCATGCCCCGAGATTACCACTTCTCATTTCTTGATACATTGGAAAATATTATGATACAACCTAACACCCTAATAATGGGCGATTTCAACTACCCCAGTATTAACTGGGAAAACTACTCATGTACCAACTCTCTTGCTCAATGTTTTCTGGAATTCATAAATTCCAATGCCTTGGATCAACTTATCCACACCCCCACCAGGAGCAGCAATATCCTAGGCCTGGTCATTACCAACATGGGTGACCAGTGTTCCACACCAGAGGTTAATTCCTCATTGGTCAGATCTGACCACAAGCTAATCATCCTAGACATCCACATCCCGCCCCCACCCCCATTAGGGAAACCACCGTAAAAAATTTCTCCAAAGCCAACTCTACACTTCTTAAGACAGAAGTGGCAAACTTCACGACACCCATGCAGACGGACAATACAGGTACAACTGCTGAATCCTACACAAATGCACTTTATAAGAACTTACATGAGTGCATGGATAGTGCTATCCCTAACAGAACCAAGATGTTATCCTCCAAAAAAAGAAGTCAATTTGGTGGTCCCTTGCCATAAACAAACTCTACAACAGAAGAAAGAAACTGTTGCAAAAAAGAGTAAAATCCCATGATTGGAGGAACTCCCTGGTTAGCCTCATTACGAAGCTGAGATCCCTCATAAAGTCCACCAAAGCTAGTTATGAAAACAAAATTGCCACTAATTCTAAAGACAACCACAAAGCATTCTATAGCTATATCAAGAATCTCAATGACAATGCTCAAATATGCTCTGAGTTACAGCACAATGGCACTAAATATACAGAACCAATTGATATTGCCAACATCCTGGCAGATAGGTTCAGTGCTAACTTTATCCCCCTCTCACCCCCCCTAGAGGGCCCATCTCTATACTGGAAGAATGCAAAGTTCCTGCAATCATGGCTGCACAGGTGAAAAACGCACCCTGCAAAGCCAAGAACACAGCATCCATGGGATCTGACAAATTCCCAGGCTGCGTTCTACATGAACTACAGAATGAACTTGCACCTCACCTAAGTATCATGTTCAATCACAGCCTCATCTCAGGCTTTGTATCAACTGAATGGCAAACAGTGACAGTTATCCTGCTCCACAAAGGGGGAGCCACCATGGACCCTGGGAACTACAGCCCCTTTAGCCTGACGAGCCTGGTCTGCAAGGCCATGGAATGTATCATCATGGAACTTATAACAAAGACATTGGTAATCTCCAAACTCTGGACCTCACCCAGTTCGGGTTTGTAAAAGGCAGATCATGTCTCCTAAACCTGATAGACTTCATTGAAGCAGTCACCTAAGCCATAAATGAGGGTAAGTTGGTTCACACAGCCTTTCTAGATCTTGCCAAGGCTTTCGACACCAGGCCCACTCTGGAATTATAGATAAACTCACTAAACTAGGTATAAATCCTTATGTCACAAGATGGGTTGCCAACTAGCTCACTGACAGAACCCACACTGTGAAAGTAGCAGACTCCAAATCTGACTTCAGACCAGTGACAAGTGGAGTACCACATGATTCAGTTCTGGGTCCTCTTTTGTTTGGTATTTACTTCTCTGAACTACAGGCTAACACAGAAGGTCTTTGGCTAATAAAGTTCGCAGATGACTGCAAACTAGGAGTCATAATCGAAACTCCTAACAATGTGGACATCCTACAAAAGGGCCTCACTGAGACAAATGCCTGGTGTCAAAGCCATGGCCTCAAGCTACAGAATGCTAATTACCTCATTTGGTGGTGAAAACTATGCCAATGAGTTGAATTAGTGATTCACCAAGCAGCCAAGTTTCTACAGTTCTTCAGTTACTAACCTAATACATTTCTGCAAACAACAAAACTGAGTCATGACAACTCTCAAAAAAGCATGTATTATAGTAGTTAGGCATGCTAATGAATTTTTTAATAAAAATCAAACTTTTTTGGGCCAATCTTGGCCGTTTAAGCATAGGGCAGCAGTGCACAAACAGGTTTCGGTGGAAAATAATAATAATAATTACAAAAAAATGTGAAAACTCAATTTTAAGGGAAATCTGCATTTTGACATTATAGTCGATGGCAGGGAGAATGTAAACAATATCAGTGAACCATGGTTGTCAATGGGAAAGGCTCTGTGCAAGTGCAGTAACTATGGACTAAGGCAGTGGGGTATGCAAATGAGGGGAAATTTACGGAATCACAAAAATCTTCCAAGTCCCAAACTGCACCTAACTGTGTAGGTGCTCTAGCATGATGGTGTAACTAGGAGGAGCAACAAACATGAAAAGGGGATGTGTAAGGCATGTTATAAACACATTGGAGACCTAAGGTGCAGAGATAAGCTTAGTTAAGCACAGCTAAGCAAGGGGGTGTCTGAGGCTGTATTGTCTTATTCCATAAACTGAACAGCATGTTCGAACCCAGGGGAGGACCATTTCTTATTGTTTGCATAAGCTAAATGGGTTTGCACAGTGCACACTGGGTATATAAAAAAAACACACAGAAATAGCAGGACTATTTATATTTGGGCACCAGGTTTGTGTGGCGTGCCTCAGGGCTTAAAAGGGGAGGAAATGGGAGGGGAAAAGAAAAAAAAAAAAGGAAAAATAGCAGAATTAAAGCAATCAAGTACAAATAACAAAGTTGCCAGGTGGAATGCATCACAGTCAGCCAATCTTACAGGCAGCATCTGCAGCACAACAGTATAAAGTATGGAAACACCTTACAGTCAGGTTTTTCCCACAAACTCTGCACCACTTGTGTATACATGTGGGGGAGTTTTAACTGGAAAACTGTTAGGGGCTGCTTTTGCTTTGATCCATCAGTATGTACTAGAGGCTGATGATGGAAAGGAAGATAATGCTGACAGCCTCCATAGACCAAGGAGGAGAAGAGTGCTCAGACCCAGGGTAACTTACCAGGGGCTACATGTCCCGGAGATAGTAGAGTGCTACAGCATGGACACAGACATACTTCAGCAAATCACTGAGCTGTGCCAGCCTCAAGTCAGAACTAGAACCAACAGAGGGGAACCCATCCCAGTGGATACCAAGGTATGTGTAGCCTTAAGAATTCTAGCTACAGATACTTTCCAAAGACATACTTGGAACATTATGGGGGAGTCACAGGCATTTTCATCCAGGGTACTCCACCATTTCCTGAATGCCATGCTACCACAGGCCAGTGAGCAACTTTACTTTCCCAAAACCCATGAGGAGAGGACCTGCAATATGCATCTCTTCCACCATGTAGCAGAATGCCCGGAGGTACTGGGTGCCACAGACTGCATGCACATCCAAATCAAAGCACCACCCGGTGAACAGGGTAGGGTCTGCATAAACCGCAAGGGATTATCCTCCATCAACTGCCAGGTGATGTGCAATGCCCAGGGCATTATCATGAATTTGTGTGCTGGCAGCCCTGGAAGCTATTATGGCTCCCACATCTGGCATTCATCACAGCTGTACCAGGCATTTGTCAGTGGGGCATCCCATATAGCCATCTGGTGGGGGATGCTGGCTATGCACTGGAGCCATGGATGATGACACCCATCAGAAATGCACACACACCCACACAAGAATGCCATAATGAGGCACATGCACAAACCAGGATCACTAAAGAGCATGTATTTGGGATGCTCAAATCACAGTTACACTGCTTTGACATATCTGGTGGAGCCTTGCAATACTCTCCAGCCATATATGCACACATGTTCATAGTATTTGCCATGCTATACAATATGATCTTGTGAAAACAGCTGCAGCAGGAACAGCACAGGAAGGGCCACACAGCCAACGAATATTGCCAAGGTCTCCACAGATACAGATGGACTCACAGGAGGAGGCCCCTGAGCCTGCTCCTGTAGCCAGACAGAGACATGCCCAGTATGCTCTGGCCTTGGTAAAGAGGCAATGCATAGCACACACACTGACACTGTAGGGACCCCAGGGACTGACACCTGTCTCTGATTCGCACACACAGTAAAATAGATGACACACACATCACATTACCTGTAACTTACCATGTATAGGCAGTGTACTGTGTGCATCCAACATAGGTGACCCTCAAGCACCATCCTCACAACTGCCACAAGCACAAGGTAAGTCAGTCTTTTAACAATAAATGAATGGAATAGTATGTTCTGCTAGCATATCTATTGTAATGCTGCATGCATGCAAGGGAATGGGGTGGACTACTGTGATAGCAGCGCACAACTGATAGCTATGTGGGACACCAGAAAATACCTGTCCAAAACTGGCCTCCACACACTATACAGTAGAACCCAAGGTGGAAAATCCCACTGCAGTATATGTGTGAGGACAACTAACTGGGGGGTCATAGGTCACAGGCATGGATGTCAGTGTCGGGGTCCCAAAAAGCAACCCTCACACCCACACAGCAAGTCAGCTGTGGAAAACCACAGGGAAATGTCTAGTAAAGGCACACAATTGGCAGCAATGTTGAATTAACCTCTTACAGACTCACGCAGTGATAGGACAGCAGGAGCTGCAGTTGCAGTAAGGCCATGAAGGGTAAGAAGTCTGAAACTCAAATATATGCCAGTACAGTCTGACCTGGGCTTTTTACTGATATGCCTCCAGTCCCCAAGACAGGACATAATAGCATGGTAAACAGAAACAAAATGTAAAGCAAATATCAGCACAGTCTGTGCAAATGTGTACAGTTGACAGGCGTGCCCCCACATATGCCCAAACAAATGCAGTAACATGTATGTTTGCAGGGAAATAGCAGCATAGCACAAATTGGCAGGGCTATATAAATACACATAAAAACATGTTGCCCATCCATAATATTCAGGGATCAATGAGCTATGTGTATGTGTGGTTAATACTGTCTGGATCTAGTCAGCATGGTCTCCTGGAAATTGCTTTGTACTGCCCGAAGTGCAGTTCTGCCTTTGACAGGGCCATGTGCAGATAACTGCAGTGCCAACTGTTATGCATGCTAGTGACACCCACTGCTCTGCCACTGACACACCTGGAAGTCACAGTGCTATGTGGAATATACTACACATATTAGTGACATCTTGAAAGATGTGTAGCAGAGTTGCCAAGGCTTTTGTGAATACAAGTGCTTTGTGGTACTGTTGCCAGCAGTCATTCTCAATAATCCTTTTATCTTATGTTTGCTTTTACATATAATGGACATGCATGCATATTTGAATGTGCACATTTGAATGCACTCTGTACACACACCTATAACTGCCAACATCTGACAGCAAGATGTCTGGACAAGGGCAGAAATAAAAGTGGAACAACGACACAATGATAGGCATGTGTTGTAAATATCACCCTTACATACTTGGAAAGTTGGTAGGGTGAGGGGTTTGCAGTAGTGGGAATTGTCTGAAGGTTATGCATTCTGAAACAGTAATGTCTGTATTATTTTGTAACATTACACTCCAATTATATGTAACTAACTTGCCATAAAAACACATGTTTATGTAGAAAGGATGAAAACTCTAGCCAAACACCTGGACAACCTGCCAAAAATGTACATGTCAGGGGTATGCACACACAATGATATGACATCTCATGTTAGAAAGATACCACACAAGCAGGGGATCCCCAGCTAGTATATCATCAGGTTGCTGTACTGTTAACACAGCCATGTGTCATTACTACAGTGGCTATATCCACACCTCATAAATGGCATTGTTGAGCAAAAATTTACATAGCTGCACTCATAATATTGGTCTATGCATCATACAGCTAGTATTCCACTGGTAAAGCACTGTGATGATCTGAGGATGTCTGGCGCTAGGTAATGACACAATACATTGCAGTTTCAGACTACAGATATGTCAGAAAATGTCTTGCTAAACAAAACAAGTACCCTGAGGAAAGTCCTGTGTACTCCTGAGAGGTATGGCTATAGCACACAAAACCCTGGACCAGAGTACACCTATCTCTGGAATGGAGTCCCACTCAAACTATAGAAGGTCATACTGGGAATGCTCCTACACTTAAGAATCACAAGACATGTTGGAACTCACATCAGAATATATTAATGTTTTGTTTATATATGTCCATGCATACAGACAGCTATGCACAGCACAACTGTCCCCACACACACACATCAGACAGGATTACCCTCAGCTAGCTGTAGGTGGTGCATATGTGATATGTCTGCATCTGTTGCATGAGATTCACACACATATATATGGGCAACAGATAACATATCTGTCCAAAGGAAACACAAACCAAGAAGAACAAATATAAGGTATCCAGACAACCACTCAGCAGGAACTCGTAATGACAGTTTATTTGGTTCTCAATAAAACCACACTCAAAACACGATAGTCCACAGATTAAGCGCTTTTGTCGTAATAACCAACTTCATCAGAATACACATAATACAACTCAAAAGATTTAAATACCTCCCAAAAAGCAAAAACCCTGACATCACATCCTACTATTAGATCACTTCCTGTCAACTAATGCACATATTTAAAGGAAATAATACCTGACTTAAATTGCCAAGACAACAGATAACATATGTCAAGCATGCACACACATAGATGTGGGGAACTATGAGACAGACAGTGATACAGAGAGAGAGAGACCAGGGGGACAGAGATAGAGTGAGTTATACAGATGGATTCCCTGAATGGCATACATTGATGTCCTGCTCTGGACAGTGGCATACCAGCTGTAAGCAGTTGCACATGCCAACATAAAAGGTGAACCCCATTGTGTAACAGTACTGAGGTGGGTTTATATCACATCACCTACCTGCATGTGTGTGTGTGTGTGTGTGTGTGTGTGTGTGTGTGTGTGTGTGTGTGTATGTGTGTGTGTGTGTGTGTGTGTGTGTGTGTGTGTATATGTGTGTGAGAGAGACCGTCGTGTATGCGAGAATGAGGGAGTGTAAGCTTGTTTGTAAGTGAAACATTTTTAGGCCATTTCCATCCACAACACTTTCCAGTGCCCCACTTTATCAGTCCTGCTGATCTCAATCCCCTTATCAGCACCTTTGGCCAGTTATTATCCTATTATCCCAGTAAGCTCCATAGTATGTGTGGTAACTGCGTAATCTATAATACAAATCACTAGCTAGACAGGGGTTCTAATCTTAGATCTGGCAAATGAGTATGTGTATGTTTGTAAGAAGGATTTTGATAAGACTCACACCCACTGCCCTACTTTATTGCTCCTGCAAATGTCGCTCCCCTTATCAGCACCTTTGGCCAGTTGTGAGCCCAGTAAGCTCTGTAGCATGTGTGATAACTGTGCAAGACTATAGTACAAATCACTAGCTAAACATGGGTTCTATTCTCAGATCACTCAAATCTGTGTGTGTGTGTGTGTGTGTGTGTGTGTGTGTGTGTGTGTGTGTGTGTGTGTGTGTGTGTGTGTGTGTGAGTGTATGTTTGTAGGAGGAAGTATTTTGATAAGTTCCTCACCCATTGGCCTACTTTATCAGTCCTGCTGATGTCATTCCCCGTAACATCACCTTTGGCCAGTTGTTAGCCTCATAAAATCTGTAGCACATGTGATAACTGTATAATACTATAATACAAAAAACTAAATAATCAGGGGTTCTGCTCTCAGATTTGGCAAATGTGGGTGTAAAAGTGTGTATGTAAGTGTGTATGTTTGTAGGAAGTAGGATTTTGATGAGTTTCCCACCCACTGGCCTACTTTATCAGTCCTGCTGTCATTCCTCTTATCAGCACCTTTGGCCAGTTGTTATCCCAGTAAGCTCTCTAGTGCATGTGATAACTGTGTAACACTCCAGTACAAAAAAAACTGAATAAGCAGGGGTTCTACTCTCAGATCTGGCAAATGTGTGGGTGGGTGTATAAGTATGTGTGTATGTGTTTATGTTTGTAAGAAGAAGTAATTTGTTAAGTTTCCCACCCACTGGCCTACTTTATCAGTCTTGCTGTCATCCCCCTTCTCAGCACCTTTGGCCAGTTGTCAGCCCAGTAAGGTCTGTAGCGCATGCGATAACTATGTAACACAGTAGTACAAAAAAACTAGATATGCAGGGGTTCACACTCTCAGATTTGGTAAATGTGGGTAAGTGGGTATATTTATAGGAAGAAGTATTTTGATATTTCCCACCCACTGGCTACTTTATCAGGCATACTGATGTCACTCCCCTTATAGGTTAATATGTGTGTACTAGGCTAATGACCCTGGAGCTGTTACAAGCCTAGCCCATAGAAATTCCCTGACATTGTGCTACCCAATGTTAGTTCACAGTGCTTCCATCAAGTAATCAAGTATAGCCACTGGAGTAATCCCAGGGTTTAGCTTTCTATTACCCATCCACTCATCAAGATCTCTCTGGAGCAGGGTCAGCTTGGTGTTTTGCTTGACATGTATGGGAAGTCTATTCCAGGGCATGTGCAGTGTCTGGGTGAGGAACCTGCCCCTCCAGCATGTTGTATTGATTGTGGTAATGAGGTCAAGGTTCCTGCAGTGTGTGGTGCAGAGGGATTGGGATGTCTTTAGATGTAGCATTTCTAAAAGAGATGGGTCAGAAATAGCTTTGCAAATCAAGCAGAGATCACATCTAAGTAGGTGATATGAGACAGAGAATAGCTGGAGTCTTTTGTGTCTGTGTAGGACATGTGTTTAATGCTTAGGATCCTCCTTGTGAGGTACATCTGTGGCCTCTCCAGCTGCTGTAGGTGTCTAGTAACGTACATGCCAAATGGGCCATTATACTTGAAGACTGAGGGAAGAGTACACAGAGACAATGAATTCTTCCTTCCTCTATGCAAAACCCTTGATAATTAGATGTGCCAAATAGAATGATTTCCTGACCACAGTGGCAATGTGGTGGTTAAAGGAGAGGATGCTGTTAACCTGTGTCACCAGATCTCTTAACGCCTACAGTGTTCAGTGGGCTCCCATTGATGTGGTACTTAGTGGGAACTGAGTTTTTACCAAAGGGGTTGATGATGCATTGTGTGGTGTTAAGCTTCAGGCCATGGTTTCCTCACCAGTTAGTGGTCTCAGTGCGGGCTTTCTGTAGGATGTCTGCATCACCTGTGGAGTTAATGATGGTTCCCAGCTTGCAGTTGTCTGTGAACTTGGTCAGCAAGAGTTCCTATGTGTTGGCCTGGACTCCTGAGAATTAGATGCTGAACAGGAGAGTACCCAGGAGTGATCCCTCTGGGACTACACTCATGACTGATTAGTAGTTTGACTTGGAGCTTGCAACTTTCACACTGTGTTCTATCTGTAAGCCAATCTGCAACCCCCCCCCCCAGTGATATAGGGGTTGATGCCTAGTTTGGTAGGTTCATTAATAATTCCTGATTGAAGAATGGTATCAAGAGCCTTGGCCAGATTGATGTAGGCTGTATGCAGTGTCTTACTGTCATACACATCCCTGGTGACAGACTCAAAGAAGTCAACCAGGTTGAGCAGGCATGCTCTCCCTTTCACAAAGCCAAACTGTGTGGGTTCCAGAGTTAGGAGATTACCTATATGTTTGTTGATCAGATCTCTGATGATACGCTTCATAGCTGTACATATTAGACTCATCAGGCTAATGGGCTGATAATTCCCAGGGTCTGTAGTTGCTATACATTTATGGAGAGGGATGACTGTAGCAGTGCATCATTTTGGAGGGACATAGCCTGAGATGAGGTTGTGACTGAACATGACACACATATATGGTGCCAGGTATCTTTGTAGTTAATGTAGAACACAGCAAGGGATAATTTTGGGTCCCATGTAAGCTGTATTCCTGACCCTGGACAATGCAGGTGTAACATGGGAGGCAGTAATCCTGGGTTCCTGGCATTCTTCTGGCATTCTGATTCTTCCCCAGGGGGGGAAGGGGTAAAGCTGGCACTGAATGTGTTGGCACAGATGTTGGCAATATCTGCTGGCTCAGTATAGGAGGTAGCATTGTGCAGTAACTCACAGCACTTCTGGGTATTGCAGTGGAGGTTTTTGATATAACTATCAAAGACTTTGTGATTGTTGTCAGTGTCTGATGCAATTCTGCCATCATAGCTGGCTTTAGATTATTTCATGAGTGATCTCAAGTTGTTGTTGAGGTTAATAAGGGAGCTTTACCACTTTTGGGACTCCACCTTTTTCTGCAACAGTTTCTTCCTTCTGTTATACAGGATATTAATAGCAGGGGACCAGAGGATTGGCCTCCAGTGTTTGAAGGAGAGTGTCATGGTTTTGTTGGGTATGGCTAGTCTCATGCATTGATGTACATGTTTGTACAGTGCATTTGTGTATGATTTGGCAGTCATGCAGGTATTTTCCATTGGCATGGGTGCTGTGAAGTTAGCCACCTCTGTTTTTAGGAGTCTAAAGTCAGCTTTGGAGAAGTTTTTTCAAGGTGGTTACCTTTGCAGGGGATGTGAGTGAGATGTGGATTTCCATGGTGATTACTTTATGGTTGGATCTGACCAGGTAGGGATTGACTACTGTCATCAAACAACAGTCCCATATGTTAGTAATCAACACAGGTCAAGGGTGTTGCTTCCTCCACTGGGTGTCAGAATGAGCTGTTCTAGGGCATTGGAACTGATGAGTTTCAGGAAGCATTGGGCAACTGTATTGTTGCTTGAGTATCTTTCCCAGTTGATGGAGGAGTAGTTGAAGTCTCCTAGTATAAGAGTGTTGGGTTGGACCTTGATAGATTGCAGGGTGTTGAGGAATGTGGATTGACAGTCTAGGGACATGGATAGGGACCTATAACAGGCTATGACCTGGATTGCTCTATTACCCAGTATCAGTTGTACCTGAAGTATCACAGATGCATTATGCTGGGATACTAGTCTGGAGGTGTGCATATCCTGTATTAATATGGAGACACCACCATCTTTGGAGCTCTGGTCCATGCTTTGGGGCTGACAGGTGTAGAATGAGTTATAGCCTGGCAGTGCAGGGGTGCTGTCTGCTGCTGTAAACCCGATCTCTGTTACAGCACAAATGTCAATGTTCTCCATTTTGAGGAGTGCTTGTAGTGGCTGCATCTCAAGATTTAGATGTCAAGTGTTGAACAGCATGACCCTCAGATTGTATATATGTATAGCTGTTACGGTGGTAATTTGATTTGGAACACCACCTAAAAAGGCACTATAGGGGTGGCAAGATACTTAGCCAGTACCCAGAAACACAGGGGTGACAGATGCAGGCCATCTCTGGCATCCAATCACAGTCTGTCAATCATGTCTTCCCAAGCAGACAGATGTTGGATCCCCTGGGAATGACTGCAGACACTTAAGCTAATTGTTGAAGTCAGTCATTTGTTGTTTGTACTGCGGTATCATTCTGGGTGACAGTAGGAGACTGCTCAGGGCTACTGTCATAACTGCCTGGCCAACATAATCTGAAAGCTCCACCATGTCTCTTTTCATGTATTCCAGGGAAGAGCATCTCACATCATTCACACAAATATGGACAATGACAGAGTGATGTTTGTAGTTGTTGTGGAGTGACCTGACTGGGTGTGATATGTGATGGACTCTGGCACCTGATAGACAGCTAACTGCTACTTTCTCCATGTTCAACCTAGTGAGTGGGACATCTGTGTGCCTCACTATTGAGTCACCTATGATTACTGTATTAGGCAAGGTGGTTAGCCTTGGGGGCTTAGGTTGAGGGGCACACTGTGTAGTTGAGATATGTGTCCTGTGGTTTGTGCTGTGTTGTGGTGGTCGAGTGGGTGTCTGTCTTGGTTCTCTGCTGCTTGGGTGGGTGTGTGCTTTTTTGTTTGTCAGAGTTGTGATATTTGGTATTTTGGAGGGGTATTTATTCCATGTGGTGTGGTGCAGGTGTTGACCCTTCTTCTCTTGACCAGCTAGTCTAGTCTTTGCTGGAGAGTGCATATCTTCCATTTTGGTGATAGAGGGGTATCTCTCACAAGTCTGAGTGTTGGGAGTTTAGAGGAGAGGGTTGTCTGTGTACATAAGGCAGTTGCAACAGTGCTTCAGAATGCCCAAGTGCACCAGGTTAATGGGCAAAAGCACAGAAAACTACACTTTAATCATGCCAGGAGGGGTGGTCATAACTAGTATGCACTGGAGCTAATTGAGGAACATGCTACTGCTGATGGCTCTCATGTGTGCTGGAATAATTGATACAAAAACCTGTTAAAGTGCAAAGCTAGTAAGCTATTTGAAGTGCAGGAGAGAAAGAGCTAGCAATAGCTAAGGAAAAAACTGAAGGCAGACTTTCTGGCCCCTGTAATGGTTTACCTCAGTTATGCAGTCATCAGCACCTTTGACCAGTTGTAAGCCGCATAAGCTGTGTAGCATGTATGATAATTGCATAATACTATAGTACAAATAACTAGATAGGCAGGCATTTTAATCTCAATGCTGGCAAGTAAGTGGGTGAGTGTTTGTGTGGGAATCATGTACTGTGTGGGTAATACCAATCTGAGTTGTGTACTACCCTGTTAACTTCTTATCACCCTACTTTACTAGGCCTGATGATGTAATTCACCTTAGAAGTACCTTGGGACTAGGTGAAATCATGTAAGCTCTGTGGTGTGTTTCATAACTGCATAACACTATAGTAGTAATAATGAAGTAGACAGAGGTTCGAAGCTCAATACTGGCAACCATGTGGGTGTGCATGTGCTTGGGTGAAGATCATATCCTTTTTTTCTATTATACCATTTTCATGTGTGTACCATCCACACCTGTTTACCACCTCCCGATGGCATTACCTTATATAGTGTAATGGCATATGTCTCACATGCAACATGTTAAAACATTGTGCAGGCCATACCAGCCCTCTGTAAAGATGTCTATGGAATATCCAGATGTTTTCAACCTATATGTGGCCTGGATACCTTAACAATGACCATGTATGTGATATTGTTGCCAAATCAGCCACAGTGAGTGTAGTGACACACATGCCAGCATCACGTATCATACCTGACTGAAACATCATGCTGATACAACGGCTGCTACACTATCATTTGTCCAGGCTTGTAGGAGAAAACATGATTTCACATGCTATTTCTGGTGGGTTATCTTACCATCCATGAAGGCATTCAGAACATTATGTGTTGTTAGAGGTAGTGTGTTATGCCCCATCTTTATAATCAATGTGGGGCATGTTATGCGTATGAAGTACTACAGTACATCAAGGTGGAAATTTAGGTTTACTAATCTGTCTATTGCCAACTGTGTTTGTGTTACTGTGTGCACATCCCTTGTGTCAGTCCTTACTGTGTGTATGCAAAGGATATACAATTTTGTCTCCCTGTTCCACCCAGTGAACTCTTGACACCTGGAACCCAAACAGAATACAGCATGTCAGACTACATTCAGTCAGTGGTACTCACAGCAATAATGCATCCTGGTGAATAAGGTACATACAACTGTATATGTACCCATAATAAATGCAAGCAGATGGCACCTTACATAGTATTACATAGCTACACTGTACTATATTTACCCTGTGCATAGGATCCAATATTAGCATGTCCCTGCATCGATGTTATGGATGACAGGGATGTGGCACAGGTATCATCATATGCACAGGGTGTGGTATGGGTTTGCCAAAGGCCTAGGCTGGACCATATGGTTGACATCATGTGTGTGTGTTTGGAGGGGTATCTAATAGATCTAAGAGGTGATGTGTGTGTCTGGAGGTGACCTGCCTGTGATACAGATGTGTGTGTGTGTGTATGTATACACACAGTCATGCCATGTGGCTGCCCTACATGAGGTATTTTGGAAAGCTGTGGACTGTACATGGCTGAGTGTCCAGTTCCCAGTCTCGGGCCATGGACACAGGAACTGGTCCTACCAGGGGTATCACTGACACCACCAGGCCCAAGGGCAGATGCAGTACTGCTTCCTGATGGTGACTGCTGTCTGCTGGATCCATGCCCCTGATGGGATCGGCCAGGACCATGTGCCCACGGTTAGCTCTGGTGTGATGTGGACAGCAACCCCCCTTTGGTAGTACTGGTGTCACTGCCACTATGGGAGTGTGAAGGTGCTCATCCCTGTAGACTCTCAGCTGTTAATGGTGCTGACCAACTTCCACATGGCTGATGCCCATCTCCCACCATACACTCTAGCACAGACATGCCATGGTCGAGGATTGCCAAGGTCTCAACCCAGCATCTGTTCATGACCTCAGTATTTGACATGTGGCTTCAACAAGGTCATGTATGTTGCCACGTAAATCAGGAAAAATTGCATCCACCACCCTGAGTATTTGTCTGGTGTGACATTCACTATGTGCTTGTGCATCACCTGCTGGGCCCTTGCAACAGCTGCATGATGAGCAGCAGTCCTGTGAGCACCCCTGTTCATCCGCCTGTGTGCGACATCACCTGCACTCTGGGTATGGCCAGTGTCTACACTCACACCTGCCATAGTCACCACACTAGCCTGTTCCATGCCACCACCTGCCAACTATCCATCATCTGTGGCCACTGGTGATGGGGTATGTGTGGGCATTTGTGTGCGGGGATGGTGTGGACAAGAGTGAGATGCCATCCAATGGCACAGATTCAGCCCCTGACAATCCCACCTGTACCTCACTATTCATATTGTTAGTGTCAGAGTCTGCAGAAACAATGACATCAGTTTCCAAGCGGGAGGGACCCCGAACTCCATTGCCACCTGTGAGGGGAAGACAACATATACACATTAATACCTGCACTTTGAAGTTGCCTGGCATGCACACACACACACGCACACACACACACACACACACACACACACACACACACACACACACACACACACACACACACACACACACACACTCATACTCATACACACACTCACACACACACAGAGGTGAGGTGGCACAAATCTGTTACACAGTCCTCCACATTATCCAAATGGTGACATGCATGACACACGCCCCTCAACATCATGCATTGCAGCCAGTTTATTACATGTAACTAAGAATATAGACCTCTGGGATACATGAATAGTGTTAGTATGTGATGGCCCTTCCCCAGCACAGACTGTACCCATGTACACATCATTGCTGTTCACCTGTATAGCACAGTGGCAAGTACTACAGAACATACCTCACAACTGTACAGATTCTCATAGGATGTGCAACTGTCTGGCTCATATGTTTTGCTCTGTTTCTCATAACTCCTGTGTTTGTCTGATACATAACTTAGATGATCTGAGGAGTGATGTCACAGATTAATGACATACATTTGAGTTTCAGACCTCCAAACCAGAGTTAAATGTATGGTCAAACAATTCCTGTTAACACCACCAACCTTCTAAGCTTAGAGTGGATATGATAAGTGTACACAACCCTGTTAACATGCCATGTTCTTGTAACATATAAGATGACACTGCAATATTGCATTCAAATATATTACCCACCTTTCATGTGACATATGACCTGTGCAATCCAGTCGATAAGCAAATGTGTTAAGTGTAAAATATAATGACTGAAGTATGTACAATACGATGGTTGCACACGTTTGCACACCCTTAAAATGATATTTTGTTGAAGCACTTTGTAAGTGACTTACAGCATTCACTCTTCATGGGAAGGTGTCTATCAGCATGGCACATCTTGACTTGACATTATTTGGCCACTCTTCCTTGCAAAGGTCCCCTGACTCTGTCAGATTGCAAGGGTAGCTCATGTGCACAGCCCTCATTACATCACACTGGGGATTTGCTATCGGCTTTAGGCCTAGGCTCTGGCTGGGCCAATCAATAACCATGAGTGTGTTCAGGTGGAGCCATTTTTAGGTAGCTTTGGATGTATGCTTCTGGTCATTGTCATGCTGAAGGCTGACACCCCTCCCTATCCTCAGTGTTGTTGAAGATGCCTGATGTATGTGGGTCAGGCATGAGTGCTATTTTGAAGTGTTTATAATTCCAACCACTGTGACTACAGGCCTAGTTCCGGCTTTAGAACAGCATCCCCACAGCAGGCCAATGCTACCAGCATGAGGCGTTGCTTGTGCACCACACTTACCTTTTGGTATTGTGGCTGTGAGGTCGATCCATAGTCTCGTTACACCATAACACATTTTCACACATGCCTTTGGGAGACATGATGTGCTGTACTGCAAGTTGTATCCACCCCTGGATCTTTTTTTTGGTGTGGGTGAATGCTTCCATCTTCTTACCCTACTCTATATGCCAGACTTATGCAGAATATGGGAGCTTGTTCTCACATGTAGTAAATAACAATAGTACTTGCAAGAGATTCCTGCAACACCCTCTGTGTTGCTGTATGTCTCCTGGCAGCCTCCCTGACCAGGTTTGGACATGTCCTTTCATCGGTTTTGGAGGGATGTCAGGTTCTTTTCAACAGCAATGTTGTCCCATATTCAATTCTCCTTTTGATGACTGTCTCCACTGTGCTCCATGGTGTATGCAATGCTGTAGTAATGTTGTTATACCCTACTCCTGAGTGATACCTTTCAAATATGAGATATTTTTGCTGCTTTGTAAGCTGTCTACAAGCCATGGCTGTTGCTGTTGCAGGCAACTGAGCAAATGTCATGAATATCCTACTTGGACAGAAGACTGTTACTTGGTGTTACTCAGAGTGCCTTTACTTGATGGCAAATGTGTACCCAAGCAGACTGAATGCTGTCAGTAAATCACAAGCTGCTGCAATGCAATATTATCTGAATGGTGTGTACATGTATGCATCCAGCTTATTGTAAGGTTAGTATACTCCATATTTGGTGCCCAACAGATGGGTTGGTTTTACAAGTGAATTCTCTTCAGATAGGCTCCTGTGGTAACCACTATGATGCAATGCAGTTAACCCCACCAGAAGTGAACATGCACATAAAGCAATACTGCAATCAGTGACAGTTGTGTGCATGGTAAATTGCATGCCCTTCACATGCCTGGGGTATTGGCAAAGCACAACAGAACAATTCCATAGTCACCAACTTCAGGCTGCTGTCCCATATGCAGACCAGAGGGACCTAGGTAGATGTGAGAGAGAGGTATTGTCAGCAGACTCACATGTGGCATTGGTACAGGATGGATGCAGAATGTTTCCGCATTTACAGTGCAGCCACTAATACTACACAATGTGCTATCCTTCACCATTGATGCGCACTTCTGTGCATTAGAAAACCACATCCATAATTGCAATTTGACCTGAGACATGTACGTAGATGCTCTATAGATATCAGTATGTCTGCTACACTAGTCTACTAATCTCCACTGGGGCCTTACCTGCATGGTCCTCATCCATTTTCTGGGGGTGACCCACCTCCAGCATGTGGGGGTCTGTACCTTGATGTCATACTGGGATGGGTGCCCCAAGGTTGGTGAGGAGCTCTTTAGTTGGTGCCAGTGGGGGCTGCATGGCTGGGCACCCACCTGTGACTGTGTGGTCCCTGGCCACAGCAGCAGCCCTTTGCCAGTCATGGTGTATGAGGTTGGTTGCATGATGCCGGATCTGCTCGTATGTACATGCATGCAGGCCGAAATCATTTATCCTGTGGACAAGGTCATCCCTCAGGGTAGTCCTCTCCTGCAGATGTTGCTGAATTTGGCCAAACAGTATTTGATGATAATGGTTGTTTCAGCCACTGCAAATGTTGCCCTTCTCTGATGCAACACTACACCTGGAAGACAAACAGGGAAACACATCACAGGACCCCATACATTTGGCAACAGTATGCACAGAACCTGCGCATGTATCTTGAATACCAGTAGTCACCACTCACAACCACACCATACCCCTGTAATCTATCAGCACAGTATTACCTTGTTTTTGCACTCCAGGTCTTGATGTGTCATATCCGCCCAGTGAGAGCTAGTTAATTGCATAATCCTCTGGTCTGTGTAGATGGATGACATTAGCCATCTTCCATGCAGATGGGATGTGGATGGTTCCAATGCTTGGTGTGAATACAGTGTGTAATGGAGCTGGGAGCACATGCCTGAGTTCATGTAGGATGTGGACAGGGATGTTATGTCTCTTGGATACATACGTTTTTTGCCTTTCAGTAGGCAATATGCACCTGCTCACTGGTAATGAGGGTAGGGGTGCACGTGCTGTGCATATCCACCTATAGTGATGCTGAGCCGGGGGGGTGATGTTTGCACTAACCCTATCTGCAGCAGGTTGGCTATAGCTATGTTGTATGTGTATTGGGTCTGATTGACCACCATTACAGGTTGGGTTAGTTTGTTGCCTATGAGATTGCAGACATATGGGAAGATGGCCTTGTGATTGCTCTTGGTGGATGTCTTCAATTTGTTCTCATAGTTAGCCTTACAGTAATCCTCCTTTGAGCTTATTTGCTTGTTCAGACAATGGCTGACTTGATGCCAGGTTGGTGCCTGCTCCTACTTTGCCATGTACAGCTAATATAGTGACCATGTCTGTGGTATGTGTATTGCTGCTGTCCAGCAAAGGGGATTACTCTACTTTGGTGGAAGCAGGTTTTACAAATAAGGTATTGCTGAGTTCATACAGCAATGTAGGTGTTCATATAGCTGCGTGTAGTAGGAATGGACACAAAGTCATAACACGGTTGGACACCGCTCCAATTTCAAACTGATAATCATGCTTATTGTAGTACCCATGGCTGTGTCAGGACAATGCAACAACCAGTAGCTGTAGAAATGTCACTCTGTTGGATGCACAGTAAATAAGATTACACATGTGTACAACATGTGCAGCTTCGTTAACTGACATTTTGTATCCCATGTCTGTTATGAGGTGGCCAGATACACCTACTTATACTGACATGTGCACAGGTAATACCTGATATACATTTCTGTTCTATGTCAGTGTGGCACACTGTATTCACTCTTGCAGCCCAGTCTTCCCTCTCAACCCATTACAACAGGAAATCTGTAGGACGCCACACATACATGGGGGCAAGGGGACAAAATTTGTGACACTGTCTTAATATTGCTGTAACACAATTGAGTCATTCAACAGCACAGTGGGGATTGCAGTCAGTAAATGCCAACATCCATTTGTGTTTCTGACTTCATATCCCTTAGAAAAGATATGTTGCAACAAACCCTGTAACACTAGCAACTATCTCATTGTATAACAGCAATATTTCAAATATGCCCCTGTTTTTGGGCCTCTGCCCCCCAATTATGTCAGGCTTTGTCCAGATGTCATGCAGTAAGAGGTTGATAGGTACGATCTATCATTATTTAGTGCTGTCATTCCTGTTATCATCAAAGTGATGTTGTGGAATCTCACACACGTTGTGGGGAAGGAACCATAAATATGAGGGCAAAAGCTGGACAACATGTGGAACGCTGTACAGTCAAGTGGTCGGTGCATAGAGAATACATTTAGATGCCCTTGTAACAAATTTTATCTGGGGGAGAGTAAGAAGTGTTTTCAAATTAAGCTGTTAGAACATGTGAGAGATATTACAAATGAGAAAGAAGATAGTTCTATAGCTGTACATTGAAATAAATCTCACCATGGGGACAGTAGTGGGTTACATGATACTGTTTTGGAAAAATTCTGTTTCTCAGTTTGATTGAACAGTAATAAAAGAACAATTGTTATGTACAGAATCAATTTGTATTTTTAAATTTGATACTTTATCCCCTAGGGGGTTAAATGAGGAATGTAATTGGATGCTGTGTATTTAAATATGTAATTAAGTGTTAATTGCTTCTTTATTTAAGGCAAGTATTTCCTGTAATGTTTTACTTCTTGAAGGCTTTGGCCGAGACATCAGTGTATATTAAATTTGTATGAATTACTGGCTGGTTGTTTTTCTGCTTACTATCTTCAGTCATTTTAGTTGTTTTGCTAAGAGGTCGGTGTATATTTGGCCATCGTGTATGGTACATCATGATTTGTAGCAGTGTGCTGTTTACTTATTAGTTGGACTGTGTAGGGGGGCAGAAATCAGTGGCATGGGTCTAATTGTATCCAAGTTATGGGTGGTCTATCAGCAGTATATGTTAGCATGGGCATTTTGAGACATGTCCCATGTGACCTGGCAAAGTATATGTAGGGGTATTGTGTGACTCTCAGTGAGGCTATACCTGTCCACACAGCTATTATACTATAGTATTTGTTTGGCTTACCTGTATGTATGTAAAACTAAAACCAAAACCAAGCCAATACTAGTTCTTCGTATTATCCATACCCAAAAAGAACAACCTAGCTAGGGTGATAAGAACTATGTATGTTGTCAAACTCTAAGGCATAATACGGCATATCGACACTGCTAGCATGTTATTAATGTATATTCTAATGATTAGTAGTATTTTTCATAAGATAGAGCATGGTAGTTTTGTAATAGTATGTAAATAGTCCATTTTCTTTTTTCTTTTTTCTCTCTTCCTCATTATTGTTCATCTTATATACTTTTTTCTGTAACAATTTGTCATTGTAACTCTGTTGGAGCTTTTCTTCCCGGGCCTCCGCTGAAAATCGACATGTATCCAGTCGGACTATCCCGGTTAACAAATGTAAAATAAATAAATAAAATAAATGTAGCTGTGACTGTGGTGCAATTGGTTGTGTGTATACACTTTCACACCGGTGTCTCTGTCAGTAAAGTTCCATCCCTGTAGTGCATGTTGTAGTAGCTAATGCATATGTAATTCCCCAAAGCTGCTTTGGGGTACTGAAGTGTTGTCCTGACTGTAATTTGGGTGGTAGTTGGTGAAATTCTTGTCATCTCTGTGTAGTTTCCCTAATGTTACATAGCTGCACTCATAGTTCTCAACCCTCCAGGTGTTCATAGGATGTACAGTTGTCTACCTCATATATTTGGTCTGGTCCCCATACATACACACACACACACACACACACACACCAAACATACATACACACACACCGCAGTATTTATTGCTAATACATCTATATATTGTTATACATATATATGTATCTGCATATATATCTAACTCTCTCTCTCTCTCTCTCTCTATATATATATATATATATATATATATATATATATATATATATATATATAATATATATATATATGTGTGTATACATATATATAATATGTGTGTGTGTATTTTAGAGACTGTGAAATAGTGCATAGCTTATTTTTACTTGTATGCCTTCCAAATGTAAAGAAGGCTGTTTTTAGAACGTTTGCGAGTATATCTGCTTTAGGACTGATATAATCTCACTGTTGTGTTAGGAAACAGCAAAAGATCATCTAGAGGGAAAAGAAGCAGTTTAGGGTTAGCTTGTTAGCCTGTTTCTTTAAAACATTCAGTAGAAAGGGTTTATCTACTTAACTAACATTTGGTACGTTTCATGTTTTATGTAAGCTGCTGCATGTGGAATTGCAACCTGTTTTAATTACAAAGTACTTACTGTCTCCTAACAATGTAATCCTGGTTGTTAAGCCATTTTTAGAACAAATAACAAGGTCTAAATTTGTTTCAGTCTGGATACACTCTCATACTGTAAAACAAAACTGATACTCTGTTGTAGTTTCACGGAGCTGCTGTCTACTGTATTCTCTCTGGTCGATGTGAATGTTGAAATACCTGCTTGTCTGGTGGCTAGTTGTAAATGCCTGAAAGGTCCTCACTCCTTATGTATGTTTTATTTCTAGGAAGACCCTCTCTAAATCACTTTCAAAAGACTCTCCTACCTGAAAGATGCTATCCTGAACACTGTGCCCACAAACCATCTATCTGGAATACAACCCTCCTTTGACTAAGGTTAAGACTTATACTGTATTATAAAACTACACACTGTTTTCAGCTGACCTGGGTCTAAAGGCATCTCTAGTCCATCCCTCATAGTAATCTGGCTCCCTCTATATTTTCTTAAATAAAACTTGCTGCCCCTATCTTCCTGTAATAGAACTACTTACTGAACCTAACTCTGAACATTCTACTTTCACACTGCTCTCCCTCACCTAGCCCTGAAATTGTATTCTGCATCCCTATCCTGTAGCACAGAAATACCCTGCTAGAGCACAAAACACCATTTAAACACTGCTCTTACCTTAGTACTAAGTACAGATTATATCAAAAGTGACAAGCACTCAGTTAAAAACTCCATCAAAGATTCAGTTTAAATTCTAGTTTACATATAAGCATCTATTTAACACTACTTTACATAATATAGCTTACGGATACACTTGAAGTCAGTGTTAGCCCTGCTCCACTCACCCTAGCTATGCTGAGGCTCATTTTGCACCCCTCCCTGCCCCCAATTCTCACCTGCCCCCAGTACCTCTCGACTTATAGGTACTTTACCACACCCCAATTCAACACCCAATCACCCTCACTGTGATACTCTTTCCACCCTGCATTACCACCCTATCAGCTTTCAAATAACACAGTTATTCCTCCATCCACTCTACTACACCCATTCTGATCATTTGACTTTATATCTGTTGTGTCATCAAACAACTGATTCCAACCACTTGACTCCTCCCTCATTATGTAATACTACTCTTTACTACCCATTCTACTAGCCACTTATATACTCACTTTGTATGAAAACCAACAGATTAATGGGTATCAGTTCCCTGCTGGACATACCATCACCCCAGCTTTAGAATATCCCACTTTTAGCCATACCATTAACATTGGGTACAACTCAAAATCACTTTCAATCTTACTGCATACCATCCCCCGACATTTTAGCTCTAGATCCAGACACTACTACAAACTTCTAAACAAACTCCTGTGGCTTATCACTGAGTATAGGCCTAGTCTTATACTCAGTGGTGACATTCACTCCAATCCAGGCCCATCCACCACCGATACAATTACCCTCTCGACCTGTAACCCAAGGCACAAAACTATAACCAGTAGACCAACTAACTCTCTCCTTGTCTGTCATCTTAATATTAGGAGCATTAATAATAAGGTACACATGCATGCCCTCCTGGCTGTATACTCCCCTGATGTTCTCTGTCTATCTGAGACCTGGTTAAAACCTAACACTACTGACAATGAAGTGCTAACACTCGGGTATAATATACACAGTCTGGATCGTGCTTCCAGGAAAGGGGGAGGGGTGGCTGTACTCTATAAATCTGAGTTGAATGTGACCATAGATGTTATTCAACCACCTCACATCAATAACTCGGAGATTATTGCCACTAGATTGTAACTTAACAAAAGTAAATTCATCAACATCATCTGTATGTATATTCCCCCAGGTAATAATGTAGCCACACTTGAAGACACACTTCACTTGCTATCTTGTCACTACCCCCAAGAAACAGTAATAATAGGAGACTTTAACATCAAATGGGGCTCTTTTTCCAAAGAATCCCTTTCTACCCACATCAATTTGCATGCATTTACACAAAACATTACCACCCTTACCAGGCTAGGTAAAACCAACCAAAAAGATAGCATACTCGACTGGGTACTTGTAAATAGTAACCCCCAACTGTACACTGCTGGTACCCTCCCTGATGACCTAAGTGACCATCTTCTCACTTACATAGTTAAGGATAAAGCCATTACCCCACAACAACCCCTACTCAGAAAAGTCAGGAGCAAAAGAAACGTTGACCCTGACAAATTCCAACTGGAACTTAGCTCTTGTAATTGGTCCACCTACCCTTAGAGGAGGCAGTTGCATATTTTAACAACACATTTCTTGGAATTCTTGATCTACATGCACCTGCCTCTCAAAACGTACAAAAGCAAGAACTGCACCATGGCTATCTAAAGAGACAAGACTAAAAATTACCAGCAGAAACAAACTATGGGCTCAATGGTGTTCCACAAAAGACCCCCATGATCATGTTAAATATAGGTATACTAGGAATGAAACAAAAAATGTATTGTACAGGACAAAAAACAAAACTACTGTAATGTACAGACAAACAACGAGGACAATCTTCAGAAGTTCTGGGCAGGGCTGAACAATCTACTCCACCCTGGTAAAACATCTACACCTATCCTTGCTACCACCATTGGTAAATCCCAAAAGGAGGTCTCTGAAAGTTTTAACCATTATTTACTGAAAGAATTCAAGCCCTAGCTAGACAATTACCTTCTAGCTCCCCTGCCCCTGATACTTCTACCTCTAAAAACAGACTCTCATTCACCTTCCAATCAGTGTCTACATCACTTATCCATAACTTGATAAAAAAATTAAAACCTACCACACTCTCCGCCGACCAACTCCCCACTGAGTACCTTCAAAAATCAGCTAATGCCATTGCCTATCCAATATCGATACTAATTAATTGTACCATAGCAGAAGTTAACATTCCCACCATCTTGAAAACATCCTACATAATCCCACTACATAAAGGATGTTTCCTCTATGGAATTCTCCAATTATATGCCTATAGCTATACTTTCTCCACTTGCAAAGATTATGGAAAAATGTATACAAAAACAATTTATGCACCACCTAATCTAAAATCACCTCATGGGGGATACCCAGCATGGTTTACATCTACACCATAGCACAGCCTCAGCGTTAATGGCTTTTACCAATACCATAAACAATAACCATAACAATAATCACATATCCTCTGCCCTCTTCTTGGATCTTTCCAAGGCATTTGACATGGTTGATCGCCAACTTCTGGTTCACACCTTGCAAACTTTCCACCTTGATACTAAAGCCCTTCTTTGGTTTACATTCTACCTTAATGGAAGACAGCAGGCTGTCCTATGGCAGAACAAGCTCTCTAATCTATTACCAAACACCCATGGAGTACTACAAGGCTCCATATTAGGGCCATTACTGTTTTCCATCTTTATTAATGACTTGTATACAGTCATACCAAATGTCAACTGTATCCAGTATGCTGATGACTCCACCCTGATTTGCTCAGCTACTTCTCCCACAGACCTGAGGGTTGCTACCCAGTCCACCTTTAATACCATAGAAAATTGGCTCTCTGAATGTAGATTGTTACTAAATCCCCAAAAAACTAAAATGCTGTTATTCTCTCCAACTCATAGGTCTGCCACCTTCACTTTTACCATAAATGCAAAAGATGGGACAATAATTTCCCCTGACCCCTCTACAAAATTACTAGGTGTCATTACTGACAATAACCTAAAGTTTGACCTACATGTAAATCAAACAATCAAGAACATCAATAAAAAACTTGGGTCACTGCATAGAATAAAAGCCTTCCTAACCCCTCCAGCTAAGATGGCTATAGCTCGCTCTCATCTACCCTCAACACTTTTATATGCCTCCCCTCTTCTCTCCAATCTAAACAAATCTGTACTAAATAGACTGTCAACCTGTTACAATCATATTGCCAGGTTTGCCACTGGAATGCCTTTTAAAACACACCACTGCATTAACCTAAAACAGCTTGGGTGGCTAGAACTTCCCAGTCTAATCCAATATAACCTGCTGATCATGACTAACAAAATCCTCTATAACCCAGATAACACACCAGCCCTTCAAAATATTATCTCCGCCCACAACAATCCAAGACTACTTCGATCCTCAAACAAACTTCTAATTCAGACAATCAAAATCAACAATGCCGCTGGAGATGCCCTCTTTGCTAATGCTGCAGGCAGAGCCTTGAACTTACTTCCAGGTGATATTACTTTGCTCTCCTCCCTAGGACAATTTAAAACTAAACTCAAACAACATATGGCATTTAACTGGCTTTGCCACTGCAACAAGCCCGGGTAACTCTCAACATGAATGCGAATAACCCAACTAACTATTTTTTGTTAATTTTCTCCTGATGATAACCAGTTGTATCTCATGTCTACCTTTGTATTCTTTGGTAATACTACTTATGTACTCTTGTTTTACTTGTATTATTGTATCTGATAACTCAGAGCTTATCTCCCCAGGCCTCCACTGAAAATGGACATGACTCCAGTTGGACTATCCCAATCAACAAATGTAAAATAAATAAATAAATAAAATTTTAGTTATATATATATATATATATATATATATATTTGTAAATACAAATCATTAGTGATTCCACAGTGTCCATTCCGTAAGGTAAACTGCCTGTAGTGCATGATATGTTTGAAAAAAACTTCCTAAAATCCTACAGCTAAGATGGCCTAGTGGTAAATTGCGAAGACTGTGGTGTACAGGGTCCTGGGTTCAAGACCTGCAAGGGCAGTTTATTTTGTTGCTGGGCAGAACAGAGGCTGATGGATACAGAGAGATGAATGCACTTTTAAGCAGTTGTAAGCGGGTTTGCTTGGGTTTGCTTGACACTAAGTGATGCCAACACATGGTTAAACCAATAGGCACTTAAATCATGTAGGCTTCACTTAACGACACTTACCAGGGCACAAATCTGCTTAGCTGAGCTACCTACTGCTTAGCATTTATGTTTGATCCATGCTTAAACCTGTTAAGTAGAGCTGTACATTGCTAACCATTGCTTACATTCCAGTCTTAGAACATAGCAGAGTAATGACTTAATTTAATAAGTATATATGATTTGCTTTATACAACATGCCTCTATGTGCTGTCATTACAGCAGCAAGGGGTTTGACTATACTGTATAGTACACATGGGTATACATGGGTTGTTTCACATGTTATATGCACTCACACTTCCATGTTAGACCAGCTACAGTAAGCTGATTGACAAAAATCATTTACCACATATTTCACTATTAAAATACTATGTTAACACTGTTTTTCCATTTAAAATTGGATTTCCTGTTGTAGTACTCCAACTATTCACCCCCTGCATGCAAAGCTGGGACTCTGAGCACTGCACTATCCTGTTCCTGGGATTTGAATAATATATTTTATGCATCTCCTATTTGAATATTCATATCATATTATTATATTAACCGTAGAGTATTGTGTTTTTGGCCATGTCATTGAGGACTGCTGTCATGTAATAATGGCATACATTACAGTTTCAGACTTCTATCCTTCAGAACATCCATGCTAATGCATAACCTGTTTTCTATCTACTTTCTCTCTGTCCTCTGTGCAGATGGGATGACACTGGTGTTCAGGCTGTGGTAGACTACACTGCAGAATGTGTCTGAGAAGCCATGCCTGTGTTCATGTAGGATGCAGCCAGGAATGGTATTAGGCCTATGGAGACCTCTATGTGCTGCCTTTGAGAGGGCATTATAGATCTTCTTTGTGATCATGAGGGTAGGGTGCAAGTGCTGTACATGCACATGTGTACCTATGGCGGGACAGGGGGTGATGTTTACATGTCACCTGTCTGCAGCCAGTCACCTATATCCTTCATGTGGGCCTTGTCCAGTTTCCTTGCCTAGGTGTGAGACTTTAAAGGGGTGTGGGAGCTACAGCTTCACAGACAGTAGGTGGGAATACTACACAGGACATGACATG
>NC_056729.1:1919804206-1920039814 GCF_019279795.1 Protopterus annectens
ATGGACATGCTCCACCTCAAAAAATCCAAATCCACCAGAACCACTAGGGCAAGTGACTTAAACCTTAGCACAGATATAAATAGGATGTGCTGGAGGGATAGATTTATCACCCAGAGACTCCCCATGCTGTGGAATAAAATCCCAGTCCATGTGAGGCAGAGCACCTCGCTGGCTCTGTTCAAGAGAAATCTTGACCAGTGGATGGGAGATCGTAGGTTTACCCCGGGAATCATCTCTGTGTCACTGCTGGACAGAGGCACAACAAACTAATGGGCACATTATTTCTAACATAAGGGGTGGCGTAAGCCACATAACTTTGGGCTAGGCTTATAAATGCCTTAGGGCAGATAGCCTAGTATAAACCTATGAACCTATGAACCAACAGTAGGTTTGGAGAAAGACATACCTATTATTTATGCATATACATTACTGATGCAGCTAGCGGTGGGGGGGGGGGATAATTAACTGTATAGGCTTCTATTTTTCACAAATATACCGATCAGTACTCTACTCATTACTCTCCAGGTCTGACCTCACTTTACATGTACCTATGGCTTGGGGTTGGACAGTGGAAGTGTTGCATACTGCATATATTAGTATTGCCTTCTTATGGCTACTACAAACATTTCCTTACCTGGTAGACCTGTGGAGGAAATTTCTGTTAACAATACCTGACCTTTTCTACACATAGTCACATATTCAAGGTTACACATGTGACACTGAATGGGGTGTCCTGCACTCATGCTGTGTGGTGTGCTACTGACATACTTTGCAGGGATTGCTGACACCCTGGTTGCTGGCAGTGGTGACCATTAGCCATGACAGCATGACAGCTGAGGGACATGTATTGGAAAAAAAGCACTTGCTATATATACTTATCTTGCTGTCATTAGCAGCCTTGAGGTTGGACAGTGGAAGATTTGTACACAGTATATTAGTAAAGCCTTCCTACAGATAATAAAAACCTGGTAGACCTGTGGAGGAAATTTCTGTTAACAGTACCTGACAATTTCTACACATATACTTGTGTGACAATATGCAATCAGCTTAATACCCCTGCCAGGATTAGAACTGTGTCTATTTGTGCTGAAAAGGAACACCACACTTGTGCTTTATCACAATGAGCTATTAAGGAATTGATAACTTTTGCTTGCCTTTTTACCCCTTACTACTACTCTAGTTTGCACAATTTGACCTTGTAGTTCTGACATTCATGCATGTCAGAGAGTTATTGTACTGTGTATTTATACTTTGACACATTACAATCTGGAAAGCAATGGTTAACACAAAGCACTGCTGCAGGGGATAAAATATTAGATTTTGCAGCTTACTATTCAGGGTTCAGATCTTGGTGCATGGCATATTTCATATAGTTGTTCACCTGTTTTACAGCTCCATAATCTTTGTAAGATGAGCCTCACTTCATTCTTGCTCTCATAGCCATGTTTGCTGTGCAGAGCCTGTACACATGAATATTCCTACCACAACATAAAGAAAACACAGTCTGGGGGTTTTACTTTTATTGAAAGTTATGGAGACCTTTATTGTTAAATATCCTGTACATCACTATTAATCTGCTAATGGTCATTTATTAATTACACACAGTACACACTTTATCTACTGATAGTTGACATTCTACTCCTTTCTATTTATTTGCCCTGAATACTGCAAGCTAGATTTGTACTCACTAGACTCCCAGTGGAGCCTTATGTTTGTCCATGTTCATAGCCCTCTCATCTGCAGCTGTACAGGAGATAAAGAAACATTTATGCATACCGATCAATCATATACTCAGGCAGGACTTTGGGGAACAATAAGTGATACTGATAGTTACACACTTCTGGAACATTCCATGCCTGTGTGTCTTGGGTCCACTGATCTAAGAGATCCCTCTTCCTATGTTTGAGGTCAGCATAATGGTGCCAGACCTGCTCACCAGTTTGAGGGATGCCAGTAGCAGTGGTGAGATCACATGCGAGACAGTCACTGGCCTCCGCTTTGTATTGTAAGCCCTGGTACTGGTCCTGCAGCAGTTTCCCTTCATGGTCTTTCACAAGGAGTTCAGCCATGACCCTGGACTCCTGAATGCCCCACCACTGTGCCCGAAAGCGCGTACCCTCACCAACACCAGTCATAGTGCCTGAAGTGATCAGCTACAAGTGGTTATGGCTGTATTCCCACCTGCAAGGTTTAAATAGGGTGTATTCCTGCACTTTGCCATGATTGGACATTTTTTAATATGCTGAGCTAAGCTAACCAATGCACAAACCCACTCAGCTAAGGTCAGCATTGAGCACTACTTAGCATTCCTCACATTTCATTTTATAATTGATTCCTCATTACTGACATATTATAATTTTAGGTTTACCTCCCAGGACATTCCCCATGTGTCTTCATTAATTTATATTCTTGTGTGATTATACTGTATGGGGCACTTGTGTTTATATGGGGGTTTCACATCTTTTCTAGACTGACATCACACATTTGGACCTGCTACACTACCCTGGTTGACAAAAAAACAGTTGCTACATAATTTAAGTTTACAAATATAATTTTAATACTACTTTTCCATAGAAAAATAAGTTGCCAGTCTTGGCATTTGAACCCGAAATGCCTATATGTAGAGTTAGGACTCTAATCACTACACTATATCAGCTTGGAAATTTTGCCTTTATATTGGAATTTACCTCCTAGAGGATATTTAAGTTATGCTAAGTGGACGGCCATAATGCGCACATTCGCTTAGCTATGCTTAAACATTCCTTAGGCTTGAAAAAAAAAGTTTATATTATTATTTATAGTTTATATTATTTTTATATTATTATGTTATATAAGTGAGTCTTGTGGTGTTCTGACAACTCATTGAGGACTGGAGTCATGACATAATGGCATTCATTTGGCTTTCAGTCTTCTATCCTTCAGTGATTCCTGCTAATACATATCCTGTTATCTATCAACTTTCTAAGTGTGTGAAGGCAATTTTTCAGGCATGTCTCAGGCATGTCTCTAATTTAGTGTTTATTCCCCCCATCATTTGTACCTTTGTTAACATGCACTGCTGTAAGGGAATATTGGCATACATATTGGCATACATTTGCTTTCAGACTTCTACCCTTCCGTAATTCATGCTAATGCATGACCTGTTCTCTATCAACTTTCTGTGTTTGTGAGGGCTATGTTGTGTTTTTTTTCACTTTTGGGGGATTTATCTCCCATAATGTGTGCATTTCCACACATTTTCTGCTTTAGCAGGTTGCAGAAGTGTCATACAACACTTTAGCAATGCAGGGGGTGTGTCATAGAACTTGTCACACACCCCCTGCATTGCTATCTTGTTGCCTATGTTTATTTCAGTGACCACAGACACTGAAATGATCATCATTTCATTTTGGTGTCCATAGACACTGAAATCCGGCATAATATTACAGTAAATCTCTAATATTATGCCAGTTCAGCTTATAAACTGCAGTATGGCATTTTCTGAGTGCAGGGGGCATGTTCAGTGTCTGTGCACTACTTGGACATACCCCCTGCACTTATTCATAGTTTGTGTCTGTATAGCAAGTGCAGCAGCATGCCTTCATGAATACTTAAGGCATGCTGCTGTGCTAATCAGACACAAACCGCTCCGTGGCAAGAATACTCATATTCTTGCATGGATGTTCGTGAATCCTGGGGATCATCTTTTATTGAGTAGCCATAACATTATTTAATTTCAGCTATTTGTCTGAAGTTAACCTCCTTTATTCCAGTTTCCACTGTTAAAATATATACTTTTAAACAATTACAATAGTGTATGTACATTTTTGTTCTCTTCCAGCAGGGCACACTGTGGATACATCTTTAAGCTCAGTACTTTAAAAAAATACCTTTTCAATACACACTTCTGTACCAGCAGTTTAATATACACATGACATACAGTTTTAATACATTTGTCACACAAACATCTTATATGAATCATGTTGATATTCGCAAATGACATATAATTATTTGCAAAATTTCAGATAGATGAGCTGGCAATATCCCCTTTTGTGACAAGACCCATAAGCCTAACCAGCCTTATCTGCAAGGCCATGGAAAGAATCCTCATGGACCTTATCAACAAAGACATAGGTGACCTTCAAACTCTAGACCTGGCCCAATTTGTCTTTATTAAAGGTAGATCATGCTTATTAAACCTTGTGGACTTTTTCGAGAATGTCACCAAATCCTAGATGAAGGAAAAACAGTACATACAACCTATCTTAACTTAGCCAAGACTTATGACACAATCTCCCACTCAGGCATCATTGAGAAACTTACCCAGCTGGGGATTAACCCATATGTCACTAGATGGGTAGCCAACGGGCTCACCGACAGAATGCATACAGTCAAAGCTTGTGATTCCATCTCTACCAGCAGACCAGTTACCAGTGGTGTACCACAAGAGACTGTGCTAGCCCCCCCTACTGTTTAGAATCTATCATTTAGAAGTCCAGGTGAAAATAGATAGCCTGTGGCTTACCAAGTTCACTGTTGACTGCAAACTGGGTGCAATCACAGAGTCCCCCAGCAATGTTGACATATTACAAAAAGGGCTTACACAGAGAAATGATTGGTGCCAAAGCCACAGACTTACACTAAATGCAAAAAAAAATGCATTTTCAATATTAACAGTATCTCCTTATTTCAAACCCTGTGGTGAGAGATTTGGGAACACAGGTTGATAGTAATCTTAACTTTGATCACCATGTGCCCACAGTAGTAAAGAAGGCCTTCTACATTGCACATCTCATAATTAAGGGCATCGCATCTAGAGTGAAGGATGTTATAACTCACTTGCACTCATCCCTCATAAGACCACTAATAGGGTACAATGCTCCCTTCTGTATGTACCTCACCAAACATCTGCAGCAGCTGAGAAGATCCCAGATGTTTCTTACCTAAAAAATTCAGGGCCTTCAACACATGACCTACATGGACAGACTGAAGTCCCTGTCACTGTACTCTGTATCTTATAGGCTGTTGAAAGCTAACTTCTGCCTGGCCTACAGAGCATTCTCAGACCCTGTCCTAATGGAAATGCTTTACATCCGCAAGTCAAATGGGATAAGATTCACTTTCTGTAGGGATCTTAACCTAGCCTGCAACATTAACAGGACATGGTGGAGAGACAGATATCTCTCACAGAGATTGCCACTCCCTTGGAACAAAGTCCCAATTCACGTAAAACAGAGCTTTTCAATGACCCTCTTTAAGCATAACTTAGACAACTGGATGGGAGACCATAAATTTACCCCGGGGTGTCACCTATGTCCCTCTTGGATAAGGGCAGTTGATGCTGATCATAGACTTGTGCTGCAAATATAGACCATACAACTTCATCAATAAGGGAACAAGGGTATAACATGGCTAAGCTTATAAAGGCCATAGGGACAATAGCCTAGTAACCTCCTATGAACATATGAGCCTATAACCTATGGTAAACAGGTAACGTTCTTGAACCACTAGTCGGATTTGTTCAGCATCAGTTTCTATGTGCATTTTGTTCTTATATTAGTGTAGTATTACTATATTGCCATTACTTTTTAAATATTTTTGCAATCAAAACTTCCCTGCATTTCTTGCTATCAGAAGGACTAATTTATGCTCAATCAGATAAAGGAAAACAATAAATGTTTGCTCAGGCAGACGTTGTCCAACTGCCCGGATTCTTTGAACTTAGTTATAGAGCATAAGACAGGATATTATGTTAGAGAGAAATTGAGGTACAGATGGAATGCAGTTGTGGATGGGAGGAGGAAAGCAGTATTTAAGGACTCTGAGGTGTAAGATTCATCCTCCTTGGCATGGCCATTTTTCTACCCTCTCCCTCCTCCATTGGTACAATTATTTGGGGCAGTTTAATCAGGTGAATTTGACTCCTGTCCTTTTCCTTGGTATTTGTTGATTTTGTCTGGGCAAATAAGAAGTCACGTTGCAACTCTGGTGTGGTTATTGAGCCTGGTTGGGGTTCATGGGCAAAATGAATATTGTAAAATGCAAGGAAACACTAAAAGCAGAAATAAGACTAGACCTTACCTCAACAAACAATTGTTGAGTTATACTTCATTTGGTTTGATACTAAAGTCACCTTCCATGATAAGTTTTAGAAAGCAAGGATATCTAAATACCTGAAAAATATTTATAAAAACAATTGCTGTACAACTCTTACTCTACAGTAATTACACACATTGAGTTTCAACAACTGCTTCTTAGTATTCAATGAATAGCAGAGGTAATATTGTGTTATTAAGTAGAGGTTTGTTGTGCAGAATTTTTGATCAAATGCTGCAGTATGTATTCCCATTTTGAAATGTGCTGTTAATCAGTCTGACTTATTAATATTATCTTATAAAGAAGAGATGGCTTACAGGTTACAATTTAGTAATGCATATTACTTGTTCATAGATAAGTACTAGGTTAGCTGCCCTTGGGAGCCATTTTAAACCTAACAATTTTCAAAGGAAATAATCAAATGTTGTATCTTTTGCCTGTGACGTAAACATGTTAACCCTTATACAACCCCCCAACTTCCTTGTAATAACTGGTCACTAGTTACCTGGCAGAAACTGAACTTGAATCCAAATAAAATTAGTCCGATCTCTGCCTTGGCTTTGGCATTTTTTCCTTAGAATCTCCAAGTTAAATTAATCTAGTGCACAAACCAGATAACTTAGTGCCATGTTAGATGATTTTTTTTTCTTTTACTCACATTATTTTGACAATGAAAGACTCGCATGTTAAGTACAAAATGAAATGAAAGGAATGCAAGTGTGACCCATTCTTCTGGTCTTTCCAGTTTGAATGATTTCTGAGACTTTGTGCTCTTTTCGAGTAATGTAACTGATGACACCTATCACAACCTGCTTGGTTTCTTGAAGTGTGTATTACAGAGATGATTACCATTTGTTGGCTGAAAAAGATTGTTTGGATTGTTTAGTCAGTACACAGTCATTCTAAACATTAAACATGTTTTAAATATTGAACAAGTAAATAAATCGTTTGCATTTGTATTTTGTTTTATTCTGTGATATATTACAATAATAACACCAGTGCTTCTTTGCCAAGTGTTATATACTACAAATAATAAAATTAAGATATTGTGAGTAGTCTGTGCAACTCTGCAAATTTTGTTTCTTTTATGTACTGTCTATTAACTAGTTAATTTGAAATATACGTAGATATATGCATGTGTATATGTATGTATGTGTATATATATATATATATATATATATATATATATATATATATATATATATATATAATAGATATATATATATATATGTTCTCTTTTGCTCTGTTTTATATATATGTACATGGTAATATCTATTATGTGTATGTAAATGTGTAAATCAAATGGACATGTAACTGTGTGTGTCTGTGTGAGTATATATTGAAAACCTGGGTAACTTTTAGGAAGGGCATTTATTCAGACCAAAAATAAGGCAAACAAAGGTATAATTGTACAGGGCTTACTTTGTTCAGTATTACTTGTGAATTATGCTTAATATCATTCTTCCATTAAAGTGTGTTTTTTTTAGCATACATGTGTGTGGGTGTGTGTTGTGTGTCATTACGTTTTAAGCTAATTTGCTTAATTTTCTTTGGATTCCTCAAAATGAAAAGTATAAAATATAAATCACGTGATACGTGCTAAGGAACACTTAGGTAAATTATTGCTATTTAAGAATTATGTATAGTCTGAGTACCAAAGTACTTTATGATAACCTATGGCTTAGTTATAAATAGCTAGGAAAACAAGAAATGTATCTTTAATGAATTATTGGGAGGACATCCACCGGCAAACAAACAGAATGGTATTTAATTTTTATTGGTCCATAGGTTCATAGGTGTTTACTAGGCTAATAACCACAAAGGCCTTTTAAGCCTAGCCATGCATCTCAAATCTGTGACAAGTTCTGATACCCTTAATAAGCATAAGCAGGGGCCTGGGAGATGAACCGGTTGCTGTGTCCATTAGAGACAGGGGTGTCAAATCAGGTAAGAATTTTATGCTCCACAGCCAATTGACCAAGCTGCTCTTGAATTGGTTTAGGGAGGAACTCTGCTTCACATGGATGGGGAGCCTTTTCCATAGATTGGGGTAGTCTCTAGTATACTTACCTGTCTGTCCAGCAGGTCCTATTTATATCACAGGCAAGGTTTAAGTCTTTATAGGTTCATAGGTAGGTACTAGGCTATCGGCCCTGGGGCCTATACAAGCCCAGCCAAAAAGGTACCCTGGCTTTTACCACCCAAGAAAATTATTTTCCTGTGCCACTGTCAAGCAGAGCCACAGAGGTGATCCCCTGGATGAATTTCCTATTTCCCATCCAATAATCAAGATTGTTCTTGAAGAGTGCTAATGAGGTGCTTTGTTTGATATAGACAGGTAGTTTATTCCAGATTATGGGAAGTCTTTGGGACAGGAATCTATCCCTACGGCATGTTCTGTTTATTGTGGTGACAAGGATTAGGTCCCTAGAGCGTGTAGCTCAGAGGGATTGGGATTTCTTTAAGTGGAGCATGTCCAACAGCTCTGGGTTTGACATAGCTTTGTATGTTAGGCAGAGATCACCTCTGAGCAGGCGATATGTGACTGAGTAAAGCTGGAGTTTTTTGCGACCGTCTGCATAGGGCATCTGTTTGAGGCCAGTAATCCTCTTTGTGAGGTATTTCTGCAGCCTTTCCAGTTGTTGTAGATGTCTTGTGAGGTACATACCAAAAGGGGCATTGTACTCTATACTGGGTCTAATGAGTGATGAGTAGAGGGGAACAATGACCTCTTTTTTTCTGGATGAGAAACCTTTTGTGATGAGGTGTGCCATGTAGAAGGATTTCCTGACTACTGTGGAGATGTGATTATCAAAGGAGAGACTACTGCCCATCTGTGTCCCAAGGTCTCATCACACTTTCAGTGTTTAGTATACTACCACCTATGTTGTAGTTCATGGGTACAGAGTTTTTACCAAAGGGGATGACAATGCACTTTTTGGCATTGAGCCTGAGGCCATGGCTTTGACACCAGGCATCTGTCTCAGTAAGGCCCATTTGTAGGATGTCCACATCGTTAGGAGTTTCAATTATGGCTCCTAGTTTGCAGTCATTTGTGAACTTCATTAGCCAAAGACCTTCTGTGTTAGCATGTACTGCAGAGAAGTAGATACCAAACAGGAGAGAACCCAGGACTGTACCCTGTGGTATTCCAATTGTCACTGGTCTGAAGTCGGATTTGGAGTCTTCTACTTTCACAGTGTGGGTTCTGTCAGTGAGCTAGTTGGCAACCCATCTTGTGACATAGGGATTTATACCTCGTTTAGTGAGTTTATCTATAATTCCAGAGTGGGGGATGGTGTTGAAAGCCTTGGCAAGATCTAGATAGGCTGTGTGAACCACCTTACCCTTGTCTAAGGCTTTAGTGACTGCTTCAAATAAGTCTATCAGGTTTAGGAGACATGATCTGCCTTTTACAAACCTGAACTGGGTAGGGTCCAGAGTTTGGAGATTACCAATGTCTTCGTTTATAAGTTCCATGATGATACATTCCATGGCCTTGCAGACCAGGCTCGTCAGGCTAATGGGGCGGTAGTTCCCGGGGTCCGTGGTGGCTCCCCGCTTGTGGAGTGGGATAATTTTCACTGTGCACCATTCAGCAGGCACAAATCCTGAGATGAGGCTATGATTGAACATGATACTTAGGTGGGGTGCCAGTTCATTCTGTAGTTCGTGTAGAACAAAGCCTGTGATGTTGTCTGGTCTCATGGATGCTGTGTTCCTGGCATTGGAGTGTTTGTTTTTTACCTGTGCAGCCGTGATTACAGGAGCTTTGCATTCTTCCAGTATAGAGATGGGCTCTTTAATTGGTGAGAGGGAGGTAAAGTTGGCAATGAACCTATCTGCCAGGATGTTGGCAATATCAGTTGGGTCTGTATATTTAGTGCCATTGTGCTATAACTCAGAGCAGATCTGAGTGTTGCCATTGAGATTCTTTACATAGCTATAGAATGCTTTGTGGTTGTCTTTAGAATCAGTGGTGATTTTGTTTTCGTAACTAGCTTTGGAGGATTTTATCAGGGATTGCAACTTCTTACTGAGGCTGATCAGGAAGCTCCTCCACCATGGGATTTTACTCTCTTTTGCAACAGTTTCTTCCTTCTGTTGTACAGTTTGTTTATGGCAGGGGACCACCAGATTGGCTTCCTTTTTTTTTGGAGCATAGCATCTTGGTTCTGTTTGGGATAGCATGATACATGCACTCATGTAAGTGCTTATAAAGTGCAATTGTGTAGGATTCAATAGTCTTAACTGTATTGTCCATCTGCATGGGTGTCATGAAGTTCACCACTTCTGTCTTAAGAAGCATGAGGTTGGCTCTGGAGAATTTTTTTACCATGGTTTCCTTAATGAGGGTGGGGGCAGGATGTGGATATCTAGGGTAATTAGCTTATGGACGGATCGAACCAATGAGGCGTTGACTTCAAGTGTGGAACACCGGTCACTCATGTTGGTAATGACTAGATCTTGGATATTGTTGCCCCTGGTGGGGGTGTGGATAAGTTGATCCAGGGCATTGGAGTTTATGAGTTCTAGAAAGCGTTGAGCAAAGGAGTTGGTACATGAGTAGTTTTCCTACTTAATGGTGGGGTAGTTGAAATCGCCCATTATTAGGGTGTTTGGTTGAACCCTAATATTTTCCAGTACATCAAGAAAGGAGGAGTGGGAATCTTGGGGCATGGTGGGTGATCTGTAGCAAGCTACAATTTGAATTGCAGTTTTGCCCAGAATTAGTTGCACTTTGATAACCTCGGCTGCATTATGCTGAGCAACTAGCCTGGAGGTGTGGATATCCTTAATGAATATGGACACACCTCCGCCTTTGGTGTTCTGGTCCAGGTTACATGGCCGAAAAGTGTGGTATGAGCTATAGCCTGGAAGTGCAGGGGTGTTCTCTGGAGCCTTGAACCAGGTCTCAGTCACTGCACATATATCAATGTTCTCCATTTTAAGGAGTGCTTCGAGTGAATGCATTTTGTGATTTAGACTTCTAGCATTGAGTAGCATCACCCTCAGTGTTTGCTTGCCTATTCCTGTTATGGTGGTGAATTTGTCATTTGATCCTTGCCTAAAAAAGGCACTATAGGGGCGGCAAGAACCTTAGGCAGTATCCGGAATCCCAGGGGTGACAGGTGCAGGCCATCTCTGGCAAAGCATCGTGGTCTTTCGACCATGTCATCTCAGGCAGACAGATACTGGATCCTTTTAGAATGGCACCAGAAGCTTAGCCAATTGTTGAAGTCAATCATTTTGTCCTTGTACTGCGGCATCATTCTGGGTGATGGCAGAATGCTACTCAGGGCTAGGGTCATACCTGTCTGGGCTACAAGATCAGAGAGCTCTTCCATGTCTCTTTTCATGTGGTCCAGGGAGGTACATCTCAGGTCGTTCACACCAACATGGACAATGACAGAGTCAGATTTGTACTTGTTGTGGCGTGACCTGAGTGCGTGGGTTATGTGGCGGATCCTGGCACCCAACAGGCAGCTAACAATAACCTTCTCCTTGTCTGTTCTGGTGAGTGGAACATCACTGTGCCTGACTACAGAGTGACCTATGACCAATGTGTTTGGTACGTAGTTTTGCCTTATGGGCAGTGGTTGTGTGGCACACTGAGTCTGTATGTTATGTGTCTTTTGGGTTGTGGTGAGCGCTGGAGCTTGCTTGTGTTTCTGTTTTGGAGGTCTCTCTTGTTTGAGTAGATACTTATTGAGAGCCACCGAAAATTATTTTGTGTATCTATGTGTGGGTCTTGGTGGTGTAGATGTACTGGGACTATGTGGTGTGTGTGGCTTGGAGTGGGTGTTTGTCTTCTCCTCCTGACTGACAAGTTCAGTCTTGGGTTAAGAAAGCTTTGCCTCCAGTTTGTCTAGATAAATGCATCTCTCACAGGTTGCAGTGTTGGGTGATAGGAGGAGAGGGTTGCCGGTGTGCATGAGGCAATTGCTACATTGCCCCAAGATGCCTAGATTCATCAGGTAGACAGGACAGAACACCAGGAGCTGTCCCTTGGACATGCTTGGGAATCGCTTTTTCCTCTACACAGTGAGGGTAGTAAGTACTCAGGCTTGTTTCCTCAAGGTATCTTTGAGGAAGATAAGTAACAAAAGAACTGTTAACCACTAGGTAATGAGAAAGAACTGTTACCCACTAGATAGTGAGAAAGGTTTAGTGCTTCAGAGATTTGTGGCTTATCTAGTGTTATCAGCTGTTCTGAACCAGTGCCGAGCACATAAAAAACAGATTCAAGTGTTACAAATAAGAAACTGAGTAGTTCTAAGGGAAAAACTGAAGAGCAGGCTTTAAGGAGTCGGGAATAGTTTAGTTTAACTTTAGCTAAGTTGCACTGCACGATGTGCAAACAAGCGGAAGCACAGGTTTTTAACTCAGAAACTTGAAAGGGATAAGAATTAGCCCAAAATGGCCAATAAGGTAAATTTCAGAGCTGGAGACCACTCCTCTTGCAGCAGATAGGGTGCTCTAGTGCTTATCCTTCACACTGATAAGCAAAAAGACCTCCCACTGGTACAACAAGGACAGGACTACTCAGAAACACAAACTAAAGTCCTGAAACCAGCAGATTTGGGATCTGGACTATTATAGTATAGGAAAGGGTGGAAAATGAGCAGTATAAATGCAGAGAAAAGGCTGTCACACTTGAGTGTGATGCTTACAGTTATAAATTCAGTTAAATTTTAAGTTTTAAACAGGTGGAACAAGTGCACACAGAGTAAAAATGACTTAACAATACAATGCAGCAGAAAAACAGCAAACAACAGTAAAAATGGCTTTTTAAAGTGTGATTAGCTTAAAAACAATTAAAAGAAAGCTAAAAATGTACTTAGAACAGCAGAAAGTCTCTCCTTCTCATTTCTGGTGCTGTAGTAGTCTGCAGGATGCCCAAACAGGATCCGCCTAGCTAAAACAAGTGCAATGCAGCAGAAATACAGCAAACGATAAGTGGCTTTTTTAAAGTGTGATTAGTTTTGATCATATCACCTGATAGACACAAACATTAAATTTGTGTTAGGGTTAGGCAATGAGAGGGGGTGTAGACAGTGTACCCTGGTCTGTAGACAGTGTACCCTGGTCTGTTCCTTTTGGTCTTAGAGATTTTGGCACAAAGAATCAAGGCTGAAATTAAAAGGCATAAAGGGGAAATGAATATTCTTTCTTCAGATAACTAAATGTTAATAATGGATATGATGGATATGACATTAACAGAGGGTTTATGGAGCTTTGATGCCCTTAAGATTAAAACAGGTACTGAGTACAATTGAGATAAAAGAGTATAAATGAGGATGTGGAAAAGTCAATGTCATAAAAAGGAAGGCTTAGTTAGTACAGCCACTGGTACATAGCAGTGCACACACTCTTGGGCACTGTGGTGGTACATATATGATAAAATGAATAATGACAAATTATGCTGATTTGTTTTGTAAAGTGCCCTAACATTTGGAGAGGTAAGGCAATCATGTTAGCATGCAGTATGAATGCATAAACATCCTTTAATGATGATACTCCCTTTAAACCCTTACATAATAAAATATGTATACTTGTAGCATAACAGTAAGTGGTTTCTCAAATTCCAAGTACATTGAGATAAAGTTGTTAAGGGGGTGGTAGATAGCACATGATTTTTAAGTATAAATTTAGACGGACAAGGCTGATGAAGGGGTGTTGCATTCCTGATTTTGATTTATATGTACTAGCCATCAATTACATGCAGGATAAGAATCAAGGCAAGTCGAGAGACTGGAAAGTGACAGTGAAGAAGGAAGTAATGCTTTTGTTAGTTTTGGAAAAGTCTTCTCATGTTGTCTGTTTGGAACAGCCCTGCAATCATATTACAGGGCAAATAGTTTTCTGTAGGAAGTAAAAGCAAAATGGAGTTAAGACATTAGATAACTTCACTGGTTTACACTGGGACTAGGGGACCATGCAGCCTTTTCTCTTCTGAACTTACAGAGTGCTGTTCAGATGATCTGGAAATATACAGAGCTAAGTATATTATTCTGGAAGTTTAGAGTTGTGTACTGTTAAGTTTTGCTTGACAAATTATTTATATAATTGCTGGTTTGTCTGATTTCAGAGTTGTATATTGTTATTTTTGCTTGACTATCTATACAGTTGCTGGCTTTTCTGATCTCTGCTGAAAATGTTTTTTTTCCCACCCAGCCTCCCTGTTTTTGTTGTGTTTAAGTTTGGTGGCTTCTGCAGTTGCCCAGCCCCACTGTAAACTTGATCTGGGATACTACTCCCAGTCCCATCTCTTACTTCAGTCTACCTAATACAGAGATCATTTAGAAAGGCCAAACTCCTTCTGCACTTGCTATTAGCAATTTTTAATTCAATTGCATTTGGTTGAAATGTGTTTAGTCTAATACTGCTGCACACTCAAGTGTGCTAGGTTGCACTGCATTTGAATTGTTTTAACTGGTGTTTAAGCTACTTTTCTGCAAAAAAAAAAAAAATTCACTTTATTCATCTGCATTTACTGTACTTGTGTTTCGTCCTGCTTTGTTACTTTATTTTTCTTTTGCCTCTTCTTAAAAGTACTCAGTTGTCTTTATTCTGCTGCATTTGTTGCTGCCTGGTCATAGCCTGATTGAATTCTGACTGATATTCTAAGCCTTTTGGTTTACACACTTGGGCCTCAGAACAGTTGTTTTACATTAGGAAGGTTTGTGGTCTGCACTGTTGTGGCAGGACAGGTAGCTTACATCCTTCTAAGTCGGGAATTGCTGACTGAGGGCTCAGTGTCGGTTATTCTAAAGGTGTATTGGTTCTGGTTTGGGCACCTGGGCTTTGTGCCAGTTATTTTACATTAAGAAGGTTTGTGGTCTGCACTCTTGTGGGAGGAGAGGCTAGATTCTGCCCTTCTGAGCTGGGAATTTATGTTTAAAAGGTTATTGTGCCTGCTTATTTGAACTGTTTCTTTCTGAAATTGGTGCACCTTGTTTGCTGTAGCATAGACTGGATTCATGCCTGCTGAATCTAGCTTTGTTTGTATAACTTAAGCACTAATCCAGGCCATCTTTTCTGGAGAAGGTTCCTCTGCACCCTAGTGGCAGGAGTGTGTGGTTATAACTTCTCTGATTGAAGACTGCTGGAACGGGGCTCAGTTTTGAGCTTTTTACTTGTTAATTGGGTAATTTGTTTAAATCAGTCTGCTCATTTTATATTGTTATATATAAAAAAGTGTTTGCACTTTATTCATCTGCGTTTACTGTAATTGTGTTTTTCCTACTTTATTACCTTATTTTGCTTTTGCTGCTTGTTCTTAAAAGTATTTAATTGCATTTATTTTGTGACATTTATTACTGCTTGTTAGTAGCCTGATTAAATTGTAGCTGTTACTCTAAGCCTTTGGTTTGAGCACTTGGGCTTCAGACCAGTTGTTTTACGTTAAGAAGGTTTGTGGTCTACACTGTTGTGGCAGGACAGGTAGGCATACATCCTTCTAAGTTGGGAGTTGCTGATTGAAGGTTTAGTGCCTGTTGTTCTAAAAGTGTATTAGTTCTGGTTTAAGAACTTGGGCTTTGGGCCAGTTATTTTACATTAAGAAGGTGTGGTCTGCACTCTTGTAAGAGGAGAGGGTAGATTCTGCCCTTCTAAGCTGGCAGTTGCTGGTTAAAGGCTTATTGTGACTGGTTATTTGAACGGTTTCCTTCTGAAATTGGTACGCCTTGTTTGCTGTAGCATAGACTAGATTCAGACCTGCTGAATCTAGCTTTGTTTGTATAACTTTAGCACTAATCCAGGCCATCTTTTTTGGAGAAGGTTCCCCTGCACCCTAGTGACAGAAGTGTGCAGTTGGAACTTGTCTGATCGAAGACTGCTGCAACAGGGCTCAGTTGTTAGTTTCTATTGGTTAACTGGTTAATTTGTTTAAATCAGTTTGCTCATTCGCTACTGTTATATGAAAAAACCCCCTAAAAACTAGAACTAGTCAATTTTTTAGTTCTAGCACTCAAATCTGTTTCTTTAAGATCAGCACTTGTTCAGAACTCATAAGCACTAAATAAGCTACAAATTACTACAGCACTCAACCTTCCTCACTTGTCTAGTGGAAAACAGTTTTTAGTACTTAATAAACAAGTACTTATTCAGGCATATCTAACGGTCAGCTCCCAGTGTTTTCTCTTGTCTATCTGATGAATCTGGGCATCTTGGGACAATGCAGCAATTGCCTAATGTACACAGACAACCCTCTCCTCCTACCACTCAACACTACAACCTGTGAGAGATGCACTTATATAGCCAAACTGGAAGCAAAGCTCTCTTCACCCAAGACTGGACTAGACAGTCAAGAGGAGAAGGTAAACACTTGCACCCCACCACACTCATCACATAGTCCCTCAAAACCTACACCACACCAAAACACACACATAGAAACACAAAACACACACCTACATTTGCGGAGGCTCTCAATTAAAATCTGCCCAAGCAACAGAGCCCTCCAAAGCAGAAATGCAAGCAACCTCCACCCCCCAAACACAACTCAAATGACACATAGCCCACAAACTCAGTGTGTCACTCAACCACAGCCCATAAGGTATAACAACATACCCAACACTCTAGTCATAGGTGACTCTATAGTCAGGCACACTGATGTTCCACTCACCAGGCTAAACAAGGCAAACGTTACTGTCAGCTACCTGTCGGGTTCCAGGATCCGCCACATAACACATGCACTCAGGTCACTCCACAACAAGTACAAATATGACTCTGTCATTGTCCATGTTGGTGTGAATGATCTGAGATGTACCTCCCTGGACTACATGAAAAGAGACATGGAGGAACTCTCTGATCATGTAGCTCAGGCAGGTATGACCCTAGCCCTGAGTAGCATTCTGCCATCACCCAGAATTATACCACAGTACAAGGACAAAATGATTGGCTTCAACAATTAGCTAAGCTTCTGGTGTCATTCTAAGGGGATCCAGTATCTGTCTGCTTGGGAAGACATGATCAATAGACCACAATGCTTTGCCAACGATGACCTGCACCTGTTGCCCTTGGGATTCCAGATACTGGCTAAGGCTCTTGCTACCCCTATAGTGCCTTTTTCAGGCAAGGTTAAAATGACAAATTCACCACTGTAACAGGTACAGTCAAGCAAAATCTGAGGGTAATGGTGCTCAATGCTAGAAATCAAAGCCTCAAAATGCACTCACTCAAGGCACTCCTTAAAATGGAGAACATCGACATCTGTGCACTGACAGAAACCTGGTTCAAGGCTCCAGAGAGCACCCCTGCATTACCAGGCTATAATTCATACCACACCTTTCGGCCACCTAACCTGGATCAAACACTAAAGGCGGAGGCATGTCCATATTCATTAAAGATATCCACACCTCCAGGCTAGTTGCTCAGCATAATGCATCCAAGATTATCCAAGTGGAACTAACTCTGGGCAAGACTGCAATCCAAATTGTAGCTTGCTACAGATCTCCCACCATGCCCCAAGATTCCCACTACTCATTTCTTGATACACTGGAAAACATTAGGGTACAACCCAACACCCTAATACTGGACAATTTCAACTACCCCACCATTAACTGGGAAAACTACTCAAGTACCAACTCTTTTACTCAACGTTTTCTGGAATTCATAAATTCCAATGCCTTGGATCAACTTAAACATACCCCCACCTGAGGCAGCAATACCCAAGACCTGATCATTACCAACATGGGCGATCAGTGTTCCACACCACAGGTCAATTCCTCGTTGGTCAGATCCGACCACAAGCTAATCAACCTAGACATCCACATCACATCCCCACCTCCCATTAGGGAAAACACAGTAAAAAATTTCTCCAAAGCCAACTTCACTCTTCTTATCACAGAGGTGGCAAACTTCATGACACCCATGCAGACGGACAATAGAGGTACAACTGCTGAATCCTACACAAATGCACTTTATAAGCACTTACACGAGTGCATGGATCGTGCTATCCCTAACAGAACCAAGATTCTATCCTCCAAAAAATAAAGCCAATCTGGTGGTCCCCTGCCATAAACAAACTCTAAAAAGAGTAAAATCCCATGAATGGAGGAACTCCCTGGTCAGCCTCAGTAAAAGCTGAGATCCATCATAAAATCCTCCAAAGCTAGTTACGAAAAGAAAATCGCCACTGATTCTAAAGACAACCACAAAGCATTCAATAGCTATGTCAAGAATCTCAATGGCAACACTCAGATCTGCTCTGAGTTACAGCACAATGGCATTAAATATACAGAACAAACTGATATTGCCAACATCCTCGCAGATTGGTTCAGTGCTAACTTTACCCCCCTCTCTCCTCCTAAAGGGCCCATCTCTATACTGGAAGAATGCAAATTACCTGTAATAATGGCTGCACAGGTAAAAAAAACACTCTTCAAAGCCAAGAGCACAGCATCCATGGGACCTAACAACATCCCAGGCTGCATTCTACACGAACTACAGAATGAACCGGCACCCCATCTAAGTACCATGTTCAATCATAGCCTCACCTCAGGCTTTGTGTCCACTGAATGGCACACAGTGATGGTTATCCCACTCCACAAAGGGGGAGACACCACGGACCCTGAGAACTACTGCCCCATTAGCCTGATGAGCCTGGTCTGCAAGGCCATGGAATGTATCATCATGGAACTTATAAACAAAGACAATGGCAATCTCCAAACTCTGGACCCCACCCAGTTCGGGTTTGTAAAAGGCAGATCATGTCTCCTAAACCAGATAGACTTCTTTGAAGCAGTCACCAAAGCCGTAGATGAGGGTAAGGTGGTTCACACAGCTTATCTAGCTCTCGCCAAGGCTTTCGACACCATCCCCCACTCTGGAATTATAGATAAACTCACCACACTAGGTATAAATCCCTATGTCACAAGATGGGTTGCCAACTGGCTCACCCACAGAATCCACACTGTGAAAGTAGCAGACTCCAAATTAGACTTCAGACCAGTGGCAAGTGGAGTACCACAGGGTTCAGTCCTGGGTCCTCTCCTGTTTGGTATCTACTTCTCTGAAGCACATGCCAACACAGTGCATTGTCATCCCCTTTGGTAAAAACTCTGTACCCACAAACTACCTCATAGGTGGTAGTCTACTTAACACCGAAAGTGTGATAAGAGACCTTGGGACACAAGTGGACAGTAGTCTCTCCTTTGATAATCACATCACCACAGTAGTCAGGAAATCCTTCTATGTGGCACACCTCATCACAAAAGGCTTCTCATCCAGGAAAAAAGAGGTCATTGTTCCCCTCTACTCTTCACTCATTAGACCCATTATAGAATACAATGCCCCTTTTGGTATATACCTCATGAGATATCTACAACAAATGGAAAGGCCACAGAAATACCTCACAAAGAGGATTACCGGCCTCAAACAGATGCCTTACGCAGACCGTCTCAAAAAAACCCAGCCTTACTCCATCACATATCGCCTACTCAGAAGCAATCTCTGCCTAACATACAAAGCTATGTCAAACCCAGAGCTGATGGACATGCTACATTTAAAGAAATCCCAATCCCTCTGAAATACATGCTCCAGGGACCTAAACCTTGTCACCACAATAAACAAAACATGCTGGTGGGATAGATATCTGTCCCAGAGACTTCCCATACTCTGGAACAAACTACCTACCTATATCAAACAAAGCTCCTCATTAGCACTCTTCAAGAAAAATCTTGATGATTGGATGGGAAATAGGAAATTCTCCCCAGGGATCACTTCTGTGGCTCTGCTCGACAGTGGCACAGGAAAATAATTTTCTTGGGTGGCGAACGCCAGGGTACCTTTTTGGCTAGGCTTATCTAGGCCCTAAGGCCAATAGCCTAGTACCTACCTATGAACTTATGAACCTATAATAATTTCATACCATAATATAACCTGACAAAGATATAATGGTTATTATTTAGGCAACTAATGCTGAGCATTAAGAGCTAGCTCATCCAAGAAGGGGTATCTATAAACATCTTAGACAAGTCATTAGGCTTAAGGAGTCAGAGGGAGAAACCTGTGTGGAGGAAACTTTACAAACTTCTAGTTAAATATCAGAATGGACAAGCAATGAGCATGTTTAAATTAAGGTGGATATGCTGGAAAGCACAGATTTCATCTTAGGTGAACAGGAAAAAGTGACGCATATCTCAAGTTCTATTCAATCTAGCCCAGTGACATGTGATCAACATACACTGATGTTGCAATGCTGGTTCAGAAACACAGCACAACTAAGTAGGTCATGGAAACTAGGGGAAGGCAAGTACCAGTGATGTGGGGAAGGAGTCATCTTCATAATGTCAATATGTCATGGTGAATGCAAAATCTTCCTGAACGAATGACTGTGGGTACTTTTGAGGTGATTAATTGCCATTGTCCCCACGACCTCTGGTTATGCCTCTGCATTCCTCATCAGTGTCATAATGCTCCACTGTATGGAACAAAGGTATTCCTCATCAGGTGTTGTGCTATGGGCAAATTCACTCTTCCTTGCTTTGCCTTTCCTCTGACACATCCTATAATATTGTTGGCCCACTTCATGGACTGTCTCAATGTACAGTTCCTCCTCAACAGCATTTTATAACTATAACCACCTGGTTCTACACCTTTGCTCTCTCAGCTTGCGTTAGCCAACCTTTTGCAAAATGACATGGCCATATGTCCTGAGGGCTCCCATGAGGATGTGGTTTTCCTTAAGGCTGAAATTGTCTTTTGTCCTGGTCACTGATTTTGCATGAATGATGCATTAACCTGAAGAAATATACATGCATAATTGTATTAAACTCTGACTTAAAAAATGAAACCCACTCATCAGCCCTCCAACAAATTACATAAAATCATGCCTGCATTCTTCACATATAACTCCTGTTCAAAACATGCCTGCAGCACCATATAAAAAATGTTAAAATTAATACTCCAAGCTAAATCAGTACATTCATAAGAAAATGACTGAGTACTGAAATGTATAATTGTGTTCTCCTGGCAGCATAATACATTCATATAAGTAAAATGAAGCATCTGCATGACCCCATTGTATGCCTGCTCTTTGGATGAAACCAATAGACCACAGGAACGGGGGAAAGGGAATAAGGCAGGGCATGAAAACAAAATCCCCTGGCAGATGGTATAACAGCCAGACCCCTCCTTCAGGATGTCCTTAGGTTCTGTGCCAGCCCCAGCCTTTATGGAGGAAATCTGCAGGCATGGTCAAGGCCAGTAGATCCAGAGATGGATGTAGCAGGGTGCTATAGGATGAAGCAAGGGAACAAAGAAAATCATTCATGCTTTTCTGTTTTTCACCACCCTCCTAATCAAATTGAACTGCCTGGCAGTTTAGTACAAAGCTCCTATCGATCATTATTCAGTAGCCCAGGGTTTGATTCCAGCAGTCTCTCCTTACATACTGTGTAACACTGATCATATAATCTAACTAGCAGTGCTTCTGAGATGATATAGAAAACTTGCTTATGGTTCACCTAGCGAGTTTACCTGGTTAACAAAAATAAATAAATCAAACAATAAATAAATTCATGTTATATTCATGCCTTCAATCTCATTTCCATTGTTATCATTACATGACGAGAAACACAAAATTATCAAGCTTCAGGTCAAGAAACACACAAAAGGAAAACATCAAAGAGGGTTGTGTTGGAGAAGGTGGGAGAAGAGAGGTACTATATTTTAATGGGAATTAAATCCATATTTTTCACATTTTTATTATACAAGAAGGAAGTTTGGGAAGGAAATATGTTAGAGGGTGTAGGAGAGAGGATTAGTGAAGGAGGGTGGTGTGATCCCAGTCACATTCTGGCTCACAGGACCACAAATGTTTCCACTGCCTGATAGTAGTGAGTGGAAGACCTGGATGTTGGCAGGGAGCGGTTGTCTACCATGGCTTAGTGGTCAGAGCTGACTGGCAACAAGTCCCTCAATTGCCATAGAAGTTCATGCATGGGGTAAAGATGGAAACAGACTGCCTACTCTGCTTGGATTACTCTCGAATATTTTATAATTCTGTACAATATTTCAAATTATATATTTTTTATTATTTTTTTGACTTAGGACGAGTTTAAGTTCGCTACTTCTGCTACCATTATCTGATCTGATTAATATACAGTGATTAACTAGATATGTATCTTCCACACAGAGAAGTTTCTTACAAAATTTTGTATTTACATTCAGGGTTAGATGTAGACAATTTGTCTTTTCTTAGCTATTATGGAAATAAAGAGATAAAAATGTAACACACTGGAAAATTAATGCACTTGGCATTCAGATATACAACATTTTTTACAGATGAAAATCTTTCCCTTAACCAGGTATGACAATGATGTAGAATGTTTTGAACTATAATGAATGCAGAAATACCTGCATTTCTAGATTTTAGGTGAGATCAACATCTTTATAAGGTAAGCAGTTTTAAGTCATACTTGACTCTGTTTTTTCTGTTTGAATTGGCCACTTGAACTTCAGAGAAGGTAAGTAAAACCATTAACTTTTTTTCTGAATTGCACCAAAATAATTGTCACACTTGTATGTCCATATTTTAGTCAATAGCTATATAATGTATAGCAATGTATCGTTCACACACACACACACACATATATATATATATATATATATATCTGTATGCATGTGCACACACATGCGTGTATGTATGTGTGAGTGTATGTGTGCACGTGTGTATCTCCATAAAAATTGTATAGACATATGTGCATTATATCTGTAGAGCAATTAGTAAATGTTTCACCAAAAATTCTGCACTAATCTAATCCCTCTGTAGAGTCTCAGGAATTTGAATAATACTATGTCTCTGTCATCACAGTTTATTCACACACACTCTACATATCTGAATTGGAATTCCTGTGATATGGAAGAAAATGGTTCCTAGACACATCTACCACCTACAGTTAACAAATGAATCAGGAATAAATAATGATTAAAAAAAATAATTTAAAACATCAGCTGAAGCAGTGCTAAATATATTAAATTTATACATGTCCAAAACTAAACACAGAGTGAAAATGGTCTGTTCTTCAAATGGTTTGTATTTAATTTACAGACACAATCAGCTGTTTTAGCTGAAAAAAACATACATACATATTACGTTTTCATAGAAGCAAATATAAGCAACTTTAAAACAAGGTAAAATAAGTGGATACTGTAATATCAAAGTTGTTAAACATGAAAATGTCTACTAAAATGAGAACATTTTCACATATGCAGCCATGTAGAAAAATGTAGTTTTGCAATTATTTTGTTTTAAAAAAAAAATGAATAACTATAAATCCAGTGTAAACTGTAACAAACTGGAAGCACACTTGTTGCCTAACATAACATATTTATATTGAGTGATGTTTTACAAGGAAATGTCTTGTAGTTATTTTAAACAAATTTGTGCAAATTCAAAGCAGAGAAATAAATATGTGGATAAACAAACGTAATACATACTAAGGCATAGTAATTGCAGTCATTTCTTTATAGCAATCAATAAACGGAAAATCATTCAGTTTATGACAGGTTTCAGATTCTTTATGTTAGTAACTAACTGTGTGTGTGTGTGTGTGTGTGTGTGTGTGTGTGTGTGTGTGTGTGTGTGTGTGTGTGTGTAAGTATATATACATATATTATGTTCCATAAATCAATGTGCAGAAAAGTTAATGCAAAATTACATCAATTTTTTCCTGTTGAAACTTGCTTAAACAGAAAAAAAAATCCAAGCTATATCAATTTCAATGAAAGAACTCACATTTTCTTTCTGCAGTTATGGTAAGGTTGTGGTTAGGGGCAGTGACAGGGTTAGGGTTAACACCTATGAGTAAGGATGGACAGGGAGGATTTGCCAGTTTACTCATTTGTGCTAAAACTAACCATAACCCTGCCAATGTCTGAACCCCATCCCAGCATATTACCTTACCAAAAACCCTTTCCTTCACAATACAATTACACATGACACACACACGACACACACAACAAACATGACACACACAACACACATGACACGCACACACACACACACACACACACACACACACACACACATACACACACACAACAGTAAAACTATCATTTAACCTAACCATTACTCTAAACTGGAAATACTCTCATGCACTCAAATACCATAACAAACACAAACATACAAAAAACACTAAATCTATCCCCTTATCTAGCCCTAAATTTTACAATAATTCACAAAAACTTACACACCCTCTTACAACTAATGCAAAAGTTTCTGAATTTCCAAAAGCTTCAGCATTAAAACAAAATGCCATTTACTTTCATGCAAGCAGAAGTCAAACTCAGCAGTAACAGTTACCGTTCTTCACTTCACTGCCTCTTGTACTTAAAAGAAAGTTTTTTGACAAAAACAGACCATGGTAATCATCATCTTTATCAACTGTTTTTTTCCCCAGTTTTTACATGGGATCGGGGTGTTGTGCCGATGTTAATCTGCTACCTTCTTTGACACTCATTCCTGACTGTTGCAGGTCTTCTCACACACAATCCATCCACCTTTTTGCTGGATGCCCTCATTTCCTCTTGCCCTCTTCCTGTCTATCCCAAATCTTCACCAGATTGTCTTCTGCTTTTCTGCATGATCTCAAACCAGTGTAATCTGTTCTCAGTTACATTGGTTTCTGCTCTTATGTCCTCATTTATTCATTTGTCCCACAGTGTATCCTACCACCCAACTGGGGCACTTTTTCTCCATTGCCTATACTCAGTCGTACACTATCTCTGCCATTCTATGCCAGTTGGCTACAGCCTTTCTGATTCTAGCTTTGACCTCCTCATGCAGACTTCCCTTCTCCTTAGCCACCTCTCCCAGATACTTGAAGTTGTTAACCTTTTCCACTACTTTTCCTTCTATCTAAATTCTCAGCTTCCTCTGATTTTCTCCTTTTGTTGCCATTGCAACTGTCATTTCTGTACTCAGTTTCATCCCATGTGCCTTCAATTTTGAATCTTGAGATTGCTGCAAGCTTGATAACAAGATCATTTGGGCTACATCTTTATATTTACAGAAGTACATTTTAAGTGCATTTGTAGTTTTATTTATCTTACCATTTAAATCAGTTTTGTGTTTCTGTTTTTTTCAGATGTTAAAGCTATTAATTTAAGACATTTTAAAGTCTGTAGTACTTCTGGTTTCTATGCTGGGCCTAGGTATTTTTTCTTCCCACCCTCTATATTCCTGTTGTTACTTGGAGGCTTTTGAGCTTCCTGCCCCTACTGTATAGCTGGCTCTAGAACCTCCTCCATTTCTTATCCCCTTTGCTCATCTTTCTGGCTACTGACAGTATAAAGTAGGAGACCCTTCCCTTGGTCTGTTTGTGTACTAGGAAATTGCTTCGGAGTGTGCATGTGCGTGTTCCTCATAGCTGTCTTTTCTGCCTTAGGATCACTTTGCAATTACTTTTAGCTAGTTGTTAGACTTGTTTGTGGTACCTTTTCACTAGTGTCTAAAATTATTTTAACATTAAGAAGGCTGGGACTACAATTCTAGTAGGAGTAGAAAAGTAGCTTGGTCTGAGTTGGAAAATGTGCCGGGAGGTTTAAAGTGAAAATTGCTTTACTAGAAAGGCTCACCCAGATTCTTCTACAGTTTGCTTTGAGGGAAGGGTTAGGTTGCTTTTTATTTCTTGTGTTTTTATTACTTTATTGCATTTTTCTATTTTGTATACTGTGATTTGTTTTCTTTACACTGTGTTTTAATTGTATTCTGCTTTTAACTGCATACTAAAACTTGAAAAGAGACCACAGCTCTGTCTCTTGTGAGTCAGACAGAAAGAAAATTTTCCTACCCGGTTACAGCTGTGCTCTTAAACACCACTGTCTTTCTAGTTGCCTGCCCTTTATGTCAATCTGACCATATATCTCATTTCCTCTCTGCTTTTACTGGCTGGTGTGAGTAAGCACAAAATTATCATTTTGTGAACTCACTCCCCGTCAACTATTTAAATTTATTGGCCATCCTACTGTATTCCATAGTACCAGAATACAAAAGTGACCACCCCTTTCAATCTATCTTGCTGTTTTAGAAATAGTGACTGCATAGTAAAACTTAACTTTTAGACAGGTAAAACTTAAGTTACCTACTTTCACATCTAACTCCTCTAATGCACACTGCAGTGTTTAGGATAAACCATTTTTTTCATCTTATCTTTAAGCATCTATTGCAAGACCACCAGTTATTGTAGAGCCCACATTCTGCCTCTTAGTAGTCATCTTAGGTTCATAGGTTCATAGGTTGGTACTAGGCTATCGGCCCTAGGGCCTATACAAGCCTAGTCATAACAATTCCCTGGCTATTTCTTCCCACACTATTTACTTCCCTCGACCCCTGTCTGGCAGGGTGACTGACATGATCCCTGGAGTGAATTTCCTTTCTCCCATCCAATCATCAAGGTTCCTTTTGAAGAGGGCCAAAGAGGCACTCTGCTTGACATGTATGGGCAGTCTATTCCAGAGTCTGTGGAGTCTCTGGGTCAGGAACCTATCCCTCCAGCATGTTTTGTTTATTGTGATGACAAGATTTTAGATCCCTGGAGCATGTGGCGCTGACGGATTGGGATTTCTTTAAGTGTAGTATGTTCAACAGCTCTGGATTTGACATGGCCTTGTATGTTAAGCAGAGATCGCCTCAGAGTAGATGATATGTGACAGAGTATAGCTGGAGTTATTTAAGGTGGTCAGCATAGGGCATCTGCTTTAGGCCTGTGATTCTTATAGTGAGGTATTTTAGCGGCCTTTCTAGTTGTTGCAGATGTCTTGAGAGGTGCATACCAAATGGGGCATTGTATTCTAGAATGGGTCTAATGAGAGATGAGTACAGTGGGACAATGACCTCCTTTTTTCTGGATGAGAAGCCCTTAGTGATGAGGTGTGCCACATAGAAGGATTTCCTGACTGTTGTGGTGATGTGGTTATCAAAGGTGAGACCACTGTCCACCTGTGTCTCCAAGACTCTTATCACACTTTCGGTGTTTAGTGTACTGCCACCTATGTGGTAATTCATGGGTACATTTTTTTTCCCAAAGGGGTAACTATACATTTCTTGGCATTGAGCTTGAGCTCATGGCTCTCGCACCAAGCATCTGTTTCTGTAAGGCCCTTTTGTAGAGTATCCACATCATTTTGGGATTCAATAATGGCTCTCAGTTTGCAGTCATCTGCAGACTTTGTTAGCCAGAGTCCCTTAGTGTTGGCCTGTACTTCAGAGAAGTAGATGCCAAACAAGAGCACTCCCAGGACTGAATCCTGAGGTACTCCACTTGTCACTTGTCTGGAGCTGTATTTGGAGTCGGCTACTTTTACAGTGTGGGTTCTGTCAGTGAGCCAGTTGCTCACCCATCGAGTGACGTAGGGATCAATGCCCAGCTTAGTAAGTTTATCTAGGATTCCAGAGTGAGGGATGGTGTCAAAGGCCTTGGGAAGGACCAGATAGGATGTGTGGACACCTTTCCCTTGTCTTCGGATCTGGAGACTGATTCGAATAAGTCAATCAGGTTCAGGATACAAGATTGGCCCTTCATGAACCCAAACTGGGTGGGGTCCAGTGTTTGAAGGTTGCCAATGTCTTTGTTTATAAGCTCCACGATAATATGTTCCATGGCCTTGCATATCAGGCTCATCAGACTGAAGGGGCTATAGTTCCCTGGATCCATGGTGGATCCCACCTTGTGGAGTGGGATAACTGTAGCTGTGTGCCACTCAGTGGACACAAAGCCTGAAGTGAGGCTATGATTAAACATGACACCTAGGTGAGGTGCCAGTTCATTTTGTAGTTCATGTAGTACACAGCCTGGGATGTCATCTGGTCCCATGGATTCTGCATTCTTAGCTTATAGACTGCATTATTTACCTCAGAGGCCATTATTACTGGAATTTCTCCCGCTGTTGAGACGGGCCATTTAGAGGGTGAGAGGGGGGTGAAGTTGGCACTGAATTGATCTGCCAGGATACGGGCAATATCCTTGGGATCAGTATATTTAATGCCATTCTGTTGTAGCTCAGAGCAGATCTGAGCATTGCCATTTAGATTCTTGACATAGTTATAGAATGCCTTGTGGTTATCTTTGGAATCTTTGGCAATTTTTATTTTTGTAACTAGCTTTGGAGGATTTTATGAGGGATCTCAGCTTCTTACTGAGGCTGGCAAGGGAGTTTTTTGCAACCTGGGATTTTCTTCTTTTCTGCAACAGTTTCTTCCTTTTGTTGTAAAGTTTGTTTATGGCAGGGGACCACCAGATTGGCTTCCTTTTTTTTGGAGGAGAGCATCTTGGTTCTATTTCGGATGGCACGGTTCATGCATGAGTGGATATGCTCGTACAGTGCCTTAGTGTAGGATTCAGCAGTCAAACTTTCAGTTCCCGTCTGCATGGGTGTCATGAAGTTTGTCACTTCTGACTTGAGTAGCATGAAGTTGGCTTTGGAGAAGTTTTTTATGGAGGTTTCCTTACTGGAGGGTGGGAATGGAATGTGGATGTTAAGGGTGATTATCTTATGGTCAGACCTGACCAACGAGAGGGTGACCATAGGTGCGGTGGATCTTGGGATTAGTGCTTCTGTTTTCCCATGGTGAGAGAAGGAGTGCAGTTACATTATTTTCACCAGAAAGCTTAATAACTGCTTTATAGGTGACAGCTTACAATCTGTGCTTATATTCTGATCCTGGTGAGAGTAGGAGCAGAGTGCATTGATTCCTGACTCTTTCTGGTTGGAGAGTGAGTGTCTGTACAACATACCTGATTGGTCTGGTTGCTATTCAAGGCATCTACTAAAAAAAGGCTACAAGCCTGCAAACCCTTGCATCATCTGGGACAAGACTGTGGATCACCAAACAGGCTGTGGTCTGCTTCTCTTCTTGGGATTGGTGCCAGAACTAGTCAGTTATCTTTTTAGTTTCAGCACACAAAACTGTTTCCTTGTGCTCAGCACTTGCTCAGGACTCATTATAAGCACTAAATAAACTACAAATTACTACAGTACCGAACCTTCATCACTTATCAAGAGGAAAACAGTTCTTAGTGCTTAAATTAACAATCACCTATCCAGGCATGTCAGCTCCTGGTGTTTTCTCCTGTCCACCTGATGAACCTGGAAATCTTGGGGCAATGTAGCAATTGCCTCATGTACACTGACAACCCTCTCCTCCTACCACTCAACAGTACAACCTGTGAGAGATGCATTTATATAACCAAACTGGAAGCCAAACTCTCTCCAGCCAAGACTGGACTAGTCAGTCAAGAGGAGAAGGTTAACACCTGCACCACACCACACTCATCATGTAGTCCTTCAAAACCCACACTACCAAAACCCACACATAGAAACATAAAGCACACACCCACATTCACGGAGGCTCTCAATAAAAATCTGCACAAGCAACAGAGACATCCCAAGCTGAAATGCAGACAACCACTCCCCGCCAACAGTACCCAATTGACACATAGCCCATGACATCAGTGTGCCACTCAACCTCAGCCCATAAGGCAAAACAATGTACCCAACACACTAGTCATAGGTGAATCTATAGTCAGGCACACTGATGTCCCACTCACCAAGATAAACAAGGAGAAAGTTACTGTCAGCTGCCTGTTGGGTGCCAAGATCCACCACATAATGCACACACTCAGATCACTCCACAACAAGTACAAATATGACTCTGCCATTGTCCATGTTGGTGTGAATGACCTGAGATGTACCTCCCTGGACTACATGAAAAGAGACATGTAGGAGCTCTCGGATCTTGTAGCCTAGGCAGGTATGACACTAGCCCTGAGTAGCATCCTGCCATCACCCAGAATGATACCACAGTACAAGGACAAAATGATTGACTTCAACAATTGGCTAAGCTTCTGGTGTCATTCTAAGGGGATCCAGTATCTGTCTGCCTGGGAAGACATGGTCGACAGACCACGATGATTTGCCAAAGATGGCCTGCACCTGTTGCCCCAGGGATTAAGGATACTGGCTAAGGCTCTTGCCACCCCTAAAGTTCCATTTTTAGGAAAGGTTCAAATGCTAAATTCACCACTGTGACATGTACAAGTAAGCAAACTCTGAGGGCAATGCTACTCAATGCTAGAAGTCTAAACCTCAAAATGCACTCACTCGAGGCACTCCTTAAAATGGAGAACACTGACATCTGTGCAGTGACAGAGACCTAGTTCAAGGCTCCAGTGAGCACCCCTGCATTACCAGGCTATAATTCATACCACACCTTTCGGCCACCTAACCTGGACCGAAACACTAAAAGTGAAGGTGTGTCCATATTCATTAAGGATATCCACACCTCCAGGCTAGTTGCTCAACATAACGCATCTGAAATTGTCCAAGTGCAACTAACACTGGGCAAGACTGCAATCCAGGTTGTAGCTTGTTACAGATCCCTCACCATGCCTCAGGATCCACACTCTTCATTTCTTAAGATACTGAATAATATTAAGGTACAACCCAATATCTTAATCATGGGTGATTTCAACTACCCCACCATCAACTGGGAAAACTACTCATGTATCAACTCCTTCACTCAACATTTTCTGGAATTCATAAATTCCAATGCCTTGGATCAGCTTGTACACACCCTCACTAGGGGCAGAAATATCCTGTACCTGGTCATTACCAATATGTGTAACCGGTGTTCCACACCAGAGGTCAAATCTTCGCAGGTCAGATCCGACCACAAGCTAATCACCCTAGAAATCCATACCCCAGCCCCACCCCCATTAAGGAAACCATGGTCAAAAACTACTCCAAAGCCAACTTCATGCTTCTTAAGATAGAAGTGGAAAACTTCACGACACCCATGTAGACGGAAAATATAGGCATGACTGCTGAATCTTACACAAATGCACTGTATAAGCACATACACAAGTGCGTGGATCGTGCCATCCCCAACAGAACCAAGACACTATCCTCCAAAAAAGGAAGCCAGTCTGGTGGTCTCCTGCCATAAACAGACTCTACAACAGAAGGAAGAAGCTGTTGCAAAACAGAGTAAAATCCCAAGATTGGAGGAACTCCTTGGTCAGCCTCAGCAAGAAGCTTAGATCTCTCATAAAATTCTCCAAAGCCAGTTATGAAAATAAAATTGCCACTTATTCTGAATACAGCTACAAAGTATTCTACAGCTATGTCAAGAATCTCAATGGCAACACTCAGATCTGCTCTGAGCTACAGCACTATGGCACTAAATATACAGAACCAACCGATATTGCCAACATCCTGGCAGATAGGTTCAGTGCTAACTTTACCCCACCACCCTCCAAAGGGCCCTTCTTAATACCGGAAGAATGCAAATCCCCTTTAAATCACAGATGGACAAGTAAAGACTGCACTCTCCAAAGCCAAGAACACAGCATCCATGGGACCAGACAACATCTCAGGCTGCGTCCTGTACGATCTACAAAACAAATTGGCACCCCACTAAGTACCATGTTCAGTCATAGCCTCTTCTCAGGCTATGTGCCTACTGAATGGCACACAGCAATGGTTATCCCACTCCACAAAGGTGGTGCCACCATGGACCCTGGAAACTAGCACCTCATTAGCCTGATGAGCCTGGTCTGCAAGGCCATGGAACGCATCATCTTGGAGCTTATAAAAAAAGACATAGGTAACCTCCAAACCCTGGACCCCACTTAGTTTGGGTTTGTAAAAGGTAGATCATGTCTATTAAGTCTGATTGACTTCTTTGAAGTAGTCACTAGAGCCGTAGGCGAGGGCAAGGTAGTGCACACAGCCTATCTTGACCTCGCCAAGGCTTTCGATACCATTACCCACTCTGGAATTATAGATACACTCACTAAACTGGGCATAAATCCCTGTGTCACAAGATGGGTGTCCAGCTGGCTCACTGACAAAACCCACACAGTAAAAGTAGCCGACTCCATGTCCGACTTCAGACCAGTGACAAGTGGAGTACCACAGGGTTCGGTCCTGGGTCCTCTCCTGTTTGGCATCTACTTCTCTGAAGTGCAGGCCAACACAGAAGGTCTTTGGCTAACAAAGTTTGCAGATGACTACAAACTGAGAGCCATAACAGAATCACCTAAGGATGCAGACATTCTACAAAAGGGCCTCACAGAAACAGATGCTTGGTGTCAAAGTTATGGCCTCAAGCTCAATGCCAAGAAGTGCATTGTCATCCCCTTTGGGAAAATCTCTGTACCCATGAACTACCACATAGGTGGTAGATCACTAAACACTGAAAGTGTGATAAGAGTCCTCGGGACACAGGTGAACAGTAGTCTTGCCTTTGCTAACCACATCGCCATAGTAGTCAGGAAATCCTTCTACGTGTCACACCTCATCACAGAAGGGTTCTCCTCTAGAAAAAAGGAGGTCATTAGTCCTATCTACTCATCCCTCATCAGACCCATTATAGAGTACAATGCCCCGTTTGGCATGTATCTCACAAGACACCTACAACAATTGGAAAGGCCATAGAAATACCTCACTAAGAGGATTACCGGCCTCAAACAGATGCCATGTGCAGACCGTCTCAAAAAACTCCAGATCTACTCTGTCACATATCACCTACTCAGAGGCGATCTCTGCCCAAAATACAAAGCTATGTCAAACCTAGAGCTGTTGGATATGCTACACTTAAAGAAATCCCAATCTCTCCAAACCACACGCTCCAGGGACCTAAACATTGTCACCACAATAAACAGAACATACTGGAGGGATAGATTCCCATCCCAGAGACTTCCCAAACTCTGGAATAAACTATCCATTCATGTCAAGCAAAGCTCCTCATTGGCCCTATTTAAGAAAAATCTTGATGACTGGATGGGAAATAGAAAATTCACCCCGGGAATCATTTCTGTGGCACTGCTTGACAGGGGCACAGGAAAATAATTTTCTTGGGTGGCGAAAGCCAGGGAACCTTTTTGGCTAGGCTTATATAGGCCCCAGGGCCAATAGCCTAGTACCTCGCTATGAACCGATGAACCTATGATAATTACTTGATTTGTTTCTGATACCTTTTTTCGTTTGGCTTACAAATGTGTGTGTGTTTTTTTTTTTTTTTTTTTTTTTTGCATTAAGAAGGCTAAGAAGGCTGGGACTGCAATTATAGTGGGAGTAGAAAGGTAGCCTGATCTGTCCAAATTGGGAAACACACAAGGGAGCTTAAAGTGAAAATTGCTTGTAGCTAGTTGGTACATTTTTACTTTTGGCTAACTAAAGTACGTTTTTACATTAAGGAGACTGGAACTGCTATTCTAGTGGCAGTAGTAAAGTAGCCTGCTCAGTCTGAGTTATAAAACACACAAAGAGGCTTAAGGTGAGATTGTTTCATCAGCCAGATGGCTTTTTCTGGACTACATTGGGTGTTAATCTGGTCTTTTTACATTATGAAGTTCCAGTATCCACTATCTTCCAGGAGAAGGTGATTACATGGTCTCTCTGAGTTTGGATCTTTTTATGCTGAGGCACTTGAAATAAACCTCTTCAAAACTTAAAGGGCTCTGAAGCCATCAAACTGCAAAATCTACCCTCAGAAATCAATACAGCACACACAAAAAGCAACACCTAACACTGCACATAAGCCTGCACCCAATAATTCCCCAAAGCCACAAGGCAAGCAAACACTTTACCTAGTATTCTTGTCATAGGGAATTCTATTGTAAAACACATAGGTACTCCTCTTACCAAGACGGACAAGGAGAAAATAATGGTTAGTTGCCTATCTGTAACTACGATCTGTAATATCACTCACACACAAGTCACTGCACCACAGATACCAATTTGATTCTATTATAGTCCGTGTTGCTGTAAATGATCTAAGGTGTGCCTCACTGGATTATATGAAAAGAGACATTATGGACCTCTCTGAGTAGACAGATATGTGCCTTACACTGAGCAGCATTTGAGCAGCATTCTACCATCACCAATGATGATGCCACGGTATGAACAGAAAAAAGAAGTTATGTCTTACCATAACACTCCATCTTTGTTGTTGATCTTCACTAATCCTTAAAACTTAAACTCAGGATTTATTAATTTAGTGTTTACTGTTCCCTTTGGAAGCTTGGTTACACCATTTAATTCGGTGCATCAAATGCAGAGTAACATTTAGTATAACTTCAATAGTAATGTATTTCCACTGTACTAAAGTTAAATAAGTTTAGTACATCTTAAAGTCTAACTGTTTTGATGTACAGGTATTGAGTTCCAATGTGTTACTAGTTAAATGTATTTATTTATATACACATACTGTTTTAAGTAATATTGTGGGTTTTAATTAAATGAGATGTATGCTTCAATACGTCACTTCCACTTTGTTTTATAAATGTCATGTGAACTGTATTTTCTTCATTTCTGAAGAAGTTTGCATTGTTGCAAACAAAAAGTGCTTTAAGTTATTAAAGTAGAAGATTCACCTTCTGAGTTGTGCCGTTTGTGTTGTTTTTATCAGTTTATTTGTTTTTCTGCATATTTAAAGATCTTCAATAATCTTTGACCGTGGGCTCAGTACGAACCCGGCCATTTATTTCAGTTCACGCCTTCCAAACTCTTGAACTAGGCTTTACCCATAATGTTCCTCTCTAAAATACCTCAGATTGAGTTTGCCTAAATTAGTGGCAGACAGATGCCAATAAGAATAAGAGACCAGATATGTGTCCTTAATATGAAGCCAGTTCTGGCAAATTTTGATCCACTAAGTGTCTCTGGCTGAGGGAAGGAGGGAGGGAATGTTAAGGATTAGTAAAGATCGACAACATAGATGGTAAGATATAACTTCTTTATCTGATGTTGACAATCTTCAAGTAATCCTTGACTGTGGGAGAGAGTCCCTAGCTACCTGAATCTTGGGAAGTCTCACGGAAGAATATTCCTAAGCACTATTGAACCGAATGATGCCTGTCCCTTAGAGACATGATCCAATTTGTAATGAGTGATAAAGGTATGAGGAGAAGACCAAGTGGCTGCTGCACAAATATCATCCAAAGAAGTTCTGGCATGAAAAACTGCAGAAGTTGCCACCATTCTAATTGAGTAGGCTTTTACTGGGTGTGAAAGATGGAACCCTTATGATTCACAGATAAATGTAATGCAATCTCTGAGCCATTTCACCAAGGTAACATTTGAAACTGGGTTACCTAAAGAAAGAAAAGATAAAGCAACAAACACCTGATCTGATTTTCTGAAATCCTTTGTTCTATGAAGATAAAATCATAGCTGTCTGTGGACATCTAATAAATGAAGGAAATATTCCCCTTTATTGAAAAAATTAGGGAAAAAGACTGGTAGTTGAAGTGTCTGATTGATATTAGATTCTGAAACTACCTTCGGTAAAAAGAATGGATTAGTCCAGGAGATACTGTCTTTATGAAATATTATGTAGGCTGGTTTGCAGGACAAGGCCTGAAGTTCAGATACTCTCCTGACAGATGTAATAGCCACTAAAATAAAGTCTTCCAAGTCAGAAACTTCAAGTCACATGTAGCTGATGGTTCATAAGGACTAAAAGTAAGGGACTGAAAAACTAGTATTTGATCCCAGGGAGATATGGGTTCTTTGAAGGCTTTACAAAGCTTGTGTGACATAAGGGATGACCAATCAAACCCCAAATGGAAGTTAGAGATTGCAGCTAGATTGACTTTAACTGTTGAAGTAGAGAAACCAGATTGATAGAGTTTAGATAAAAATCCAACACTTTATGAACAGTGATCGTATAAGGATTAAGTTCATTCATAAGGGCTCAACTTGTAAATTTTTCCCCATTTACTCTTATACAGTTTCCTAGTTGAAGGTTCGTGATGGGCCACAATGATTTGCAGACAGGAGAGGAAAGGGAAGGATGCCTAGCAATAAGGGGAATTGGAGAAGCCACACAGTGAGCTTGAGATGATGGAGGTTTGGATGAACCATGCCCTCCAGATAAGACAGCAGATCTGGATCTGCATCCAGCATCCATGGTTTCAGAAGAAGATGAGGCCAAAGGAAGGGAAACCAAACTTGTTGAGGGCAAAATGGGGAAGTGGATATTAATGAGTTCTCCAACCTCTTGGCTTTCTTTATAAACTGGGATGTAAGAGGAGTTGGAGAAAAGGCATAGAGAAGACCAGGGGCCAATCATGGAGAGCAGCATCTCTGGGTGACTCCCCCGGAGGGAGTATTATGGCAAAGTACCTGATGCACTTGTTGGTCAGGGGAGATACAAAAAGACTGCAGCAAGATTGGCCCCAGTGATGAAAAATCTCTTTTGCTACTGCAGGATTGAGAGACCACTCATGAGGCATGATAATGGTTCTGTTTAGTTTGTCTGCTGTCACGTTGGTGTTCCCTGGAATATGCATTGCTGTTTGAAAGCAGTTGGAAGAAATCGCCCATTGCCATACTCTGAGGGCTTTTCGACACAGTGGGTAAGATTTGGTTTTCCCCTTGTTTGTTGATATACCAGACTACCAATATGTAGTCCATCTGAATTGCTACTGTTCCTAAAGGAAGGGCATCCTTAAATGCTTGCAACTCTAACAGCACTGCCCTCATCTCTAGAATACTGATGTGCAAGTTGGCCTCCAGTTGGGACCACATGCCTTGGATTGTCCTTCCCATATAATGCCCCCATCCTATATTGGAAGCATCACTGATCACTTTGGCTTGGAGGTGCAGAAGGATGAATGGATGACCCAAAAGAATCTCACTGGAGTGAAGCCACCATAAAAGTTCCTTTTTGCAGTGATTGGTTATCAGAATGTGGTATGACATTGGCTGATCTATCAGAGACCACTGGGAGGCTAGCAACCATTGTAAGATTCGCATGTGAAATGTTGCTAAGGGAACTAGAGTGATTGAGGCTGCCATTGAGCCTAATGCTTGTAGGACTAATCAGGCTGGAACAGTTTTGCTCTGGATAATGTGGCTGACCTGAGACCTGATCCTTTGTAGTCTTTCCAGTGGAAGTGAAGCTATACATGCAACTGTCTCCAACAGGGCTCTGATGAATTCTAGTTGCTGTGAGGGTTGTAAATTTTACTTTTTGTAATTTATGGTGATGCCTAGAGATGCACAGAGATCCAGAGTATAATCTCTTGCTTGTTCTAACTTATGCCTGGTGGTAGTGGTGAGGAGCCAGTTGTTGAGGTATGGAAATTCCTTGCCATCTGAGATAAGCTGCTACCACCACCATACATTTGGTAAACACCCTGTGGGCTGTGGTGAATTGGAAATGACTGGCTTTCAGCCGGAAGCACAGGAACATCCTGGAGTGTTTGTCTATTTTTGTGGGTTAATACATGTCCTGGAGGTCTATAGAGCACATCCAATCATCTTTTTCCATGAATGGAAGTATAGAGTGTACTGAGACCATCCAAAATATGGTTTGCTAAACTGCCTAGTTAAACTGGCCGATATCCAAAATAGGTCACCAGTCCCTTGTTTTTTGGGCACAAAAAAGAACCTTTAGTAATATCCGGATCCTATTTAGTCTGGTGGGACTTTTTGGATGACTCTTTTTGTGAGCAGTTTTTGAATTTCTGCCACTGCTGCTTCTCTGTGACTGGGTTGAACATCTGGAAGTCTTTTTTGGGGTTTTGGACTTATAGAAAATTAAATATTGTAACCTCTGGATATGAATCCCTGCATCCATTTGTCCAATGTTATCAGTTGCCAGGTGGGCTGATGCAGAGATAACCATCTGCCCAACTGCCTCCAGAGGAAGGCAATCAGGTCTCCATTCAAGAGTGCTAATAGGAAGTACCAGAGAAGGAATCTCTGGACCCCTAGTTCTGCAGGCCACTTCTGCCTCTAGGGCAGCATCTTCCATTACTTCCCCCCTCTGCCCTGGGGAAAGTCTTTGCCACATGAGCCCTGGAAAGGCCCTTGGGACTTCTTAAACAATAGTCTCCCACTTCCCTGGTTCCTAGAGTAGGGTCATTGAGGAGTGAAGAAACATACCCCTATGGCAGAAAGAGCCTTCCCATTCTTCTCACATCTGGCCAGAGTGTCTTTTACTTTATGGCCAAATAGGGATGATCCGTCAAACAGAGCACTGATGAATGATGCTTTAAATGGTTCTGCAAAGTCACACAAGCAGATATAGGTGTGCCTTCTAATAGCTATTCCTGAACCTGCCACTCTTGTCATCCCTTCAGCTGTGTGGGCAATCAGCCTCATGGATGAGTTAGAAATTGCTTCTTGGGTGGTGAGCTGAGAAGCAACTTTGTCCCTTACCCCTTCAGCTACTCCTCGTGAAATGGTATCCAAGATCTCTTTGATTTGATCCCTCTGTCACCTTTTAAAGTGCACCATGTAGTTTAAGGACCTGAGAGCAAAGGTTGTTGAAGCACAAACATGCTTCCCAAACCTATCCATAGTCCTTGACTCCTTGTTAAGAGGATGGATAGTTTGACTTTCCTCAGTAAGTTCCTTCTTAGTGGCTGCCACTATCACCATGGCATCTACAGGTGTGGAATGCCTTTGTACCAATGCTGTTCTTATTTGGGTTCTAAAAGGATCAGGTCAGGTCCCTTGGGGATCTGTTCAATGGAGTTGGGCATCTTTCACACCTGCTGACAGATCAGTTTAATGAGCTCATCAGGGGGGTGGAGAGATCCAAGAGGTAGAATGTTGGGCACAAAAAGCCTCCAGGTATACCAGCTCCTTGAAGAAGGTAGGAGGGAAGACCAGCTAGCCCTCTGTTTCAGGATCTCTAGGATGCCCTCAAAGGAAACATCATCAGGGATGTCCTGGGGGAACATTCCCCTTCATCAGAGTCGGTATCTTTGGTGAAGGACTCCTCCGGGGAGTCCAAGTGCTTCCTCTTGCTCTTTTTTTTTCCACAGGTACTTCCTCAGGGGGATGTTCCAGGGAAGTGTCCAAAGAAGAAACCACCAAAGAGGTTCTTTTCTGGGGCCCTGGGGAAGAGACTGATAGAAGCTCTGGTCGAATAGAAGTAGAAGTCTGGCCTGACAGGAACAACAGAGACTGTGAGTCCCGAATGGACAAGGTCTTCTGTATGATTCAGAAGGCTGCCCCCCTAATAGAAGGATAGAAGCCCAGAACCAAAATGGACTCCTTTGGAACAGAGGTCCCATCCCACACCAAAGAGGCAACCCCCAAAACTGAAGCCTGCATCAATCCCAGAAAAGCCGAAGCACCAAGGGGAATGGAAGGTTCCAAAATTAATGAAGTTGATCCATACACCTCAGAACTGGCCAATGAGTCTCAACCCTGGGAGGCCTCTAGACCCAAAAGACTGGAGGAGCTCAAGGCAACCTTTGGTTCCAGAGTAGAAGTTCTTACCAGAACTCTGAGAAAGTCAAAGCCAGGTGTGTCAGAACCGTGAGTTCCAGTCACTGAATAGTAGTTGGAGGAGTAAGAAAGGATGGTGTCATAATATGGTTAGTCCTGGTGCTGACTTGGCAAGGAACCAGAGACAATCACCTCACCATCAGGTGCTGATCCACCAGTCTCATAATGTCCAATTCCAAAAGACTCTTAGTGGATCGAGTGGAAAAAGTTGAAGGAGACATTGGGGGTCTCGGATCAACAAGAGCTCAGTGGTCTATCCTTGAACAGATCAATGGATGGAGAATTATCTAGATCTTGGAACAAAAATAACCTCTGACTGCTCTGGTACTGATGAGTCTCTTGGTGCCGAGTCAGTTGAAGTCGACTCTGAAGTCTTAGTAGGTACTGAATCTTTTTTGCTATTCGGTGCTGAAGGAACTGTTTGACACTGAATGCTATTTAGAAATTTTTTTATGTGGTTCTGAAGTGCTTGTAACTGAGGAAGTTCGCGTCTTGAAAGAAGAAGATGAAGTGGAAGAAGTGGCTTCCATCGTGGAAAGAGATAACCTCTCACAAGTACAGCAAGTTATATGGCCCAAAAAGATACAGTCCATATAAAAAGAGCTAAACACCAACATTCCCAATTGGGCGGGATTACAGGCTTAACAATATTGGTTAGATAGATCTGAACTATATTCACCAAGGTTCACTACTTTCCTAGTTTGTCTAGCAGAACATGTACTTACCAAAAATATCTTTTACAATCATGGTAGTTGTTTCTGGCAGTTGCAAGGCACTGCCACGGGGGCTTCTTTCATCCCAATTTATGCCAATTTGTTTATGGCCTTTGTTGAGGAACAATTGATTTATGACTTTACTCATAATATACATCTGGAAGAAATAGACATATGGATATGGTATCTAGATGACTGTTGGGTGGTCTGTAGGGCAGACAGTGATTATCTAACAGAATTTGTGGAATATTTAAATGGTAATATGTGGGATATACACTTTACGGTGAATTGTGATGTACAGCAAATTATGTTTCTGGATGTTTTGGTGGACAGAGACATTGACAATACCTTGGATAGTCAAGTATATCAAAAATACCCACAATATAATTAACTATTGCACGCAACCAGCTTCCATCCTCCCCACATTATAAGGAACATTACAAAATCACAGTTTCAATATAATATATGAGACAGATCTGTTCTAATACAGATATTTATGATCGTTATAGAGAAGACCTGATTTGCAGGTTTAAAACCAGAGGCTACAAATATGGCATTATTTTGACTACAAGTAATTGGGCATCTACCAAGGATAGGAAATAATTATTGATCTATCAGGATAAACAGCAATTGAGGGCTTCTGATATTCATCGGTTAGCCACATATGGATGTAATACCAATATATTGATGGACAACATCAATCGACATTGGAATATATTGCTAGCTGACCACAAATTATCCAACATTCTTAATCACAAATGTTCATTTTCCTTTCGTAGAGGTAAGACATTAGGTTCATATTTTAGCCACTACAAAATGATGGCAGGTTGTTGATAGATACAAACAGCAATCAATCCTGGGTGAACCTCTGTATGGTTGCATCCCTTGTGGACATTGTGCACACTGTCCTAGAGTAAACAAATGCAAACAATTTTCCAGTAAAAACACAGCCATAGTATTTGATATAAACTTTTTGGCCAACTGCAATACAGATTGGGTCATTTATCTTGCCACATGCTCTTGCTCAGCATTCTACATTGGACAGACAACATGACTATTAAGACTACATATGACTGAATACTTTAGTGATATCAAAAATAAAAGACAATCTAGTGCCCTATACAAGCATTCCCTTTCACACACAACTGCAAATTTTAGATTTACCATCATTGACAGGATTATAGGAGATAAATGTAATAAAATTGGTTGGCACTCCATTCCAAATAATAAAGAAAAAAGTGGATAATTAAGGTGGGTGGTTTATTTCCCCCTGGTCTAAATGAACAGTTTTAATTATCCAATGAGAAAGGCTCATATTGGTAACTGTGTATATTTAATGATGAATGGTATTACTAAACTGTATGACTTACATTGAGGAAGGCTTTTATGTAGCCAAAACTGGTCTGGTTCTTTGGTTTTTGTAACTATTTTGACTATATTGCATAGGTAAATAAAAATATATTCTACACCACTTTGTGCTGGCCCGTTTTTCTTATATGGAGTGTATATTTTTGGGCCATAGCAATTGCCATACTTGCGAAGGCTTATCTATTTGCAATTACGGTTTTCCTTGCTGTTAGCCTGTGGTGTGGCATGGTGCATATCTGACTTCTGGAGTGAGGCTCTCTTCTCGTTTACCTATATACATGGTCAATTAGCAGATTAACTCGGGTGTGTAAGGACTACCAGGATTTATATGCTGGATTTCGTGGAGCATGTTTTTGTCTTTTCAACATTGAGTAATGACTTTTGGGTTTAGCTCTGAGTACAGAACAGTCTGTTTGATTTGGTCGCAGGTATCGGATCATTTTTGTAGGGACATCTTTGGATTCCATGTTAATTTCAGAATGTAAGCAAGTGAATGTTTGGATCCAACTGTATTACAGTAATATATAGCATTCAAGCTACCATAGACGCTTGGTCTTTGTCCGGGGTTATGTGATTTCAGCAAGGGTATTCAGCGTTTTTTCCTCTTGAGGCCTTATTTGGATTTGGAACTGTCACAAATTTTGTGGGCTTATTTGGTGGCTTATTACATCATGAGACGACTGCTGAATAAACCATCAAGAACCTTTACTTAGGAAAACTGAACTTTATTCACCATATATGGACATAAGGACATGGTGACTATTTCATAATACAATTATTTTTAAAGATATTTTATGTGATTTTTCACATTTAAAATCTTATGTGATTTATGCTGGAAATTTTGGAGAAATCATTGGTGCATTATGATACATCAGCAACGTATGAGGGATGATTTAAGGTGAATTCTAGCCAAGAAATTTTATAGTGGGTAAGCTGTGTTTGTACTCATTATTCAGCAACGCCCCATTACCAAGCTGGTATCGCTAGAATTAATATTCAATTCTTGTTTCATTTTTTGATTTTAAAAAGATTATAGTGATATACAGTCCAAGGTTCCTAAATCTTATGTGGCTTATACTTGACTTTTTGGAACAATCATGTGTTTATTTTGGCACATCAGTTATGCATGGAGAAGTATTTAATGTGGAATCTGGCTACTAATGTTCATAGCGATCAAGGTTGTGTTTGCAGTTACCAGTTTTCAACATGGTATTGCAGAATTTGTATTGTTAGTATTTAATATTCAACTTTTGCTTCAGTTTGATCTTGGAACAGATCAGAGTGGTATACAGTCGTAGCTGATAAGGATGTGTAGCTCTTTCGAGCGGGGATAGATATTCATATATACACATATATAATTGGCAAGTTTGATTTCTACACTGGGGTCCAGTCATCTATGTGTTTCGCAAAAGTGTTCACATTAATACGAAATTTTCCTACTTATATAAGGGAACATAGCACTGCAGCAATAATTGATTATTTATATAGTGATTTGGATATCAGTGTGGCACTGACTCTTAAGCATATTACTAATGTGAATATATGTTTATATACTTTGGTATGTGCAAGGGCTATTATGGTTCCCCTTTAAATGATTTTTTTTACAACTGTGTTTTATTGGTTCATATATTGGTATATGCCATTAACCATTATATATTACGGAATTGCGAACTTGTGTTTTGGGGAACATAGCATTGCACAGAGGCCAGTTTTTGGTGCGTACCGATAACCGCATTGTTGGAAGGAGTCTCACTTCGAAGATACGCAATGGTTACTATTGTTCCCCTTAATTGGGCTATTAATTTACACATAGGACTGGACCTGGTGTAGTAGGGATTATATATGTATATTATGCACATCTATGTGTTTCTAGCTATATTATTCTGTATCCTACTGTGATGGTTCTCTGTGTGATTTTTTAACCAACCTCATTCTGGCATCCCCACATTATTGGTCTGTACATATGTACGGCTTATGGGGAGACTCTACAAAATCTTTTATTTATTGTTTTTTCAGAATAACATCCTTTGTAACAATTATTAGATGGTTAGGTTTTGATTTGCTATATCTATATAAATCATGGATCTCAACAAGATCTTACAAGGTCTCTCAGCCAACAGAGATGATTTGGGGGTATTTGGACTGTGGCCCTAGACTGGAGCAAATGATGTTTCTAACTTAGATGACCCAAATAGCACATGTATTACCATCTTTCAAAAATTAACCAAAAACATGCGCACATTAAGGACAAATGTTTAGCACATAAAACTGTTCAAGGCCTATCAAGCAAAGGGAATCTCATCAAGGGGGCTCAGGGTCAGGATTCAACCATTAGTTGCTAATATAGATGAGAATCTATCAGAACAATGGGGTCTTGCCCAACAGAGAGCATCCTTGAGTTTTGTAGACATATTAACATCCTATTATGACAGGTCTATCGACCAATGTATATCGGAGGTGGCAGCCATTTGTGAGGAAACTAAGAAATATGAGGGCCAATGATGTTATGTGTCTTGTCTGAATCAGCTTAGCAAAGAATTATTGACTTTGGAAAAACAGCTTAAGGAAAAGAAAATGCACAAATTCAATAGAGACATGGGGGATTATCAAAGAGGTAAACACTTTGGGGTAACTAATAATGTGAAATTTGATAATTTGGATAGAAAACCTTTTAAGAGGAAAAGACCTAAGTCTATCCTCAAGAAATCAAGAACCTCTCAGAGTGGAACATCAGTGGAGGATTCATCTTCTGCTACAGATTTAGATATGCACCACACTCTGGGATCCCCAATCCCAAAACATAGTCATCTGGATGACCCTTTAAGGGTAAACCATGCAGGGGAGGTAGAAAACACAGGGCAGGTGCCTGATGTAGAGATGTTACTCAAAATTATAATACAGAAATAAATGTTGCTGAAAATGTGTTGAATATTTCATCTACTCCTTTATCTCAAGTTGAACTCCAACTGTTAAATAAAGGCCTTAATTCTGTACCTGTTTTTTTTTTTGTTTCAGAGGATTCCATTGCCCAAGATGTCATATCCTTTTGTCACTTATTGAATTTAAGATTGAATTTTGATTCCGTTCCATTGGTTGGGGATGATAATTCATTCAAATTTCATAAATCTACATTTATGCCCCTATGCACCATAATGTGTTTATGTTTCAGAACAGTGTTCTCAAATATTTATATTTTCACTTTAAAGAATAGGAGATTTTGTCTCATAATCTCTCAAAGATCAAACAACAGGTGGTATTGAATCTGCAAAATAACAAAAACATAGTTATCCTACCAGCAGACAAAGGTGGAGCTGTGGTAGTCATGGGTTGGGCTAAATATCATGGGGAAGCTGAAAGACAACTGAATGATTGCCATTACTATATACATAAGCCTTTGGACTCATGTCATAGTTTCAAACAAGAAATTGACCAATGTCCCCATGATGCCAAAGAAAAAGGAATCATTACTGATTCAGTTTTACACCATTGTACGGTGTCTGATCCTTGTAATCAATATGCATACATATTACCATAAATTCACAAGAACTTAGAAAACCCATCTGGTAGGCCATTTGTTTCTGGGAAAGGTACACTTACTAAACCACTCTCCCAGTTCCGGACCAAATACCTAAAGCATTTGTTAAAATGTGTCAGATCTCAGATACAAGATACTATGCAGTTTTTGCACATCATTTCTGATATGCAGTTAGAATCTGGGTGGTTATTATGCACTCTTGACGTGACAGCGCTATACACCAACATTCCCCATTGGGTGGGATTGCAGGCTTTACAATATTGGTTAGATAGATCCAAACTATCCACCAGGGTTCTATACTTTCCCAGTTTATCTAGCAGAATATGTACTTACCAAAAATACCTTTTACTATCATGGTAGATGCTTCTGGCAGTTGCAAGGCACTGCCATGGGGGCTTCTTTCACTCCAATTTATGCCGATTTGTTTATGGCCTTTGTTGAAGAACAATTGATTTATGACTTTACTCATAATATATACCTGGAAGAAATAGACATATGGAGACAGTATCTAGATGACTGTTGTATGGTCTGGAGGGCAGACAGTGATTGTCTAACAGAATTTGTGGAATATTTAAATGGTAATAAGTGGGGTATACACTTTATGGTGAATTATGATGTTCAACAAATATGTTTTGGGATGCGATGGTCACCACAAACATTGACAATACCTTGGATAGTCAGGTATATCGAAAATACCCACAACATAATTCACTATTACATGCAACCAGTTTCCATCCTCCTCACATTATAAGGAACATTCCAAAATCATAGTTTCTTCATATGAGACAGATCTGTTCTATTTCAAATAGTTATGAGCATTATAGACAAGACCTGATTTACAGGTTTAAAACCAGAGGCTACAAATCTATTATTTTGACTGCAAGTAATTGGGCATCTACCAAGGATAGGAAGGAATTGTTGACCTATCAGGATAAACACCAATTGGGGGCTTCTGATATTTGTCCATTAAGCACATATGGACGTAATACCAACATATTGATGAACAGAATCAATTGACATTGGAACATATTGCTATCCGACCTCAAATTATCCAACATTCTTAATCAGAAATGTTCATCATTTTTCTTTCATAGAGGTAAGACATTAGGTTCATATTTTAGCCACTACAAATGATGACAGGTTGTTGATAGATACAAACAGCAAGTAATCCTGGGTGAACCTCTATATGGTTGCATCCCTTGTGGATATTACATTTTTTTACTCTAGAGCAGTGTGCACAAACACTTTTCCAGCAAAAGCACAGCCATAGTATTTGATATAAAATTTTTGGCCAACTGCAACACAGATTGGGTCATTTTTCTTGCCACATGCTCTTGCTCAGTATTCAACATTGGACAGACATCATGACCATTAAGACTACATATAGCTGAATACTTTAGTGATATCAGAAATAAAAGACAGTCTAGTGCCCTATACAAGCATTTCCTTACACACACAACTGCAAATTTTAAATTTACCATTGACAGGATTATAGGAGATACACGTAATACAATTGGTTGGCACTCCATTCTAAATAATGAAGAAAAAAGTGGATAATTAAGTTGGGTGGCTTATTTCCCTCTGGTTTAAATGAACAGTTTTAATTATACAATGAGAAGGGCTCATATTGGTAACTATTGGTATATATTTAATGATGAATGGTATTAGTGACTTGTATGGCTTACACTGAAGAAGGCTTTATGTAGCCAAAACTGGTCTAGTTCTTTGGTTTTTGTAACTATTTTTGCTCATATGCCATAATTAAATAACAATATATTTGTGCTGGCCTGTTTTTCTTATATGGATTCCACCTTGGACCCAGAAATGGCCTCTTCAAAGTCACCTTTTAGCAGTCCCTTAAGAATAAGTTTATTTTTCCATTCAGTGAGTGTCCTGGTGGAGAAAACATGGTATATTGTACATTCTTCCTGAAGGTGACCTTTACCTAGACAATAAACACACCACACATGCCGATCTGACCTGGGCATTTTTCTTTCACAGAGAAAGTTTTTTTTTTTTTTTTTAACAGAAAAAAGGAATATACCAACAACAGTATTCAGACAATACTTAAATAGGTACAAAGAAGTACCAACAATGGTATGATGGAAGAGGTACAATGGTAGTAAAGGAAGAGTGAGGGAGACACACACACTCTAAAAAGATATAACAAGAGGAGCGGGTAGAGAAAAAGTCACTAGAGGCCAAACAGAGATTATAAGAGAGAAAAAAGGATATTTTTTAAGGAAAAAAAACTTACTTTAAATATAAGCCAAAACTCAAGAGTGGTCATATGTATCTGACATATGAAGCGGCAAATGAGATCTGAAGTATTGTAGAGAGGAGCATTATGGGTAAAGCCTAGCTTGAGAGTTTGAAAAACATGAGCTGAAACAAATGGCTGAGTCAGTTCCATAGCTCAGAACTTAGCCCACAATCAAGGATTACATCAAGACTGACAACATCAGATATGCTAGAGTTTAATAACTGACTTAGTTTAGGTGTCACTCCAGGGGAATCCTATATTTATCAGTATTGGAGGACATGGTTAACAGACTAATTTGTTTTGCCAAGGACAGTCTGTACCTGCCCCCCTGGGCTTTCAGATATTGGCTAAAACTTTATCCATCTCCTTACAGTCTTTTAAGGTAGTGTCAAAAATGAAAAAACTACCAACACAGCAAAAAAAAAAAAAAAAAAAAAAAAACTGAAAGCGATATTAAGATGTTACTGCTCAGTGATGGGATCCTAAACAAGAAACTCCATACCTACATTCTCTCCTTACTCTGGGGAATGTAGATATCTATGCTGCTACCAAGACTTGGTTTAAAGCCACAGAAAGTAACTCCAGCAGAGGATGTTACAGAGCCTTCCACAAATCCTTCCACAAATTTAGACCAATAGCAGCACGGACGGGTGTCTCAATCTACATTATCAGTAAATATAACTTTAGGTTGTTTAAACAGGATGATGTCCTGGAGTACATCTACATCCAAGTCTCCATAGACAAGGTTCCCTACCATGTTCTGGCTAGCTACAGGTCACCCTCCATCACCCGTGAAGCTCACAGCTCTTACTTAGAGTATCACTTGAGGCAATCTTCAACTACAGCCTCAAAACAGGTTACATGCCAGGTGAATAGAGGGCTGCAATGATCACCTCTTCATAAGGGTGGACCATCAACTGATCCTCTTTAACTTGGTGGACTTCTTTGAGGCAGTCACCAAAGGCCTGGATGAAGGGAAATCCATGCATATGGCCTACCTGGACTTGGCCAAGGCCTTTGACACTATTCCCCACTGAAGCATAATTGATAAACTCACCCAACTGGACATCGACTCGTATATTGTCAAATGGGTTGCAAACTGGCACACTGATAGAACATACACATTCACAATAGATGACTCTACCTCCACCAGCAGATCCATAACCAGTGGTGTTCCCACAGGGATTGGTGCTGGGGCACTATTGATTGGAATCTACTACTTGGATGTACAGGCTAAAACAAAAGGTCTATGGCTGACAAAGTTTGCTAATGAATGCAAACTGGGTACAGTCATTGAGTCCCCAAATGATGTCAACATCCTACAAGAGGGACTTACACAGACAAACAATTGGTGCCAAAGTCATGGAATAATACTCAGTGCAAAAAATGCATTATCATCCCCTTCAGCAATGGTGGCATCCCTGCAGTTTACCACATTAATAACAACCACCTAAGCACAAAATCAGTGGTGAGAGATTTGGGCACACAGGTTGACAGCAACCTTTTCTTTGACCAACACATCTCTACAGTGGTAAGAAAGGCTTTCTAAGTTGTCCACCTCATAAGTAAGAGCATTGCATCCAGAACAAAAGAGGCTATAACCCCCCTGTACTCCTCAATCATCAGGCCAATAATAGAGTACAGTGCTACCTTTGGCATGTACCTTAACATGCACCTGCAGCAACTGGAAAGACCTCAAATGATTCTTACAAAGAAAATTCAGGATCTTCATCATATGTTCACAGACTGAAATCACTGTCACTATACTCTGTGTCTTACAGACTACTCAGAAGTGACCTCTGCCTTGCATAAAAAGCAATCTCAGATCCTGTTCTAATGGAAATGCTGCACATTTGTAAATCAAATGGTATAATATGCACTCACTTTAGGGTACTCAGCCTAGTATGTGACATCAAATCAACAGGACTTGCTGGAGACACATATATGTCTCACAGAGGTTACCTCTCCTCTGGAACAAACTTCCAAATCAGGTGAAGCAGAGTCCCTTGCTGAACCTATTAAAGTATAATTTAGATGTTTTGATGGGAAACCGTAAATTCACTCCTGGAGTTTCACCTATGTCCCTCTTGGACAGGAGCAGTAGTTGTCAGCTTAGTCCCACTTAATATCTTGATATTCTTGGGAACAGGGGTTGTACTTGGCTAAGCTTGTAAGTGCCCTAGGGCCAATAGCTTAGTAACCTCCTATGATCCTATGATACTGGTAAATACAGACCCATCAGTCAGACAAGTCTAATATATAAAGTCATGGAATGAATTATCATGAAAATAATCACTAAGGATATTGGTAACCTAGAGGCACTAGACCCATCCTAGTTTGGCTTTGTAAAAGGAAGGTCTTTCCTACTTAAATTGGTAGACTTCTTAGAGAAGATAACCATGGCTATGGATGAGGGGAAAATGGTGCATGCCACTTACCTTGACCTGGCCAAGGTGTTTGATACAATAAACCCCTCAGGCACTGTTGAGAAACACTCAGAACTAGGCATAAATCCCTACATTATTTTCTGGATTGCTACCTGGCTCACAGATAGAAGCCAAGAAGTCAGGATTGGTGAGATCACCTCCATCAAGAGACCGGTCACCAGCAGAGTACCTTAGGGCTTGTGTTAGGCCCACTTATGTTTGGCATGTACTTCTTGGAAGTCAAGACTAATATCAAAGGCCTGCGTTTCATCACATTGCAGATGACTGTAAACTGGGAGCTATAACAGATTACCCCCATGACATCATCATCATTTATTTATTTTATTTTACATTTGTTGACCAGGATAGTCTCACTGGATATATGTCCATTTTCAGCGTAGGCCAGGTGAGAAAAGCTCCAGATACACAAATAGAACATAAAAGATATGAGTCAAACATATTTACAAAGCCCTCTAGTAGGTACTCAAAGTATACACAGTGTGTAATAGTATACAAAAACAACAGGTTGCAGCAAGCTATTATGAGCAAGAGATGCGTACAATATTAATTTAAATAAAGCATCCAATAAGTAGTGATTAATCAGGGTTAGTACAGGGACATAGCCAGTGCTCTTTAAAATACTGTTTGAAGCCTTTTTTGAAGAGACTTAAAGAAGGTTCGAGGGTAAGGTTAGATGGAAGTGAATTCCAGGTTTTACCAACAACGCTAGCAAACAGGGAGTCACCAGCTGAGTCAATGGCTTTGTGGGTTTGGACCAACAGTTTATTGGATGATCATAGTTGCCTTGAATTACAGTATGGCTTTATGATATTTTTGAGTGCCAGAGTATTTTCAGGGTGGTACAGAATTTTGTGTGCTACTATAAGCTGATTGAACAGAAGTAGACTAGGCAGTTCTAGTCACCCAAGAAGACTGAGGTTTTGGCAGTGATGTGCCCTGTATGTTGAGCCTGTGGCAAATCTGGCAGTATGGGTGTAACAGTGAGAGAGCTCACTAAGTGCAGTTTTGCTCAGATTGGAGAGTATGGGGGAGGCATATAGAAGGGTAGACAGTAGGTGTGAGTGGGCGGTTGCAGTCCTAGCTAATGGAGTTAGAAAAGCTTTGCTTCTATGTAATGAGCCAAGCTTCTTATTAATGGTTTTTATAGTTTTATTGATATGCAGATATTTGAGAATATTATCTACTATTAGTCCTAAAAGCTTAGTATGGTCATCTGGAGAGATTGTTGGATGTTATGGAGAAGGAAATGGGGTGGATCTACTGGTGAGGGTAAAGAGGAGCAGTTTAGTTTTGTTGGTATTTAACAAGAGACAGTGATTAGATAGCCAATTTTCAACTGTGTTAAATGTGTTTTGTGTTAAGGTTTACAGGTATAAAGGGAAGGAGGCCATAGAGATCAGGGTAGACATGTCTGCATATTGAATGCAGGTTGCATCAGGGATGGCAGTATGAAGATTGTTAATGAAAACAGAAAATAGCAGAATACCTAAAACAGAGCCCTAAGGGACACCAAGGGTGAGAGGTAGTGGGGTGGACAGTTTACCCTGCTATAATACAGCCTGTTAGGATAGAGATGGGGAATGCTATGGTGTTGGCAGCTTTTTGTAGGTACTCTGCAGGAAGGAGGTCTGCAGAAAGGGTGGTTGGTTTTAGTTTTTTGATAAAGGGATCAAATAAAAGTGGTAAAGACAGGTTGGAAGTTAAAGGGGGGATGAGAAGTGGGTGTGTTAGTGATAGAGTTAGAGTATCTGGGAGTAAGTTGGTCAGCTAAGGACTGAACAGTTTCAGTGAAAAAGTTATTAAAGGCAATGACAACAGTTTCTGGGGATTTATGCATGTAGTTTGGTGGGGTTGGGGTAATAGATTGTCCTAGATGAAGAAGTCAGTTAATACCTTCCCAAAACTTTTGGGGATTGTTTTGGTGTTTAAATTGGAGGTTCTGGTAGTAGTTTTTTTTTGTCTAGTAAAATTAGTTTTTTTGTATCATTTCTAAGTTGACAATCTCACTTGGTCGAGGGGGGCTTTAGTTGTTCGCCATTTGGTCCAGGCTATATTTCTAAGTTTGATTTTTATCTTAGTTTCCTTTGTGAGCCATGGAGCAGTATTAGATTTAGTCTTTATAATATTTGCAGGAGCATGGGAGTCAAGGATGCTCAGGAATTTATTGTTAAAGAAAGTTACGGCTTCATCTAGTGGTAGATTTTTTAGGATTGACCAGTTCACATATTTAAGTTCATTTAGGAAGTTAGGAGGATTGAAGCTTTTATTATTTCTGATTGTTTTGTACATAGTCTTGTGGTGGGTTTCTGTCTTATGCTTAATAATATAAGTTAGTGAATGATCAATTATGTCATTGGGGAGAATCCCAGCTGTATACAAGCTTGAGTGGCTATTGATAAGTACCCAATCTAAGATATTTTTCCTGTTGGTGGGTTTACTAATCCTAGTGGGAGAGGTTATTACTTGTGTGAACCCAAACAGATTTATAGGGATGACAGGAGATTCAGATGAACAGGTGCACCAGTCGGTGTTAAAGTCACCAAGAACAATGGTTTCTTGGGGTAAGTAGTGGATAAACATTGGATGATATCTTCCAGAATGCTTATTTTATTGCCTGGGGGAATGTAGACACAGACAATTTTTATACTCTTATCATTGTTAATTTACAGTTTGGTAATAAGGATTTCTGGGTTATTAAATGGGGGCAGTTGAACTGGATCTCTATTAACATTTAATGTATTTTTGTAAAAAACTGCTATCCCACCTCATTCTTAGCTGTCCGGTTTAATCAGAGTATGTTGTAGCCTGGGGGTAATACCTCATTATCGGCAGTAATAGGTTTAAGCCAGGTTTCTGTAAGACACATTATGTCTGGGAAAATGAACTGCTAAGAGGGCATACAGGTTGGGGATTTTATTATTTATACTTCGAATGTTCAAGTGAAATGTCAGGAGAGCATTTGCAGGACTGTTAAGGGGTAGTTTATTGATGGGGCTGGTGGTATAGGTGCTATTACCACCAGGTGGAGATGGGCCAAGGTTGGGACAGATGTCCCCATCTGTAACGAGGTTATATTGAAATCTGATTATGAGCTTTATAAACTTATGAATAAGTCTTAGATAGTGCTTATCCCTTGGATTAGATTTTAAGGTTTTAATTGGGTGATGAGGTAAAGGGGATGAGGGTTTGGATGTGTGGGGATAGTTAAGTTTGCTAACTTGTAAGAAAAGTCTGGGGTGGTAGTTTGACATTTTGGGTAGTGGAATCCGTGGTGGTACTGGTTTTCATAGGCTAAGAGGAGATAAAGGATCAGCATCAGGGGGAGTAGAGAAAATACTAGTATTTTTGTTGATGTTAGTATAGCAAGGGGCCTGGCTACTATAGGGCAAAGTTTTCAACCAAGATTTGGCAGGAAAGGAAGGAGAAAAGTTGGGTTGTAGAGATGGAGGGCCACTTGGTGATGTGTGAGATGCTTGTTGGGAGGAAGCAGAAGAGGGAGTGGCTAGGACAGTATAAACTTAAGAGTACTGAGGGTAGGTGGGAATAGGGGGCAGGGCAGGGTGTGGAGCAAGCCTGAGCATAACAAGGGCAAGTTTAGCAGGGCTAAACCAGACCACAAGATTTAGACAACAATTAAGTAAAACATAAGCTTATAATGGGGATGTAAATTATTTGCCTTACTACATTTTAAAGATGGCTCCCAGAGGAGTGGCCATTAATATACTCTCCTATGAGAATGGCTTGGGGGAGGGGGGTAGCAATTATAAGAATGAGATTGGGTTGTTATAATTGGTTGCAGAGCAACCCCAGCAGGTGGGAGTCCAAAAAGAAAAGAAAAAAAAACAATCAGGAGACAGGAAATTTAAGTTAGACAATACAGTATGTTACAGCTTTTCAGCTTACAGAAACCAAATGTTCCTAGCAAGCTCTTTAAGGATGAGTAGAGCTAAGGGAATTCTGACTAAACTAAAGGTTTATTTTGGAATAGTTTTAACCTTAGACTCTGGAGCTCACCTGTTTGCATACAGAGGGAATAAGGAACGTGTACAGTTAGTATAGTATGTTCCTACTTAGTAGCCCACTTCATTAAAGCTCTCTAAGCTGGAAGCTGAATGGAGCTCATTGCAGCTGTGCTCACCTCACAATGATAGTCACAAAGTAAGAGAAAAATGTTAAAAGCAATTCAATGACATTCATTTAATAATTAATTCTACTTGAAGGCTTGTGTATAAAAGTTGAGATTTCCCAGGGCTGATTTGAGCTGTTGCTGAAAATTTGCTTCAGAACCAAAGGTGTGGGTGGGTGCATGATCCTGAGGCTTGTGGGTGGCCCAAGCAAACTGCAAATAGAAAAAATAGACAGATTGTGAGCAGAAAGTGAATAGTACAGTTCTAGTAGAAATGGAGACAACTGGGAGAGTAGAGATTATTTGTCAGAGAGTGATGGAAGGATCATCAGAAGACAGAGAGTGGGTACAAGAAATGGTACAATAAGTAGGTACACAGATAAATGCCAGGGGAAGAGTAAAGAATCACAAAGAATAGGAAACAGTGTCTAGGCAGATCATAATAGACACATTTAACAATGTACTAAGAGTAATAGGTTAAAGTAGCACCATAGTTGGGTAAGACACTGGTTAGAATGCATAACAAATGCTGTGTTTCTGCTTTTCAAATGCCAAATAAACAAACAACTATATATTTCTTAAAATAATCAAAAAAACAAACACTTGTAAGAAGAATAAGTAAAATGCTAATTGAATAAAACGGACCAACAACATTTATTTAAATCCACAAACTGAGCGCTTTCACCCACTATATATTTCTGCTTACAAGTACCAAGTATGTTTCTGCTTTCAAACCTACTTAGAACTGTAGTTAGATGAGATGCAGGTTAGAGTTTGCAACAAACACTGTTACTGCTTTTCAGATACCAAAATAAACAAACTGTATGTTTCTCCTTACTAATAGCAGGTATGTTTCTTCTAACTAATACAGTGGAAATTAGAAGTTATGTACTCACCATAACGTTCCATCTGAGTAGGTGTATTCATTTGTCTGCAACCTGTGGGTTATGGATCCGATATCGGTTCCGAACCGGCATGGTTTACCAGCTATGGATCCAAGCTCTCAGCTCCTCCCCTCACCCATAATGCCCTGCTCTACCCTCATGACCTCAGATCGAGTTTGCCAACAGCAAGAACACCCTGAAAAGGGTAACACAACATATGCAGGAAACTGAAAGGCCAGGTGGATAGGAGGGCGGGATCGTTGCAGACAAATGAATACACCTACTCAGATGGAACGTTATGGTGAGTACATAACTTCTAAATCTGAAGTAGGAGATTCATTTGTCTGCAACCTGTGGGACAGAGTCCCCAGCTACCTGAATCTTGGGCGGCCATCATGGAAGGATATTCCGGAGCACCGCGGAGCCAAAGGATGCTCTACCCCTAGATGCAAGATCCAACTTGTAGTGGGAAATAAAAGTATGAGATGAAGCCCATGTGGCTGCTGCACAAATATCATCTAGAGGAATCCTAGCCTTAAAGGCTGCCGAGGTAGAGACTGACCGGGTTAATGGGCATGTACACCCTCTGGTGCGGGCCTTCCTGAAGCTTGATAAGCCAATAAGATACATTGTGAAATCCAGCGAGATAGTGAGACTTTAGAAATTGGTTTGCCCAAATTAAATTTAGCAAAGGAAATGAACAACTGGTCGGATTGCCTATGACCAGCCATTCTGTTTAGATAAAATCTAAGTTGCCTGTGAACATCTAAGGAGTGAAGCTTGTATTCACCTTTGTTTTCATATTTAGAAAAGAAGACAGGGAGGTTAATGGATTGATTAATGTTTGCTTCAGAAGCTACCTTAGGAAGAAAGGACGGGTTGGTCCTGAGGTAAACATGGTCCGGATGAAAGACCAAGTAAGGAGGTTTAGCTGATAATGCTTGAAGCTCTGAAACTCTCTTGGCCGAAGTAATGGCTACTAAGAAGGCGGTCTTGAAAGACAAGATTTTCAGACCTACGGTACCCGCCGGTTCGAAGGGGGGGGCGGTCAAGGCCTGGAGAACTAAGGAAAGGTCCCAAGGAGGAACCACTTGCTTTACAGGGGGCCTGAGAAGAAAAGTGCCTTTAAGGAAAATCTTACACAACTTGGCCGACATCAGTGGATTGGAGTCATGACCAATGTGATAATGGGAAATTGCCGCAAGTTGTACTTTGACCGTGGAACTGCTGGCACCATCGTTAAAAAGAGTGGTTAAGAAATCAAGCACCAAAGGGAGAGGAACTGTGAAGGGGTTTAGGCCTTGCCGCTCCACCCACAACGAGAACCGTTTCCACTTGCTATGGTAGACTTTCCTAGTGGATGGCTTATGAGCTGCCACCAGGATCATCTTAACAGGGGACGAAATACCGGGAGTCCTGATCAAGAGTGGAACTGGAGCAGCCAAGCGGTCAGCTTCAGGTTGTCCAGGTTCGGAGGAGATAAGCGGGATGGATGAGATATCAGATCCGGAATGGGATCTAGAATCCAAGGAGGATTCACAGAGTGAGACCTTAGGAAGGGGAACCAGATCTGTTGAGGCCAAAACGGAGCAATGAGAATCATTCTGCACCCCAACCGAGAGGCTTTCTGAAGAACTTAGAGCATCAGAGGTAAGGGGGGATAAGCATAAAGAAGACCGGGTGGCCAAGCATGCACCAGAGCGTCTCTTGGGGAACCTCCAGGAGGAGATATCAGAGCGAAAAAACTGTCGCACTTGGTGTTTAAGGGAGAGGCAAAAAGATCACAACGAGGAGTTCCCCACCGTGCGAATATGCGTTCCGCTACTTGAGTATTGAGAGACCACTCATAAGGGGTGAGAATGGTGTGACTGAGTTTGTCCGCCAGGATGTTGGACCGACCCAGAATGTGCGTTGCTATGAGAAAGCGGTTGGTGGAGATTGCCCATTCCCAAACTCTCATGGCTTCTCGACAAAGAGGGTAAGACCTGGTTCCTCCCTGCTTGTTGATATACCAGACAACCGACACGTTGTCCGATTGAATCGCAATTGTTCCCAAGGGAAGAAAGGCCTGAAGTGCTAGCAATGCTAAGAGCACTGCTCTCATCTCTAGAACGTTGATATGCAGTAAGGTCTCTGAATCGTTCCACGTGCCTTGGACTGTCCGGCCTGCAAAATGCCCCCCCCCCACCCGAGGCGGGAGGCGTCCGTGGTCACCGTGGCGAGAGGGGGAGAAGCACAAAATGGGCGGCCTCCGTGGAGATCTGGAGAGTGTAGCCACCAAAGGAGGGACCGCTTGCAAGCCTTGCTGATCGCAATGGGATGATGCATAGGAAGAGCAAGATACGACCACTGTACTATGAGTGTCCACTGGAGGATGCGCATATTGAACCTGGCGAGAGGAAGAAGTGCTATAGCAGCCGCCATGGACCCTAGAGCCCTCAGGACCAACTCCGCCGGAACTGAGCTTGAGTGGAGAATGGCCCGCACCTGGAGTTGCAGATTTTGAACTCTGTCCGCAGTGAGGAAGGCTTTTAATCTCCTTGTGTCTAACCAGGCACCTATAAAATCTATGAACTGCGTGGGTGCTAGGTTGGATTTTTTTGTGTTTATAGTGATGCCCAGACGGGGAGCAAGATGGAGAAAGGAGTCTCACGCCAATATTAGTAGATGCCTTGTTGGGGCGGTAAGGAGCCAGTCGTCCAGGTAGGGAAAGACCTGTACCCCCTGAAGCCTCAGGTGGGCCGCTACCACTGCTAATACTTTGGTGAACACCCTGGGGGCTGTGGTGAGACCAAAGGGAAGGACCCGGAACTGGTAGTGACTGGCTCCCAGCCGGAAGCGGAGAAACCTCCTGGAGCACCTGTCCATTAGTATATGGTAGTACGCATCCTTGAGGTCTATGGAGCACATCCAGTGATTTTCTCCCAGAAGGGGGAGAATAGACTGCAGCGTGACCATTCGGAACTTCTCCTTGGGAACTGCCAGGTTCAAGAGTGAATGGTCTAAAATTGGTCTTAGATCCCCCGTCTTTTTTGGCACTAAAAAGAACCTGGAGTAGAACCCTGATCCGATCTGGTCTGGGGGGATGGGCTGGATGGCTCTTTTCTTTAGCAGATGGCCAATTTCTGCCAAAGCGGCCTCCCACTGACCGGGTGGAACGTCGGGGAGGGACTTCAATTTTGGCAAGTGAAGAAAGGGGATACGGTATCCTCTGGATATGATCTGGAGAACCCAGCGGTCTGATGTTATGGACTCCCATGCTGCCAGGTGCTCCGAAAAACGTCCCCCGACTGCCTCCAGAGGGGAGCAGCCAGGCAACCCCTCAGGGCTGCTGCACGGGCCGTTCAGGGAAGGGTTCTCTGGACCCGAAGTTCCTGGGAGCCCCTCTGCCTCTAGGGCGGCGTCCTCCCTGTCCTCCTCTGCCACGGAAGGACTGGTTGTCCGGAGCAGGCTGGGATTGCTGCGACTTCCGGAACCACATCTTCTTCTGACCCTTTTGGTTCCTAGAATAGGGCCTCTGGGGTGCAGAGAAGCAGATTTCGACGGCAGACAGCGTCTTCCCGTCCTTCTCGCTCTGGGTCAAAGTGTTGCGAACAGTCTTGCCAAAGAGGGCAGAACCATCGAAGGCGGCGTTCGCAAATGACGCTTTGAAGGGCTCTGAGAAATCGCAATGACGGAGCCAGGCCTGATGTCTAGTAACTAGGCCTGCCCCTGCGGCTCTAGCGGCGCCTTCCGTAGCATGGGAGAGTAGCCACATAGAGGTATTGGTAACGGACCTGAGAGTGGCCATGCGGGTGGAGTGCAGCACTTTGTCCTCCTCCGACATGGACTCTGGGGGGGATGCAGCGTATTCTTTAATAAGATCGCGCTGCATCCTAATCACATGTGCCAGATAGTTCAGCGCCCTTACAGAGAATGTTGCTGAACTAAACATCTGCTTCCCCAAGCGGTCCATCATCCGAGACTCCTTGCTCGGGGGATGGACTGAGGGACTCTCCTGAGCAAGTTCCCTCTTGGCATCTACCGGAGGCCCCTTACTCCAATGGGCATGGTCAGCCGGAGGACTGAGAATACGGTCGGGCCTTTTAGGGATTGGCTCCACGGTGTCCGGTTCCTTCCACACCCTGGTGGTAATGAGGTCCACCAGGGGGTCGGCAGGAGGGGACACCCAAGAGGTAGACGGGCCCGCTTCAAATGCCTCCAAGAACACGGACTCGTCCGAGGAAGACTTGGGGGCAGACCACCCCCCCCTTATGCGGAGCATTTCCATGATGTCTCCAAATGAGACATCCTTGGGGGGTGACCGTGGGGAGCCTTCCCCTTCCTCCAAATCCGTGTCTTCCGTGAGAGACTCGGGGGAGTCAATGTGCCTCCTTTTGCACGTATGCTTGCGGGGAACATCCTCTGGGGGGCTGTCAGAGGACTCCTCGCAAACAGTAACCTGTTCCAGGGGAACAGCTTGGGGCACAGGAGCGGGCTGTCCCAAAGGCCGGATGGTGGAAGCCTGACCCAGTGCGGAGGGAGCGCGGGACGGAGCCGAAGCAAGTGCCGGGGGTCCGGAGACCCTCAACAGGGTCCTCTCCACTACATCAAAAGCCGAAGGGGAGCCGACCTCGACCAAAGGATCCAACAATCGGCTCCCCCTCGGATCCGAGGAGTGGATCGGAGCCGGCGCCGAAGCGATCGGATCCGAAGGGACAGTGCGCTCCGCCACAGACGGCGCCGAAGGAGCACTGATCCCCCCGGATCCAAAGCTCGGATCCAGGCTCTGAGTGGTCGGATCCGAAGCACTCGAGGGCAGGGTCGGATCCGAAGTACCAAGTACTATCTGCGCCGACCCACCCCCGGCTCCGAAGCTGCTCGGCTCCAACTGCTCCAAACCCGGGTAGCGGGTCGGAGAAGGAGCAATTGGCTTGAAAAATATATACACACACACACACACACACACACACACACACACACACACACATACACACACACACACACACACACACACACTATATATATATATATATATATATATATATATATATATATATATATATATATATCTATATATATATATATATATATATATATATATATATATATATATATATACATACATACATACACACACACATACACACAGATAGATATAAATAGGCAGAGAGATATACATAGATAGACAAACATACAGATATAGGTAACTAGATATAGATATATGGGGTCAATATTAAATCAGCGAACGCTTAAAAAAGTGAATGCTGATTCATCGACCCCATGTAAGAGAAAGCTTACAATCCCGATCACTCAGAGCAGCGATTTTTTTCCATGTTCCAAAAAAAAACCCTTTAAAACATTTTTAGTGGGGGGCTTTGCCCCCCACCCCCCACTTAAATATGCAAACTCTGATATCGCACTACAGTGACAAAAACAGCAAAATAACGAAGGTGGCCAAGCGATTTCTTTCCCAGGGAAAGAATTTGCTTATATGCCATTTCGATATTTTGCCATTTTTCAAGTTCGATCAAGACACATTCAAAAGAATGTGTCTTCAGTCATATAATAGGGAACCGATATATGTATGCAAGTATTTAAAGAATGTATATAAAAACATGCACACACACACACACACACACACACACACACACACACACACACACACACACACACAAAATCACACATATACACACACACTGTAACAGATGTGTGTCTATGCACATAGATAAAAAGAAAAACTATAAATACATATAATTACATATTTATATATGGATTTCTTCTCTGAGAATTGGTGGCTACAAGATGTGGACTAGACAAATTGCGTCTTTTTAATCTACAGTGTGATGTATTATGAGACTACCTGGATTGCTAGCTGGCCCACAGATAGGACCCAAAAAGTCAGGATTAGTCAGAACACTTCCACCAGTGGACAAGTCACAAATTGAGTACCCCAGAGTTCTGTATTGGGTCTGCTCTTGTTTGGCATCTATTTCTCAAAAGTTAAGCCTGATGTCAAAGGCCTCTCTCTCACCAAGTTTGCAGATGACTGTAAATTGCAAGCTATCGTAGATTTCCCCTATGTCACAACCATCTTCCAAAAGGGTCTGATATAAAGAAATGATTGGTGCCAGAACCATGTGAAAAGAAATGCATTACAGTGCCCATTAGGAAGTCATCTACCCAAGTAAGTTACTCCATTGATAAAACACCTCTAAGACCTGACCTAGTCATTAGAGATTTGGAAACATATGTTGATAGCAATTTGGCCTTTGATCAACACGTAGCCAAGATAGAAGAAAATCATTCTATGTCACCCAACTCATAAGCAAGGGTATGGCATATAGGTCCAAGTAAGTTATAGTACCACTGTACTCAGAAAAAGTGTAGTCCACAGCAGAGACAACCAACCATGAAGTATCTTCAGTGCAGAGTCTTTATTAGACAAAACAGTAGCAAAAAGTCTGGCAAACAAAAATAAAAACAAGCACTTTCGCCTGGCTGATACCAGGCTTTATCAAGATACAAGCATGAGGAAAACTTAGCCCATTTATACTGTTCAGTAGTCATCTGACTTACATCTAATTGATTAATTAGGGCAAATTAAAATAAATTGAGTTAATATAGATGCAATTAAATAGAATGCTCTTTAAAGGTATCACAGAGGTATTAATGTATAAAAGAGTTAGTAAAGTATATATATATATGCAACCTTCAAAATACCTATACTTGATTAAAACCTTTAAAATTCAATTAATACATTAAATATCCATATATAATATAATATTATAAAACCTATATGAATACCATAAAAATATTCTAAAAAAAATATATATATATATGATTATGTATAAACTTTTAAAACATCTAAAATACTGCTATACAAATGGCTATACTTGTAAACCTTAAAAAATGCACCTCAACCAAATAAAAAGTTTACAATTTCATACATGATTAATGAGTATAATAAATATTAAGGCATTCTCTATATCATAGGTACTGCAAACAATAATATTAAAAAACTCCAAAAAACATGCATAGTAGATCATATATTATAACCTGGCCCTTCTAATCTTCAATACACTGTGAATACTAATATTGTCATTTAACCCGGGGGGTTTAGTAACATTTAACTTTAATTGCCACATCAATTCCTTATATTCCAATGATGTTTCCCAGTCTCCCCCTCTTGGATTCTGCGATGCTTGTTCAAGAACCATACATTTTAATTTCATGTTGGGACATTTTAAAGAATGCTTATAAAAAGCATTAGTTTCTTTCCCTTTCGCAACGTCATATAAGTGCTCATAAATTCTTCTTTTCAAGGACCTTTCAGTCTTCCCTATGTAAAAACTTGAGCATTGAGTACATAAGCCGAGGTAGACTAGTCCCTTACTTGCACAGTTATAATATCCCGCTGATTTAACCGTGAAATTCCTTGCAGTTATATTTAAGCCATTATTATTAATTATGCATGCACATTGGAATCAAAAAGCAAGTACAAAACTTACCAATCGTAAGCCAACTAGGCTGGGTAACAGTAATAAAGGCAAACACAAATCCTTCTTGGAAGTCTTTAATGAAACGGCACAAAAGAGACAGAGACAATACAGTAAACGCACGACAGTACACAATCCAAAACGATAATCCACACTAAAAGTAACACACTCCGATGTTAAGTGCTTTCATCTGCGGAATGCAGACTTCATCAGAACAATTTCCTGTGCTACTTCCTGTTCAATTTAAACAAATATTGGTGCCAAACTTGATCGGATGTTTAAAGACACATTCCTATATATATAAGAAAAAATATGTGAGATAAACTCTACTGTTGTGTAATGATGCATAATTCCCAAATAGTGAAATGACTATTCTAATACATTTTTCATCCCTGTGTAAAACATGGTACATGTTTTACACTTAATAAATTAATATACAATATTTAAAATATTTAAAAGACTTTGGTACATATTGGTAAAATTGTGTGCAACTTCTAAATAGCATATAAATATCTTATAAAATTTCATAAAATTTCATTATAAGCATATGTAGCCAATAATATCAAATGTCTCAAAAGGCATGAATTGATGACCTTGTATGAATAAAAAATATATACAAATGGATTCTACCAATAAATATATACCTCATAAATAAATAAAAACATGAATAGACACATACATAACTGTAAAACATAAACTCTTTCTAACATTGTGTTTGTATGAAATACATCACATTTTAAGAAAAGGTTTTATACTAATAAAATCATTTAATCCCGGGGCTCTAGTGGCATCAACCAAAATCTGCCACTTGCTCTCCCTACATGCTAATTTGGTTTTCCAATCACCACCTAAAGGATTACTAAATTCTTCATCGATGATGAAGAAAGTAAAACAATGTTCTTCACCTGCATCTTTAATATGTCTGTATAAAGCGTTCTTTATGTCCTTGGTTTTAATTTTATAATAATGTTCATATCGGATCGGAGTCACATCGGAGTGTGTTACTTTTAGTGTGGATTATCGTTTTGGATTGTGTACTGTCGTGCGTTTACTGTATTGTCTCTGTCTCTTTTGTGCCGTTTCATTAAAGTTTTCCAAGAAGGATTTGCATTTGCCTTTATTACTGTTACCCAGCCTAGTTGGCTTACGATTTGTATGTATGCACATTGCTTACATGCCCCACATTTAGTACCACTGTACTCAGCCTTTATCAGACACCATCATAGAATATAATGCTCCCTTTGGCATGTATCTAACCAGACACCTGCAACAGCTTGAATGCCCGCAAAGGTTTTTCACCAGTAGAATCCATGGTATGAATACCCTGTCCTACACAGATTGTGTTAGGGCCCCGTCTCATTAATCGCTCTTCTATAGGCATATAAGGCATCCTCAGAAAGAGGTCTGTTGGAACTATTGCACATCTTCAGGAAAAAGAAAAAACAGCACCAAGAATACTAGATCCAAGAGCCTGAACTTTGCCTATGACATAATAAAAACATGCTGGAGAAACCAATATGTGTCTCATAGGAAACCCTCACTATGGAACAGGCTCCCCATTCAAGTGAAGTGGAGTTCATCCATGACCCTTTTTGAGTGAAACCTTGATCATTGTATAGGAAATCATATATCCATCAATGGTCTGACCCCCATGTCTCTGATGGACAGAGGCTGACAGTAAGTAAAATAATCCCAAACTAACATACCCTCCCCACACAAAAATACCCTTAGCTAGCTCATTACTAACATACCCCCACCAAATAGACATCCAATGTACTCAAGGACAAAACTGAGATGGGTTGCATGGCTAAGTTTATAAAGACCCTGGTGGATGATAGGTTCATAGGTTTGTACTAGGCTATGAACATGGATTATTTTTTTCCTGGAGTGTTCAGGTATAGAAAATAACAGAAACATAATTATTAAAAAAAAGATAAATACTTGCATTACTGAAAAGGAACAAATACAGTAATAAGATATTCCATATTTGAACATCTTATTGTAAAATGTTTGCATTGTTAAACCCAGAGTGGTACGCATAATCCGGGATTTCATAGCTATGAAGTGGTTAGCAGAGAAGGGCACTACTACATGTATATTTAAAAAGTTATTTGTACTAACTAAGGCAATGGGAAGTCATTTTGATAACAATGCCTACTTAGAGCAAAAGAATAAAGTACCCGGAGATAAGCATCAAATATATGTGAAGGAAAATGTAGGAGCCATAGGCTTCATAAGGCTTCGCATGTACTGTGAAGGAAAATGTAGGAGCCATAGGCTTCATAAGGCTTCGCATGTACTGTGAAGGAAAATGTAGGAGCCATAGGCTTCATAAGGCTTCGCATGTACTGTAAAGGAAAATGTAGGAGCCATAGGCTTCATAACGCTTCGCATGTACTGTGAAGGAAAATGTAGGAGCCATAGGCTTCATAAGGCTTCGCATGTACTCAGATATTGCAAATGAATGTGGCTATGCTCAGTCACACTTGGAGAACTTAGGGCAAGTGGCAGACTGTGCAGCTTTTATTTTTAATATTTTTTTTTAAATATAAAGGGGTTGTGTTTTATATTGGGGTATCCCTATGTGGATACTATTTTGATTGCATTAAATAATGGAAAGGGGGGTACAGGAAAGACTGAAAAAGGGGAGACAACAAATAGGGAGACACAGCAGGAGCATATCAATAGGGTTGTGCTGAAGGAGGTGGGAGAGAAGGGGTACTATGTTTTTAGCAGAGGTTATACCCCCCCATTTTTCTTTTTTTTTTTTTTATAAGATGGCAGTGTGGGTAGGAAGTAGGAAAGACAGTGTAGTAGGGAGGATAAGGGAAGGAATATGTGATTGACACTAATGCCCCACAAGAGTCACTAGACCACAAGGCCTCAAATGATTCCACTGACAGATGGTGTTGCAGTGGATGGCCCCCAGTGTTGAGGAGGCAGGGTCCTGTGATGATACATGATTGACACCAACTGGGGCAGGGAGTTTTCTTCCCACTGAAGAGATGCCTCAGTCTGATGAAGTCATCTGCCTATGATCTGCTCCACTAAATCCTGAACCAAGTCTCAAAGTCACCATTCAGTGAGTCTTACCAGGATGCCACATGCCAGGTACCTACAGGAGTGGTGCTCCCACCCTATTCCTGTGAGGATGTCCCTGAATGGGCAGAGGTTGAACAGTCTCTAACCTGGGAGGTACATATCTGGGCTACTCCTGAGGAATTTGGATCTGTAAAAAAATAAACAGAAACAGGAGGAAAAAAATAATGAAGAACAAATTAATTCATAAATAAAACAAGAAAAAGGCAAATGGGGGGGTGAGAGACTAAGAAAAAATACCCACAATATGTTCACATGCAAAGTTAGACAGCATTCAGTTTCTTCCTTTAAAACAATTTTATCTCTTAAATCTTTATTGAATTAAAACAGAATATAAGGGACATACTAATGTAGTCATGGGAACAATGAAATGGGAAGTACTTACGTATACATGAAAAAATTATATCAAAAGTGCTTATGATTACTTGGAAACAATGAAACTGGAAGTGCTTATGCATAATTAAGAACAATGATATGGGAAGTGCTTATGAATACTTAGGAACAATGATACAGGAAGTGCTTATACATATGTGGGAAGAATGAGTGTATTACTAACAAGTTTATGTCGGACTTAAATGTTTCAGGATACTATACTAATATAAATAATTACATCTCATATTTGTTCCTGAGGGTCTATAGCAGATGTTCGAAGTGTTACAACTTCGAACACCATATGGTCAAAACCATATGTTTAAAGTTGCAACACTTCAAATATCTCAAAAAAAAAAAAAAAACAGTTTTTTTACTGCTGTAAGCGGGGGTGCAACCCCTCCTGCACCCTACACCCCTGCTACTTAAATACACCAACTCTGAGATCAAGCTACAGTGCAGGAAAGGGAAATCTTCCCTTTCTGTACCGTATTCCTTTAAAGTGCAATTTCAGAGTTAGTATATTTAAGTAGTGGGGTGTGGAGGGCATGGGGGGGGGGCTTGCCCCCCTGCATACAGCCTTTTATTTCCTTTTTTCTTTTTTTTTTTTATGTTCTAAGTTATAGAACTTTGATCATTAAAGTTTAAACTTTAATCATTCGAAGTTCTGTAACTTCGAATATATGATATAGATCCCGTTCCTGATATGCATTTGCTTGCTATATTGTACTGAAACCATCCTTTATAAATATTTGTATTTATATATTTAATAAAATCAGTTAAAGACAGCATTATGCATTTACACAGACATATTTTTTTACAATCGGTTGCAATAATGTATTAAAAATAATGTAGGCCTTCAGTTGCACTCCACTATAAATACTTGCTTTTATACAGAGTAACAAAATCAGATAAAGACAGAATACTGCATTTATTTATTGACATATCTGTTAGACATGTCTGCAATAATGTACTGAAAATATGTAGTCCATGAATATTTACAAATATATACAATAAAGAAATCAGTTAATGACAAAATACTACATTTGCTACTTTATTCATGTTTACCAGTAGCCTCAACTAATCATGTAATTCTCTTACTCTGTTGGATCTTGTTGTTCTCCATGTCATAGTCAGTTAGATAGAGAGGACATATCTCATCTCACTTTTTTATTTTCTTTAACATTACTGATATAACTACCACAATGGCAAGACATTTAATTCACTGCTGTACTCTACATATTTGCTTAATATTTATTAATATCTGATTCTCATATTGTGCCAATATTTCCTTTAATGAAAGATATAAATAATAAGACTGTGTCTTACTTCAAACTGTTACATTTTTATATGTGTATGCATAGATCCATGTCAAAAAATTAACTTTTGAAGTAATCAAATATGACTGACCTTTTAAAAAAAAGCCAAATGTATTCCTGTTCTCTTCAGCAGCGAACTGCCCTGAAATTTTGGTAGAGAGGGCATCAGCAAACATGCACTTTTCCTCAATGTAGTGGGATCTTGTAGTTGGCATATATAATTAGCAAAAGGTGTGGGGGGAGTGGGTGTGGGGCTTGAACCCCCTCCCCAGCTAAAATGCTGTTTTTGAGTTTCTGTATTTGATGAACTTTTTATAGTTGATCATCGGACATAGAGCCAAATGTGCACAGCTTGTATGTTTAGTGGATGGGTATCGTCTGGAATGTTTCCATACACTTTCAGTTTCAATTCTGCTTTAAAATGTTATGATGGTTTGCATACCTAAAATGTACTTTAATTTTACAATCTATTTTTATCAGGCAGAAGTTATACACCTAAAGAAAAATGTAGTCATTCAAAGGAATTTTCTGTTCCTTTTAACTAAACCTTAAAAAACCACAATAGTGTTACAAATAGTTGCTGCACATATACTTCAAGACAATAATGTGTGTCTTGATAATTTTCTGCCAGATAAGAGCAAGCATATAAGGGTGTGGTTTAAAAATGTATATAGCAGTAATACAACTGGTCATTTCCAACTATGTGCTGGTCATTCACATAGAACTGCACCCCCCCATTCTGACTAATGTGTGTGCCTGACTGAGAGTTCAGCTATCTTGTGTATGCACTTATTATTGTGGAAGAAATGATTGCCTTGTACAATTATTATACTAATAATTATCTTTCAGCCTACACAAAAATGCTTTCTTTACAAAAAAATGGTCTGCATGTTCTTTAACTACTAACTAAGGTAATGCAATACTGTAAATGAAATTATGTGGCAATGTATTTTTTTTATGTTTTTGTATAAATATATACAGTTACACACATGAAAAAAATAGTTTCACTCATGTGGATGTATATCTGTAACTTTCAGACACATATATACAGACTTACATATATTTATTTACTCATACTTAATATCATAATTGCATTTTTAAAGACAATTATGCTATCACAGAAACATTACATATATTTGTTTACAGATGCAGTTCTGTGTACAGATATGTTTTATGCTTTCGTTTGCATTATAATACCATTATCTATACATATTTGTAGTGACACATATTTCTTTGAACTTCAATTATATAACAGTCTTATACTTTATTTTTATATTTAATATGACCCCCCAAAAAAAAATAAAATGCTTAGTATAGATCTCTGGCCTTCTTACTAGTACCTAGTCAACCCACTCAGCCAGATGGTCTGGCCTATGCTTCTCTAGGTCATTTTATCTGTGACAGCATTGTTGGGTGACAGGTGCTCTTCCACCTTCTGTCAGATGCCAATTTTTTCCACTAACTACATTTAACACTCCTTGATCTTATCCAGGTAAGACATACAAAAAAGGTAGACTCTGATCTTGGTTTCCTTAACTGACCAGCTTGGAATGCAGCCACATGCCTTTAGAGGTGCTACCATCTTTCAAAGTGATGGAACCAGAATAAAGAATGTATAATTAATTTTGTTTCTTAGAACTAGCCAGTTTTCTAGTTTCAGCACTCAAATCAGTTTCTTTGAACTCAGCACTTGTTCAGAACTCGTTGTAAGCACTAAATAAGCTGCAAATTACTACAGCACTCAACTTTCCTCACTTGTCTAGAGGAAAACAGTTTTTAGTACTTAATAAATAAGCACCTATTCAGGCATGTCTAAGGGTCAGCTCCCGGTAATTTCTCCTGTCTACCTGATGAATCTGGGAATCTTGGGGCAATGCAGTAGTTGCCTCATGTACACAGACAACCCTCTCCTCCTACCACCAAACACTACAACCTGTAAGAGATGCACTTATATTGCCAAACTGGAAGCAAAGCTCTCTTTACCAAAGACTAGACTAGACAGTCAAGAGGAGAAGGTAAACACTTGCACCACACCACACTCATCACATAGTTCCTCAAAACCTACACCACCAAAACACACACATAGAAACAAAAAACACATGCCTACATTTGTGGAGGCTCCCAATAAAAACCTGCCCAAGCATCAGGGACCTCCAAAGCAGAAACGCAAGCAAACTCCACCCCCCCCAACACAACCCAAATGACACATAGCCCACAAACTCAGTGTGCCACTCTACCACAGCCCGTAAGGCATAACGTACCCAACACTCTAGTCATAGGTGACCCTATAGTCAGGCACACTGATGTTCCACTCACCAGGCTAAACAAGGAGAAAGTTACTGTCAGCTGCCTGTCAGGTGCCAGGATCCACCACATAACGCATGCACTTAGGTCACTCCACAACAAGTACAAATATGACACTGTCATTGTCTATGTTGGTGTGAATGACCTGAGACGTACCTCCCTGGACTACATAAAAATAGACATGGAGGAGCTCTTCAATCTTGTAGCCCAGGCAGGTATGACCCTAACCCTGAGTAGCATCCTGCCATCACCCAGAATTATGCCATAGTACAAGGAAAAAATAATTGACTTCAACAATTGGCTAAGCTTCTGGTGTCATTCTAAGGGGATCCAGTATTTGTCTGCCTGGGACGACATGATCGACAGACCACGATGCTTTGCCAGAGATTGCCTGCACCTGTCGCCCTTGGGATTCCGGATACTGGCTAAGGCTCTTACCACCCATATAGTGCCTATTTTAGGCAAGGTTCAAATGACAAATTCAACATTGTAACAGGTACAAGCAAACAAACTCTGAGGGTAATGCTACTCAATGCTCACTCGAGACACTCCTTAAAATGAACATTGACATCTGTACAGTGACAGGGACCTGGTTCAAAGCTCCAGAGAGCACCCCTGCATTACCAGGCTAGAATTCATACCACACCTTTTGGCCAACTAACCCGGAACGAAGCACTAAAGGTGGAGGCATGTCCATATTCATTAAGGATATCCACACCTCCAGGCTAGTTGCACAGCATAATGCATCCGGGATTATCCATGTGCAACTAACTCTGGGCAAGACCGCAATCCAAATTGTAGCTTGCTACAGACCCCCCACCATGCCCCAGGATTCCCACTCCTCATTTCTTGATACACTGGAAAGTATTAGGGTACAATCCAACACCCTAATAATGGGCAATTTCAACTACCCCACCATTAAATGGGAAAACTACTCATGTACCAACTCTTTTGCTCAACGATTTCTGGAATTCATAAAATCCCATGCCTTGGATCAACTTATTCACACTTCCACCAGGGCCAGCAATATCCTAGACCTGGTCATTACCAACATGGGCAACCGGTGTTCCACATCAGAGGTCAATTCCTCATTGGTCAGATCCGACCGCAAGCTAATCACCCTAGACATCCACATCCTGCCCCCACCCCCAATTAGGGAAACCACTGTAAAAAACTTCTCCAAAGCCAACTTCACACTTCTTAAGACAGAAGTGGCAAACTTCATGACACCCATGCAGACAGACAATATAGGTACGACTGCTGAATCCTACACAAATGCACTTTATAAGCACTTACACAAGTGCATGGATCATGCTATCCCTAATAGAACCAAGATGCTATCCTCCAAAAAAAGGAAGGCAATCTGGTGGCTTTCTGCCAAAAACAAACTCTACAACAGAAGAAAGAAACTGTTGAAAAAAAAGAGTAAAATCCCATGACTGGAGGAATGCCCTAGTCAACCTCAGTAAGAAGCTGAGATCCCTCATAAAATCCTCCAAAGCTAGTTATGAAAACAAAATTGCCACTGACTCTAAAGCCAGCCACAAAGCATTCTATAGCTATGTCAAGAATCTCAATGGCAACACTCAGGTCAGCTCTGAATTACAGCACAATGGCACTAAATATACAGAACCAACTGATATTGCCAACATCCTGGCAGATAGGTTCAGTGCTAACTTTACCCCCCTCCCACCCCCTAGAGGGCCCATCTCTATACCGGAAGAATGCAGAGTTTTTGTAATCATGGCTGCACAGGTAAACAACACACTCTCCAAAGCCAAGAACACAGCATCCATGGGACCTGACAATATCCCAGGCTGCATTCTACACGAACTAAAGAATGAACTGGCACCCTACCTAAGTATCATGTTCAATCATAGCCTCACCTCAGGCTTTGTGCCCACTGAATGGTGCACAAAGCCTCACCTCAGGCTTTGTGCCCACTGAATGGTGCACCGCAACGGTTATCCCACTCCACAAAGGGGGAGCCACGACAGACCCCAGGAAATACCGCCCCATTAGCCTTACGAGCCTGGTCTGTAAAGCCATGAAACATATCATCATGGAACTCATAAACAAAGACATTGGTAATCTCCAAACTCTGAACCCTACTCAGTTTGGGTTTGTAAAAGAAAGATCATGTCTCCTAAACCTGATTGACTTCTTTGAAGCAGTCACCAGAGCCATAGATGAGGGTAAGGTGGTTCACACAGCTTATCTAGATCTCGCCAAGGCTTTCAACACCATCCCCCACTCAGGAATTATAGATAAGCTCACTAAACTAGGTATAAATTCCTATGTCACAAGATGGGTTGCCAACTGGCTCATGGACAGAACCCACACTGTGAAAGTAGCAGACTCCAAATCTGACTTCAGACCAGTGACAAGTGGAGTACCACAGGGGTCAGTCCTGGGTCCTCTCCTGTTAGCTTGTACTTCGGAGAAGTAGATACCAAACACAGAAGGTCTTTGGCTAACATAGTTTGTAGATGACTGCAAACTAGGAGCCATAATCGAAACTTCTAACAATGTGGACATACTACAAAAGGGCCTCACTGAGACAGATACCTGGTGTCAAAGCCATGGCCTTTAGTTCAATGCCAAAAAGTGTATTGTCATCCCCTTTGGTAAAAACCCTGTACCCATGAACTACCACATAAGTGGTAATCTACTTAACACTGAAAGTGTGATAAGAGACCTTGGGACACAGGTGGACAGTAGTCTTTCCTTTGATAATCACATCACCACAGTGGTCAGGAAATCCTTCTTCATGGCTCACCTCATCACAAAAGGTTTCTCATCCAGAAAAAAAGAGGTCATTGTTCCCCTCTACTCATCACTCATTAGACCCATTATAGAGTACAATGCCCCTTTTGTTATGTACCTCACAAGACATCTACAACAACTGGAAAGGTCACAGAAATACCTCACAAAGAGGATTACTGGCCTCAAACAGATGCCCTATGCAGACCGTCTCAAAAAACTCCAGCTTTACTCCGTCACATACTGCCTACTCAGAGGCGATCTCTGCCTAACATATGAAGCTATGTCAAACCTAGAGCTGTTGGACATGTTCTACTTAAAGAAATCCCAATCCCTCCAAGCTACACGGACTAGGGACCTAAACCTTGTTACCACAATAAACAGAACATGCTGGAGGGATAGATTCCTGTCCCAGAGACTTCCCATACTCTGGAACAGACTACCTATCTATGTCAAACAGAGCTCCTCATTAGCACTCTTCAAGAAAAATCTTGATGATTGGATGGGAAATAGGAAATTCACCCCAGGGATCAGTTCTGTGGCTCTGCTCGACAGGGGCACAGGAAATTAATTTTCTTGGGTGGCGAAAACTAGGGTACCTTTTTGGCTAGGCTTATATAGGCCCCAGGGCTAATAGACTAGTACCTACCTATGAACCTATGAACCTATAAGCATGGTTGTGGTTCACAGGTTTTGAACTACCACCTCTGGGGTGTGACATCACCCTTACCAAACTCAGTTAACTAGCAGCAGCATTAGACAAGGAACTCTTATTATTGGCAGGTTTGGTTTTAGCCAAACTGCTTTATCACCTACTTTTCCTTAATATACTATATGCTAGTATGTACTTGCAAAGGGAAAGTAAACCTGTATGAAGAAAAGGTCCTAGTCCTTTTAGACTTAAGAGTGGTATTTTATTATGAGTAAAACAGACAGGACTGGTATACCCAACCAAAACTGCTCACTAGAGGTAGGAAATGCACCAGAGATAGGTATCTCTCTGCCTTATCAGTCAGCCAGCGTCCCATTGAATGCCCAACAAATATATAGCAGGCACTCCAAATAACCAGTAGACAGAAGTTCGTTCTCAGTCCTTTATTATTGCATCCAAGCACTACTTAGTGTTACATTTACACTAAGTACATAAGTTACGCTTGGATGCAATAATAAAGGACTGAGAAATGAACTTCTGTCTGCCAGTTATTTGGAGTGTCTACTATATATTTCTTGGGGATTCAACAGGATGCTGACTAACTGATAAGGCAGAGAGCTACCTCTCTCTGATGTATTTCCTACCTCTAGTGAGCATTTTTGGTTGGGTATACCAGTCCTGGCTATTTTACTGGTATTAAATACCACTCAAGTCTAAAAAGACTAGGACCTTTTCTTGATACAGGTCTACTTTCCCTTTGTGAGAACACCCTAGCATTTTGTGTTGTTCCTTTGGACCTATTTTAAGCCAAGGGCTATATTCGCAGGTCTGGGCTACCTCCATTTGATTGATTTATATACTGTATAAATGTCAAAAATACAATCATAATTTTTTATATGACTTACAATTGTGGCTGCGGTTGAGCATTGCCTTAGCATTTTTGAGAGTATTTAACCTGCATATAATTTATATATGCCTCTTGAAATATAACAGCAATATTATTACTGTTATTCTTTTTTTTAGGTGGGGGTGCATTCTGCAGCAATATATTTTGCTTTGTGTGTGAGTTCTGACTCTTAATAAATGCTAATTGCTTTGAGGTGATAAGTTGTGACAGATGGTTCTAAGATGGGCTGGGATTATACTTCATGGTTAGGTAAATTCAGATGCATGTGACTCCATCTTGCCTTTTCTAAACATAGCCTCAGTTATACTCAAAGCTGACTATCTGCTCATTCCCATGGCGTACTGGGGACTGATGAAGACAACTGAGGAGTCCAACGCTTTCTGCATTGTACTCATGTAATCCCAAGGCTGTGTTCATGAATAGTCTAGATCTAATTAAATGCATAAGCGGCAATACACATTAGCATATTACTGCTATTCATAAATATAAATTGAAAAAGGCTTAATTTTCATAAACATTGTGTAAATGACCCTGAAATTACATGAATATGGTTAACACCAACATATTAATTTGTGACTACTTGAGTTTGCCAGCAAATGCCTTAGGAAACTGCCAAATTTTTAAAGTAAGTAAAAAATAATATACATATTGCAAATTACTATGAAGTAGTTCAAAATGATGCAAAATTACTGTTCCCTTCAATAAATGTTTTGTTTTAATCATATGATAGACATAGTACAAAGGCTTTAGTGAATACTGTAAAGCTGTCATTTGTAAATGGAAAATTATTACAGCAGCAGTGAAAATGTTTAGTGATCACTGAAACAATCATTTATTTTGGTGTCATTTAGTAATTTCACATACATAGTTGAAATTAATTGATATAATTGTGAAGCACTGAAGGGGCAAGGATATTTTGTTGGCTTAACATACATGCATCTTTACTTGAAGACATCTGACTGTGGCTGCTGAATAAAAAATACAGAGTTAAGATTACATTAAAGCAGTAGGGACTATGGGAACGAGGAATCTGTTATCAAACTGATTGTTTTACTGTTGTGAATGTATTGATTGTAGTGCAAACATTACTTTGGCACAGCTTTACTTAAGTGGACTGAGATTCTGCATGTGTATATAACTATGGGCTTTTTGTCACCTACTTTTTTATAAGAACAGCAGGCTTACTTTCATTTTTGTGTTGTTTGTCTGATGATTACACCAAAAGTTCTTTGTATATGACTGCAACATATTTTTATGTGCAGTAATGATGTAAAACAAGGGATAAAGGCAAAGAAAGGATAACTAATCGTGCATTTCATCTACTCTTTAGAATACTGATGCTCTTTGTGTTTTCAACCAAACATCTCAAATCCACAACCACACATCAAATACAAGCACACTGACTTTTCTAGAACATCCTCTTTCTGCTTTATCAGATGTGTTTACTACATCGCACACCTCTACCTCAAAGTGGTAACACTCACCTAAACCCAGGACCGAAACAAAAATAGCCAACATAAGTAACTCATCGTTTACCCTTTCCAATCACCAAACTACATCATCAAAAAACTCAACAAAATGTTCATCATCGATATGTAGCGTGTATGTAACATAATTACTCCCTTGTACACATGGATGCAAAGACATGACAATTGCTTATTTACTTCAACTAAAACATAGTTAAAATCCTATAAAATTCACTGGCTAGACTGCCTCTCCAAATGTTCAAGTGGCATCAAAATCATTTTCTCCAATAAATTTAATATTACCCTAGATCCAAAACACATACCAAAATTTGCTAATGCAGAGCTCTTTGTATCCATCCTTAAGATCAGCAAGATAAAACCATCTGTATCATTGCACTCTATATCCCACCTAACAAAATAAATAATATTCCCATTATGGAAGATATAATATCAGGAGCTAGAAGTACTATATCCTATGAAGCACTAATTATAGTGACATCAGCAGTATTTGGACAGCCTGCAATCCCACTATAAATTCTTGTCAGCTTTTAGACCCCTAAAACCCCCTAATTATTTACACAAATAATAATAGCCCCAACCAGATTTAATAAATCCTCTAAAACAGAAACCATCATAGACAGGATCTTAACAAACCAAACATTTGTAAGACTTGAAAGGACTGTGTGATATTAGAATAAACTGGAAATAACTGGAATGAGGCTGAAGTGAATGTTTTTATCTTTTAATTACCCAGAATTGTGCTGAACAGATGACAGTCTCTCATTTATGTGGCAAATCTTCTTGTATCTTTCAGAATAAAATTATGCATACCCTGTACTTTGGTTAAGATTGTTATATTACGTACAATGGAGGGAGATGTCAACAATATCTGAATCAAATCTTACTCTCTCCAAAAACAGTGCTGATAAACTGAAATAGACTGAATAATAATATCTATAGCTTCTGCACTCATTATTATACTCAGAGTTATTCCTTTTATCCTGAATAATATAATTAATATTCTGGAATGCTAGATATTTTACATGACTTCTGCACTCGCTCTTGAGTGTCTGTACCAAACTTCTGCGGACAGCTGCATATCAGTCCAAGCTAGCTAACTTAAGTATCTCTGCTAATAATACCATAACTCTGTAAATTTCCTACATGTTCTACATGCCTCTTTAACATTGGTTCACAAGCCTCATACCATCTAAACAGGAGGGTCTATATCATTTCATTGAAAACTCATTTCATTGAAGCTTAATTCATTGACACATATTCACTGAAAGCTCACTTCACTGAAAACCCAATTCACTGAAAGCTCACTTCACTGAAAACCCATTTCACTGAAACTCTTTTAGTTGAAAGGTATATATGGCCTATTCCCCACTGTTGTGCGTTCCTGGAATTAGTATATAAAGTAAGGGGGTGTGTGGGGGGGGCACAGCCCCCCACATTCAGGGGGGGTGAAGCCCCCCACATAAATTGGTTATATGTTGTCTTCTTGAAGAATGTATTCATTACACTTGTAAGTATCCATCTATATGCTTTAAAATATTTACAATATGTGGAATGCTATGTCCCACACCCCCCTTATTTTATATACTAACTCCAGGATTGCACAACAGTGGGGAAAAGGCCATATATACCTTTCAATGAAATGAGTTTCAGTGAAATGGGTTTTCAGTGAAGTGAGCTTTCAGTGAATTGGGTTTTCAGTTAAATGAGCTTTCAGTGAATATTTGTCAATGAATTAAGCTTCAATGAAATGAGTTTTCAATGAAATGATATAGACCCTAAGAAGGATCTGATAGTATTTAATGTACTTTACAATCTGTCAGCATATTTTATTATTATCAGTATTATTGTCTGTGGGTTATTCATTTGTACTGAAGCATTCCTTTCTATTGAAACTTCATGTAAAATGTAAAATATAACATGAAGGTATAGGTCTACTTTAATGTGGCTGCATTTCTAGGACTATGAAAAGAAAATACTGCATTTATGTCTAATAAACTGCATTTTGAGGCATATGTAAGGTCTATTTTACTAATCATATTTATGTAAGATTTATTAAAATATAACAACGTTCTCTAACATTACTGAACTGGGATTTACTTCTGTAATTGCATTAAACATTTAATAATATGGTCTGCAAATGATACTATAATGATTACTAGAAATAATATACAGTAGACTTTCAGTTAACCGGCACTCATGGGGATTGGTAGATACTAGATAACTATAGTTTCTTGTTGCTTGAGAGTTACTATTAAAAATAGACCTGACTAATACTGTAACCTATACTATTTCTTTGGTTTGACTTGTTCTCAGGTTACGGAGAGAGGGAATTTATTCCTATCTTCCTTATTAAACCTCTAAAACTCTAAAAATATAAGGTATGTTTCTGCGGGGGGAAAACAGAAAGTGCAACACATGAACATTGTACTGTATTTCTTCGATTTTTTTTTTTTTTTTATGGTTGCTTGAGAGTGTCAGTTGCTTGAATTCCAGAGAGTTTACTATAACAGTTTATAAAATATTTAGTCCTTATCTGGTAAATAAACCTGCAATTCTACTTTTCACCACTAGGTACCTCTTGAGCATTATGATCTGTTAATTATTTGAAAATCTTTTGAAGTTTCTTAACTTTATGAATTAATTATAACTGGGCAATTCACTGACATGTGCTATAACTGATATTAAATATCTTGTGTAGACATTTATAAACTTTGTTTTACACCTATAATGTATGCATCTTGAAGCACAATTACCAGATACTGTATTAACTTGTTTCTGTAAATCTTTGGGCAGATTTGTTACTAATAATTCTATCCATTTACCGATTTAATTTCTATGTGCTGTAATAGATGTTTGTAATTTAAATTTGTATGTCAAATATCTTGTAAATATCTATGTGCTGTAATAATATAAGTACATTTACTAAAACCTATGCATTCTGCATTTCACATCTATACCTTTGCGTACCGGTGACTTTTTTACCTTCTGTGTAATGGACAATAATCATTGTAATGTGCACTGTATTCTATAATAAATTAGCAAATTAAACCTGACGTGTCATGCCTTATATATATTAATTATGTATTACTATGTATGTATGTATGTATGTATGTATATGATGTCCCTGTAGGCAGACATAGGTGTGCCCAGTACATCCTGGCATTGGCTAAGAGACAACACATAGCACATACACTGACAACCTAGGGGCCCAGAGACTAACACCTTACTCCCACTCACAAACATACAATAAAATAGCTGATGTCAGGCAACCACTCAACCTGTACCTATCCATGCATTGGCTGTGTACCACTTGTATCACAGAGAGTCAGTCCTGAACTACAGTTCTGGCAACTTCTGCATTCTCAAGGTAAGTATTTAACCTACACATTAATTGTATGGATTACTATACTAAGGTACCATATGTATGGATCTGCTGCTGTTATGGAAGAAAATGTAGTGGGCTATTTGGTCAGAGTTAACATCCACATGGGATAACTGATTCCCAGTCCAGTAGTATGTGTTCCTTAATGTTCACTAGGCCTCATGGTTGGAATATTCATGAAATAAGGCAAGGGAGATGTTAAGCAGTAGGCACACATGATATTTGGACTACTGTCTATCCAAGCTGATCATGTGCTGTTGTTCCCTCACCCCCAACACAGCGGTGTATGCATGTAACAGCTTTAACAGAAAATCAGCTATGGTATAGGAGTGGACCATGCAATTTCAGAGTTGTAACATATATAGTGCTCACACATTGTATGCCTCTCTTCATGCAGGATACCAATGTACGTATGTATGCTGTTGATTGTGTGATGGATAACCGCTCTCTGTCTAGCGAACTGTGTGGCTCAGTGGACTAGGGAAGCTAGCATGAGTGATGGTATTGATGGTACTAAACTGGAATTACTCACTTTTGCAGGTGAGGTAGTAGTATGTTTGTGTTTTCACAGAATGTACTATCTCCCAACCTCATAGAGCAAGAAATCTTGACAAAAGCCAGAAATATTGGGGGGGGGGGCAAAGACCCAAACATATGGACAAAGTTTCAATATTCATCACATAAACCTTGCTGGAAGTAAAGGTATTGTAGTAGTACATATATTCTGATGGATATAAAGTCTGGCACACAGTTGTCTGTAGTTAGTAGAATGTATTGATGTCAACATTCAATAATGCATCAGAAGACCACAAATATGTAAGAAACAGACCAAACATATGAAGTAAAACTCTGGACATTCTGTGAAAATCAAGACAGTTGACAGGTATGCAGACTGTCAGTCTGTTGGAGTTATAACATTACCAACCCCAGTCACATATTTAGTACAGCAGATAGCTGGGGAATGCTGTGGAAATTTAGAGTGAACTGCAGTACTGCAGAGACAGGGGCTGATGTTAATGTCTGTAACATAAAATCCTGGAAAGGAATACAGGTAGGTGTGGCCTAGAGTCACATTATAAGTACTGACAGTCCCATGCTCGTACACTTAGGAAAAATGAATGTGATTCTGTTAGTCCTTAATTGAAATGACCTATTATGTATAAATGTCTATACATACAGATATATACGTATATATATCCATCTGTCAGTATCTCTCACTTACATGCATAGTATAGCTATCACTATGTAGTTTCAAATATATATATATATATATATATATATATATATATATATATATATATATATATATATATATTTATATATTACAATGATACACAGACTCTCCCCATATATCTACAGAAGACATACACATATTGTACACACACACACATACACACACAGCTACATTTATATATACATCCCTGCTATATACTGAAATATGTATGTGAATGTCTGCATTGTCTGACATACCCTAAAAATGGTGAATAAACTGCACTATCACACAGCCATAATATTGCTCAAAGGACCCAAACTAAGGGTGCAACAGTACATAATCCACATACCTACTGACCTCTATGCCTGCTGGATGTCACTATGTAGACAGACATAGGTGAGCAGGTGGTGTAATGTATAATGGTGTCAATGCACATATGGACAGGGCACATTGTCTGTGCCCACAGTGCCACCTATCTTACTGCAAGCAGTCACATATGGCCATACTGGTAGCTGTATACACATAGCTAGGATAACATCAATTATCTCACTGCTAGGATACTAGATGCAGATAACAGTATCAACCAATATCACTCTGCAGGCCACAGATGCTGTTCAGCACAAGCCAAGTTTGTGTAATGCAGAAGTACTGTGCCTGCAATCACACATACAACAGACATAACCTGTGGTGCATGTGGCAAGTACTGTGATCCATAGTGTATAAGCCTAGGTAGGTAGGGGTTCTAATCTTACTGCAGCCCATTTGGTGTTTGTGTGAGTATACCCCTGCAGAACAATGGATATGCCCTCACTGACTATCCACCTGCAATGGTTATGCACTTTTCATAGGTTCATAGGTAGACACTAGGCTATCTGCCCTAAGGCATTTATAAGCCTAGCCAGAGTGTATTTGGCTTCTGCCTCCCTATTAGATTAGTCTACTGTGCCTCTGTAAAGTAGGTCACAGAAGGTACCCTTTTAAGATTAGTTTACTGTGCCTCTGTCTAGCAGGGACACAGAAGAGATCCCAGGGGTGACTGTACGATTTCCCATCCATGTGTCAAGATTTCGCTTGAAGAGGGTGAGCGAGGGGTTATGTCTAACATGAATTGGGATTCTATTCCAGAGTGAGGGTAGCCTCTGGGAAATGAATCTGTCCCTCCAGCATGTCCTATTTATTTTTGTGCTGAGGTTTAGGTCCCTGGAGCGTGTAGCTCTAAGGGATTTGGATTTTTTGAGGTGGAGCATGTCCATAAATTCTGGATTTGACGTGGCTTTGTACGTCAGGCATGTAGGCAGGCATTTGGGCTTGTAACTTGCTTCTGGCTTCCACACTGCCCTATTCTAAAAGGCCTGATGATGTCAGCCACCATAAGACTACCAGCTGACAATGTAGTAGCAAGACTTAATCTGTGCTACATGCGATAGTGTATAAACCTAGATAGACACTCTGCCCAACATGATGTGTGTGGATAGTCATATGGTATATGTGTGATAACATATGTAAAGTAGATATAAGTAGGGTTTTCATTTTATTTGTAGCAGGTGATGTTTCCCCCCCCAAATGACTGACCACAACAAGGCTTGCTTATATCAACAAGCACTTTATGTTCTAAACAGATAGTACTAGCAAACATGAGTTGTGCTGTGTGCATCAGGTACTGTGATCTGTAGTGTGTTCCAGTACATAGTTAAGTGTTCTAATCTACATACAGCCAACTTGTAGCATGTCTGCACCTTGGCATGTCCTGTATGCAGTGCGTGGAAGTGATGCTAGCCTTAATGTGGCCATGTTTGTGTGTGAGACTGTTATAGCAGTATACATCATGTTATGGGGCCATAGCATGTGTGAATTTAACTGGCATAATGGCCATACAGCTCTCACAATCAGAGACATCTGTATACCCCTCGGTACAGGATCAGCACATATTGCCACAGTCCAAGAGGGACTCAGGCAGACACTGTATTTTGGGATGACAGTCACCCAGCTAATCAAGCAGATAGCATGTGCTGTGGTGCATTGAGGTGTTCTGTGTACCATTAGGCATGGTCTTTTTCAAGGGTGTGTTTATGTCTGCTAGAAAAATGTCTCACACAAACATATAGTACTAACATCACATAGGTTAATGTCCTTACAGTGAGTCATCCATCTACTATCCTCCCTACATATAGGCAGCATATGCCCTCCAGCAGGGTCACACCTTGCCCTGTAGCAGACCTTATCACAAATTATGAATGCATGAGTATGTCGACCTCTGCCATTGTCCTCGGTAGACTGTCATACAGATGTGAATCTATGGAGCCATGTATGTATGTATACTGGTGTATCTTGCTGAAATCATATTTCTGTTGTGCTGCCATGCCATGCTGTGCAGCTTTATTGCCACCATGTGTCCATAGGTTATCCCCTCAGACGCCTGCAACAGAAACATACACAGGTCTGTGACATACCTGTCATTTTATAACATTACTGCCAGTACAATGTCATACAACATAAGGCTCACAAAAGTATGCTGCATACTCATGACACATGCTGGCATACAGTATATGTTGGTGGCCACTACAAGTGGCATGCAAAACAATACTGCATTACAGAAGTACATATCAAGTAATATAGTAACCTGTGCATCAGACACATAGCTTCATTCTCTTGCATCGATGGGAAGGATGACAGGATGTGGCACAGGTATCATCACTTGCACAGGGTGATATGTGGGGGTACTTGAGGCCTAGCCTGACCCAAATGGTTGAGAGCATGTGTGTGAAACAGGAAGGTGAGTGGGTTAGATGGGGCATGGAGAGGTGCCATGTGTGTTTGTAGGTGACCTGCATGTGACAGTCATGTGTGAATGTGTGCATGTACACAGTCAAGCTCAGTGCTAGCCCTACATGTGTGTATGTTGGACAGCTGTGGACCATACATGGTAGAGTTGACAGTTCACTTTCTCCTGCCCTGAACACGGGAACTGGCTCCACCAGGAGATGCACTGGCACCACCATGCCCAAGATCAGATGTGGTGGTATTACCTGACAGTGCCTGCTGTCTGCTGGGACCATGTCCCCCACAGGACAACTCAGGGCCATGTGCCCATGGCCTGCCCACATCCTGGTGTGGACAGCACAATCCCCTCTGTAGTGCTACATGTACTTCCACTACAGGAGCAACTGTGCATGGTCTCATGGACTCTCAGCAGATGGTGTTGCTGACTTATGCCCACAGGTCTGATGCCCAGCTCCAACTACACATTCTAGCACAGACAAGGTGTAGTCCAGGACAGACACTGTCTCAAACCACTGTCTGTCCACTGCATCAGTGAAGTGATCTAGGGTGTCCCCAATGTGATGGAGGCAGCAACGGATGTTAGACTGTGCTGCATTCATAACCCTATGCATACATCTAGTGTTCTGTTCAGAATGTGCCTGTGCCTCCATGATGGCCCAAACCATGTGCTGGGTGGCCCGTGATGTGACACCTACAACAAGTGGTGGACAGACAGTAGTCCTCCTATGAGTACCCATGTCAATCTGCCTGTGCAGGACCTCACCAGTTTTCTGGCAATGGCCAGTGTCTACACTCAGTGATGCCATAGTTGCCACACTGGCCTGTTCAATGTCTCCATCCTCTGACTGTCCCATATATGAAGCTTGTGGGGACTGGGTATGTGTGGGCATACTGATTGTGTGTGGTGACAATGGGGACAGAAGAGGGATGTCAGCTTCTGCAACATATTCAGCCCCTGACAACCCCACCTGTGCCTCACTGTGGCCACCATCATCATCAGAGTCCAAAGAGACACTGATATCAGATGATGTGGAGGAGAGACATCCACCCCACCCAGTCACCTGTGGAAACAAAGACAAAAGCAGTACATTACTACCTGCACTATTATGTATGGAAAATTCAAAGTCATAATAATGAGATCCACAACTGCATTACCACTCTCACATCGTGTCATCTCTGCTTTCATGCACAACAGACCACTTCACAACAACATACACATTCAAGTCAAGACCTTTATAACAAGTATGTCAGGTAAATCATGTGAAACTTGCCCAGCACAATGTACCTTTTAGTTATGCAATATGACACTATACCTGATAACACAGCACATAAAACCCAGTACACCTTTCTGAACAAATGTATACAAATATAAGTTTCAATGCCTAAGGTATGTGCCATTGACCTTTCAGTATGCACAAGGCATGTTGGATTAATTGCCTCATGTACACCAGGAAGCTTATTCGCTCTGAACTATAACTTCAAAAGTGTTTCTGCTCATTCAACTACACTTCTGTGATTACTCACAGTAGGAAACTTAGGTAACTGTTCCAGACTGGAACGTACAAACATTGTACTCTGGTTATACACAACATTATCTGCAAATATGGTATTATTCTGGCCCTCACCCTTAATAGCATATGTATGTTCCATAACAAAACAGTATCAAGCTTACCAGAAGCAGGACAATGGCCTTGAACAACTCCTGATGGACCTGTAAAAAGGTTAGGGTGAGGTAATTTCAGTACCATCGCATGTTGCAGAACAACAAGGTTATCCATGCATATATCTCACATGTACAGTAGCTACTGTGTTACTTGATGTATTGCTATAATTGAGTATGAGTGTACAACTGAGCTACCCCCCCCCACAGCACATAGACCTGCCATCCACGTAACTGTATTTCAGCCTGACAGAATGACTGCTACATTATTACAATGGTGATCACAGTATGCCTACCTGCACGCTCCTCTGCTATGGACACTGTGGTACCCACCACCATGATGTATGGTGTGATGGATGCCTGAGAGCTGTCGTGTGTTCCTAGGTTCACCAGGATTTCCTTAGTGGCAGTGAGTGGATGTTCCATTGCAGGCCCTCCATCAGTGATGGCACAATCCCTGGCTACATCAGCACCCTTCATCGTGCAGCATTCATGTCAGTAGCTTGGTGTCGAACCTGTTCATATGTTCTGTCCTAGTGACCAGTCTCATGCACATCCCAGACAAGGTCTGCCTACAATGCAGCCTACTGTTCCCTATTATGCCTCCCCCTGGATAGGAGGATGCGATGGTGCAGCCATATTCCTTGAAGTATTAGTTCATTCACTGCATCTGAGAAGGGGGCATGCCTTCTGCAATACATTAGTCCTGAAACACACCAAAAGGGAAACACATTACAGGTGATACAGATACATGGATGTCCACTATGTACAGATACAGCAAGGACAAAATGGCTGGCACTATCCACTGGTTGCTCAAACATGTTATACCCCACAGTGTGACAACATACTATGTGTGTGGATACAACCAAGATAGTACTGTTACTGAGGTAGTTCCCTGTATGCTATGAGAGACATCTGCAGCAGCTGGAAAGGCCACAGAAGTACCTCACAAATAGGATTAAGTAAGAGCTGTGTGGTATGGCGAGATAATGCAGTGTGCTGTAAGTGTGATGGGCCTGGGTTTGAAACAGAGCAGAGGTGTTTAGTTTGTACATGTATCTTACAATGTTAGAAACACATATAGTCAGTATAGCTCTACTTAGCTGAGCTTAGCGAAGCTGCATGACATGGCACATCATGCAGCTCCACGCTACTAAAATATAAAGAAAAGAAAAAAAGGAATATAGAAAAGTGGTGAAATTGGGTCAAGCAGAGGGAAAAACATACTGAAAGCCAGGGAGGGATGTGCAGGAAGAGTGTAGAAAAGAACCATAGCTATCAATTTCATGTACTTCAACAACTGTGCACTTTGACAGAATTTGTAGATAAATTTGGATTCTCAAATCCCAGAGGGAGAGGTGAGGACAACATAACTGCATTGTCAAGACAATTGGCCTGAACTATGTGTGTCAGTGGACACATGTGTGAAATGGAGAGCTATGTATGGGAAGATATTTTTTTGGGGACAGGTGCCCATTATATATATATATATATATATATATATATATATATATATATATATATATATATATATATTTATATATATATATTTTTTTGTTAAGGTGAGAGTGGAATGTTGGAGAAGGTGCCATAGGTATGTGTGGGGGAGGTAAGTTGGGTAGGTGAGGATGCATTTGCAAACAGACAAGACAGCAGATAGGGGAGGTGTGTGACACATGAGAGGGGTGAACACCTTCAGTAAGGAGGTTGTTGTGGAATCTTAGTCTCATGTGCCTCCAGATGGCTGCAGTGTGACTCACATCCCCACCCATGGACCTGTTGAAACTATTCTATCACTTCCCCAATGGTGGCTGTGATGGAGACTGGGCACCAGGGCAAGGATGAACCACCAAGGTGACCAGCATGCTCTCAGTCCAGCGCAGGCAGAGGTCATAGACATTGTGGACTATCCTGCTCACCAAGACCGGCAGCTCTGCATAGGTGACAACACCCCTTCCACCACCTGACCTAGAGGGGGGCTGGGCCCAGTCTCCAGGGGCGGTACTTCCTGATGCCGCATGTGGTACAGGGGCAGCAGAGGGGGCACCACTGGTCTGGGTCCCAGATATGATGGGACCCAGAGGCACAGCCAGTTGAGGCAAGGTAGGGGGATCAGCCAGAACCTGCTTACCTTGACCTGTTGTGGGAAATGAGGTATAGCAATATGTTACAGTTAGTATTAACCAAACCAATGTTAGTATTAACAGAATCAAACATCATATGTATTCATCCAAATACATATTAATGTATAACATGTGCAACACTACATTAAGTAACATTATGATAACAGCATGCCAGTAAACAGTAAACCATAGGGCCAACAAAACAGTTTAATAAATGTGTTAATATTGCATCATAATAAAACATAACAATCAACCACATTTTCCAATATATTGTTAGTTTAACAAAATATGTTATTATTAAATCATAATAAAACATATCAATAATGAAACACATTTTTCTAACTTATAGTTAATGCAACAAAATATGTTGATATTAAATCAGGTTTACTATTGAAATTTCAATTCAGATTTAGTCGAACAATAACAAAGGTCAACCCCAAATGCTGAATACAAAATTTCAAATTATAACCCAAAGTGAGACTGAATACATCGACCACCATGTTTTGATGTATTCAACATAGCAGGAGGTGATGTCACTCACTTCCTGCTCTGCACATTAATGTACCATTGAACTCTACAGTCAATGGTATATTTTGCAGGGGTTATGCCCCTTTGCACCCACCATGTGGGGGGCTGTGCCCCCACACCCCCTGCGCATTATGTATACCAACTCTGAGATGGCACTACAGTGAAGAAATGGGCAAATTCCATGTTTCTCACTGAAGTGCAACCTCCCTGCACAATGTCAAACCAAAATGATCGACCTACACTATCCATTCACTGTAGTGTAAGTCGATTGATTTGATGTCAAATTCTGCCAACCTGGCAACTGCCTTTTGACCATGTGCCAGTTGACCAAGGCAGTTTCAATTGTTTTTGCCATAGTAAACCATTAAATCATAATAGTAAATAACAGTAATAAATAAATGAAAATAAGGGATGGGGTGAGAGAGAACAATTCCATTACTGACATTGCAGAGTATACCCCTCAATACACAAAAATATATATTCTACAGGTGTGTAGTGTCAGACTTGAGTACAATGACTACAATTCTCCTACAACTGATGTAGTACGTACATACCTCTCAAGCTGTTAGCATGGATCAGTATGGGCCAAGCAGTAACAAATGCAGGTACGCCACTACACAGAACAGTTGCACATAATGTGGACTTACGTAACCACCCAGGTGTTCTGTAAATGGATTTGGTAATACATTGCATTCCAGGTAATAATTTATCTACTTATCATGTGACAGACAGATTAGGCAGTTTTAATTACATTATGAGAAATTGTGACACTCGAGAGGCATGTTTGTGTACAGTAAGTAAACTAGACAGCTGATGTGTCTTAGTTGGCAGGCATAGGAGTAGAACCCAATAGCTGTGACTGCAGGGGACATCTGCAAATAATGTAATCATTGACTGCAGCAACTTAGTGCAGGCATGCAAGGGATACAGCCATACTGGGATTACACAGCTTTATTTATCACTCATTGCTGATGAAAACATTCTTGGTATTGATGTTAACATTCTGTGAAATCTAAGCTCACTATCTGCTAATACTATGGACCATCTCAGCAATATATTTGTTGTGTTCCTGGTGAGAGGGAAAATGTGAGCATTACATGACTGATACTGAAAATGTAGTGCTATATACCACTGGATTCCAATCCAGGACTGTGTGTGGCAAAATGTACTGCATACAAAGCATTTAACAGACTGAGCTACCAAGTCACTGCTAACTTTTGAATGACTAATACTTGTCTGGATATCACAAGGAACTATACTATGATCTGAGCAGTAGAAGTTACAGGACATTCCTCTGGCATTCTAGTATTATTACAGTGTCATAGTAGACTGCAGTGACAGTAGAACATACTGCATATATGAAAAAAGTTGTAGTTTAGCATCAACTATGCTAGTGAACACATTTTTATTGCTATTGGTTTGAAATATCTGTGAAGTCCACACACAATATCTGCCCATGGACTGGGCTACCTTATCCATATAGCTTTATTACCTGATGTCTGGTGAAGAGATAGCATTATGTGATCGATAATGGCCTGGAGACAGCCTTGGAATGTACTATGAAATAAAAAAAAATATACAGTTTGCAGGCCATTACTTTTGCATTTTACAGCTATTACAGTGTTATGCATGACTGCAGCAACCTTACCATAGACAATCAATGCATACAGCTCTACTACAATGATTTTGATGAAACACAGTCCTGCTGAATAAAAGTTTGCTTACTGTTATTGGTATTGCTAATGCTTTATTGAAATACAGTTCTTATTGTTAATTTATTGCACTACAGATTTACAGCTCTAGTTGACCATTTATTGCACTACAGTTCTACATGTCCATTTATTGCAGTACAGTTTTTATTCTGTATACTTTATTGCAGCAAATGTTTTACCCTTTCTTGCTTATTGCTCTACACTTGGCATACTAAATCCATATTTAGCATGGTCACGGCACAACCTGGCCAGGCCTCCAGCATGAGACTCTGCATTGTGAGCCCTTTCAGCTGCAGCTGTTGGCAGAGCAGCACACCATTATGCATACCTGTTTTGCAGACCTACAGCTTGCATTTTGGTTAGACTAGACATAGGAAGACATGCTTACATACTTGTGGAACATTCCCAGCTCTAGCTTCCTGGATCCAGGTGTCCAGGGATCCCCTCTTCCTCCTTTCCAAGTCATCCAAATGGTGACAATATGCCTCACCTGTGTGGGGGATACCAGTAATAATGGTGAGTTCCCTGGCCAAATAGTCACAGTCCTCCACCTTACACTCTGAGCCCTGGAATCCACCCTGCACCATCCGAGGTTCATGGCTTTTAATAAGGAGCCTGACCATGACCCTGGACTCCTGAATGCTACACCTGAAAGCATACACCTACACCATCACCGCCAGCCATACCAACAGTTGATTGAACTCCAGTGACTGTTGCAGAATTCTCACCTGTTGGGCTTAATATAGGCTGTTTTCCTGCCCTTACATATCATTCACAACATTCAAAAAGTGCCACATTGCTTAGCAGCATGAAAACCAGCTAATCAAAGCCAAGCAGTGTGAAAACTCACAGAACCATGGTTTTAATGAGGCTTAGCAATGTGTAAACATTGGTAGCTGTTAGCATTTTTATGCACTGCTTACGATGACTGAGCAGTGCTAGCAGAATGCAGCAGTGCCAAAATTCAGAATACTGTAATGATATTAAAGACAATTAGTGCATTCATTTACAGCCATACTTTGCCTGTTATGGACTCGAACCCAGGACCTATTATGGATAAAATCATAACTCTACCCATGGAGCTAGTTGGATGTTATAAAAAATAGTATACCTTTACATATACTGCTAGGCTACCTACTAGCATTGCTGAGCACTGCACCACACCATGGAAACATGCTCAAACACACCTATATATAATCAATCAATTACATCCGACTTCTATTTTTAGATGTCTGGTGGTTGTCTTCCATGTATGCATGAGCTCCACTCAGCTGTTCTGCACTTTGTGCTGTGCAAATGTAAAAATGTAAATTTAAATATGATAATTAATTACATCCGGTTTCTATTTTTAGATGTCTGCCAGATGTGAGCTGTCTATATGTGAGCACAACTTAGCATTGCTGTGCTCCATGCCGTGCCACACAAACAAGCAGTTAAATTAAAAAAAAACACATTATAAAAATATTAACAAAAACACATAACACATCATACAAATGACTTATTAGATAGGTGACAAACTTCCCAACATTACAACAATGGCAGGGAGCATTACAGGGAGCCTCACACTCATCTGCAGCCATGGGTAGCCACTATACCTCTCCCTACACTGGCTCAATATCCATGTTCCTCGGCTCTTCCTTGGCAGTGTGCCATCATTAATATGCATGGCCCACTGCCAAGGGGGAACCATGGCCATGTACATGGATACATTCCTTGAAGGCTCTACATTGTGCTTACATGGATTTTATTAAATCTTGGGGAATGTCATTTGTAAAGATTTTAGAAAATTTCATTTTTTGGTTTTGGAACATGATGATTTTACATTTGTAAATGGGTGTAATGATGTATTAGACACCAGGGAGCTTAAGTGCCAGGTTTATCTTAGATCTGATAAGCACCCTGGCTTGAACAAAAATTAAAATATAAAATGTTTATTAAGGCTTAAAGTATTATAAATGCATTTTTATTGTGTTTATATTCAATTATATCATGCATTTATGGTCATATTTGTGTTTTTTGTATTTTTATATATATTTATATTTATAATTTAACTGGTTTTCTTTTAAATGTGTGAGGAGGGAAGTGATGTAATCAGGAAGTTTTAGACATGTGGTTCATCTCAAAATTTCTTATTGGCTGGTTCATTTGATGTTTGAGTGCCAAATTTTATTTAAAGCTTTTGGTCTGAATTAGAATTTCTATTTTCTGAAGAAGTTACATAATTAATAAAACTGGGATAAAAGTGCTTATTTTTAAGTCTGTTATTTCTTTTTATTTGGTTTCACTAGACTTGATCATTTACATAAGTTGTTGCCACTGGTGTGCACTGTGAAATGTTCAAAATCTTGAACCATTTACATATACACATTTAATACTGGAATTGAACTGATCTGATTTTGGAACTTTACTTGTCTGTCCTTTACAAGTATGTGAAGTTTCCTTTTAAGGTAAAATTACATTACATTCTTTTCCTGACATGAGATTTGAAACTGTAGCTTCAATGACACATAATGTTTATGAGGAACTATTTTCTTAAATGGGATCCAAACTTTTGACTCTAATGCCACTTTTAAAAATGTAACATTGGCTTTAAATTCTGCCTTCTGTAAAACTAGCAAAACATCATTTAATATCTGTAAATGCTCTTCTTCTTTCTCTGCTTGTATCAAGATATTATTTATGCATTGCAATACTTTATATTATTGTAATTTAAATTTTAACAATGTCTGCTGAAAGAAAATAATAACACAAAATTCATCTGCCAGATCCATAACTGTAAATAATTTATTTTGTGAATTTAACTTGACTGTCTGGTATACCATACAAAAAGTGTTCTTCCAGAATGGTACATTTCTACACTAATTTTAAATCTAGCACTGGCCTGAAACTATTATCTTTTTTCCTTAGTGGCCATAAAAGTGAATTGGAATTTCCTTTGTGGCAACTGAACCAGAATTTATTTAAGCTTTAACTCATGAATCTGTGTATTCCTTTTGGAACCGATTTTCCAAATTATGTGCATCATTTGCTTAATCTACTGCATACAGTTTCTTACAAGTGTCATATATTTGCAATACTCTGCATTCTGTAGCATTTTTTATTTCTCCATGAAATCATTACTGAAGTCTAAAACATAACTCTGGAAACATGTACATACCTAGTATAATATTGTCACACTCAAAATTGTTCACAGATGTAGTTTTTCACTCTTTAAATTCTAACAACATTATAACTGCACTTGTGTCCTCTAGTAGAGTTCTATTTGTTTATGGCCTGAGGAATTTAGATAACCCTGACCAAACATTTTAAGAGGAATTGGAGTAAAGGTTTTGGTAAATAGTGAAGTAAGTTCGGTGGTGGTGCTGCGGTAGCTTTGTCGCCTCACAGTAAGACGTTCTCCTGTTTGATTCTCAGCTAGAACATCTTCTGTGTGGAGACATGTGTGAATGGGCGTTCCTTCATTGAAGGTTGTGCATCAGAGCTGGCAACTTGGCACGTGAAAATCTACTGCCAATCATTAGCAGACCGGAGTTCCATTGTGGCGACCCCTAACTGGGAAAAGCAGAAAGACACGCAACAACATATGGGTTTTGGTCAAGTTACTAAGTCTACGATAAGCTTGAAAGGTGGATTTGGTATTTTTCCATTTTTCCAGGTAAGCTATATTTTTATGTCTCATAAGATATTTTGTTGAGATAGATAGCCAGTGAGCAGGGTTACATTTAATGCATTTTTCCTGATTAGGGCTAGATAGTTAAGGTTGGACAGAAACGTTTGGTTGGGGTATTGAACTGCTTTGTCCAGGGGAAACATTTTTAGAATATGTCAAATGTATCGAGTCAAAGTTTCATTAAAAATACTGTCATTAAAGTTAGTGAGATTCCTTACATATTTGAATGTGATTATTTTAGGGATGGCGGAATGGGTGAGAATGGTAAATATAGGGAGATGATTACTTAAAGATTCAGGTAACACACCTGAGTGAGATATATGCGTAAGATTAGGTTTCATTTAACTGTAGTTTATTAGACATAAATACATTGTTCTCTTAGCACAGACATAGAAATGCAACCATATTAAAGTAGGCCTTCATCTTTGTTTTATACATTACATCTTACTTGCAGTTTCAATAAAGGAATGTCTTAATACATATGAATAAACTTTAGTCAAGAATATTTATATGAATAAAATGTGCTAACAGAATATGCAGTACATTAAGTACAAACAGATTTTATTCTGATGGTATGAGGCTTGGGAGCAAAGGTTAAAGAGGTGTGTAGAACTTGTAGGAGATGTATAGGTTTTCTGTATTATTAAGATAAATACGTTTGAAACAAAAGTAAGTTAGTTAGTTAGTTCAGACTGACATGCAGAAAGTCAATGCAGTACAGTCCACATAAGTCTGTTACAGACATTTGAGAGTAAGTGCAGAATTCAGGTCATATATCCAGCATTCCAGAATATTAATTATATTATTCAGGAGGAAAGTTGAGTACAATGAGTGCAAAAGATACACACATTATAATTCAGTCTATTTCAGTTTATCAGCACTGTTATTGGAGACAGTAAGATTTGGTTTTGATATTGCTGACATCCACCTCCACTGTAGATAATAAAACATTCTTAATCAAACTTTTATTCTGAAAGGTACAATGAGATTTGGCAATAAAGGAGACAGTGGCACCTGCTCAGCACAGTTCTGGATATTTAAAAGATGAATATATTAATTCCAGCCCCATTCCAATTTCTTCCAATTATTTCCAGTTTATTCAATTTTCATACAGTTCTTTCAATTCTTACAAGGGTGAACCACCATCTATGGGGGGGGGGGGTAATATTTGCAGTCCCAAAACCCCATAGCAACCTTGCAAATGTGCAGTTCTTCATCAGCAGACAGACTACATATATTTTACAGAGCAACAGAGCAGTGGTGTTCCTTCAGAACATTACTTCCAAAAAAAAAAAATAATGATAATAATAATAATAATAATAATAATAATAATAATAAATAAATACATACATAATAGATAAAATAAAGCTGCAAAACACCTGGCTACCTTCTCAACACAACTTCATTTATTTTTATTACAATGCATTTTCTAGCTAAATCAGACAGTAAATCTCAGAAAAGTTTAAATATATCAGTAAATGTAAATTGTACAGATATGTCAAACAGTACTTCTACAGTAAAGGCATCATTGAATGTATGGTTTAAAGTTTAAAAAAATGTATAAAACAGTCTAAAAAACTGAGTTCAAGAATTTTTCATGTCAAACTTTCAATGTTATGAGTTCAGAAATATTAAATCTTTCTAAACACAAAAAGGTTAAAACACAGCAGCACATAGCAATGAGTGAAGTAACAGCCCCACGTTATTTTGAGTATAAATCAATGTTTACAAAACAAGATTATATTCAGCTTCTAATGTTAGTATGTTTTCAAACTGAAATAATATGCAGATTGTAACAAATTCTAATTAAAGTATTCATAAAACAGTGTAAATGTGACAGAGCGTGTATTTCAAAATAACCTACCCTGCCCTTCCCAAGTCGCAGTGACTCTGATTACAATGTTGTATGTACTTTAAATACCATCTTCATTAACTCTGAACTAATTGTTATGGCAAGCAGTCCTATTCCTACGCTCCTTACTGTGTACCCTTTACAAATAACTCTAAACCTTTCTTTATTTAACCTATCCCCAAAAAAAATATTTTACTAAACTGTAGTCAACAATACATGCTCCAGGTCACTTACTTACAGAATACTTTAAGCTTGCAGCAAAAGAAATTGTCTACCCAGTATTGATTCTTATTAAGAGATCCATCTCAGAATAATATGTACCTAGCATTTGGAAATATTATTCCATCCACAAAGGGGGGAACATGCAACAAGCTTTACAATTTTAGACCTATGGAGCAATTCTGTCCTCTGTATCTAAAATCCTTCAAAAAATCCATCCACTTTCAGTTACTGCAATGCCTTCTGTCAAATAACCTCCTTATCACAGCATAGTTTTCGACAATAACACAGCCCAGGTTCTTCTCTCTCATTCTTCTTAAATACAACCTACCACCACAGAAATTATGACAGCCTAGCATCTGCTTCTTTGCTCAATTTGTATAAAGCATTTCACACTGTATCACATAATCTATTACTAGTTAAACTCTATAAACTAGGCATCTCCAGTAACACAGTGTCCTGCTTTGCTTCATAGCTTGGTCCTATAAATCAATGTGTTGAATCAAAACAAGCCATACAGTTACCATAGGGTTTTATATTCAGATCCCAGCTATTTAATATCTTTGTTAATGATCTGACTCAGCACTCTGCCAATTCCCCCATAATTCAATATGCAGATAATGCTGCAATTATCTGCAAACCCAATCAATCTCTGAACTGCATAACCTCATTCAAACCTCAGTTACATATGTGGAAAATTGGTTAAATGTATTCTAACCCCATCCTTAATACAAAGAAAACAAAACTTAAGCTTTTTGTCAAGAAGTCAAAAAAATAAAAAGAAAGAAAAAGAAAAGGCAAAAACACAATAATTCCAAAACCAATTTCTCCATCACCTCCTCAAATGGTACTACAATCAACATAATCTCCCATACCAAACGTCTGGGACTGCACTTGAAGATCATCTAACATTCAATATACATACACAAGAAGTTACCAAAAAGACTCATCAGAAACCAAGGATGTAATATTGAGCCAAATTTTACTTAACCAACTATACCAGAAAGCAGATAGCTCTATGCTTTCTGCTTCTTAACTTATATGCAAAACTACCTCACCTCAATCCAAATGAAAAACAGCTACAAAATTCTCTGCAACCTGCATGCATGACCTGCCCCCCCAAAACTCTACTATCCTGGTACCTACTAGCCAGAAACCTTAGATCCACAGACAAGTCCTTATATATACTGAAACACCAGTTATTAATTCAGATGAGATAGCTCTCTATTTTTTCTCCATTGCTAAACTCTGGAACCCACTTCCACTGTCTGTTCACGATAACACCAATCTCTGACTGCCATTACAATCACGCTTCCACTCAATGTGGTCCTGTCAATGCCCACTTACAACTCCATCAGTCACACATGGCTGATCACCAGCATAAAGTTCCCAATCCTGTATTGTTCTCATCATGTTCCTTTTAATTACTAACAGTTTCCTATATCATTTACATATAACCATCACATTTTTTCTTCTTCCATCTACCCTGCTTCACCTACAAACCAGCTACTTACTCTTTTGAATTCAGACTCCTCTTACCATATGCTAACTCACCCTCTATCAATGTTCTACTTTCAGTCTCTCAAACATAATAACCTCAAATGCTTGGTACTCAATCCCTATATTTTTGACTCACAAACATTAAAAACAATGTATGTAAATGGTTGAATATGTACAAAATGCTTAACTGTCAATGTCTGTATTTTTGCTTGGAATATAAAAGAATGCATACTAATTGTGTTGTATTGTTAACTACCTCTAAGCACCATTACTGTCGAACTGTGGAGTTATTCTCGCTGGGCCCCTGCAGAAAAGGAGTTTATTTGAAACCCAGTCAAACGCTCCCAGTAAACAAATGCAAAATAAAAATAAGTAAGCTTCAGCATGAGGAAAACCATATCCTCCTGGCAGCCCTTAAAGCATATAGCAAATGTTTGTTTGGTAAAGTGGTGCCCAAACAAGCTGAGGGGGCAAAAGCCTGGAATAAAGTTGTAATGACATTATTGCAATCAGTGAAAGAAACTACACATTAACACATTACAAATGCCTTCTATGAACACCTCCAGGACTGCATGGATCAGGCAATCCCAAATAAAACCAAGACTCTTTCCACAAAGGGCAAACGTCCAGTCTGGTGGACCCCAGCCATTAACAAACTTTACAATAAGAGGAGAAAGCTATTACATGATAGAAGAAAATCCATAAAAGGGAAGTCACCCCTGATCATTATTAGTAAAAAAATACGAGCACTCATAAAATCAACTAAGGCCAATTTTGAGAGAAAAATTGCCATGGATTCAAAGGACAATCATAAGGCCTTTTTCAGCTATGTTAGGAACCTGGCTGGAAACTCCCAGATATGCTCAGAATTAGTCCAAAATGATACAAAAATCACTGAACCCACAGACATTGCCAACATACTGGCAGACGGGTTCAGTGCAAACTTCACCCTCTCCCCTAAAGGAGAGATAACTATCCCAGCCAAGTGTAGCCTCCCGGACATCTCAAATGCGCAGGTGAAAGCTGCACTCTCTAAAGCTAAAAACACAGCATCAATGGGACGGGATGGTGTCCCCGGCTGTGTGCTACACGAGCAAAATGAGGAATTAAACCCGCACATAAGGCAGCTGTTTAATCTCAGCCTTACCACAGGATACGTGCCCAAGGAGTGGTGACGGCAACTGTAGTCCCACTCCACAAAGGTGGCGCCTCTCTGGACCCTGGTAATTACCGCCCATAAGCTTAACAAGTCTAGTCTGCAAAGCTATGGAGAGGATCATAATGGAGCTCATAAACAAAGATATAGGAGACTTGCAGACATTGGACCCGACCCAGTTTGGCTTTGTCAAGGGAAGATCATGCCTTTTGAACTTGGTCGACTTCGAAACAGTCACCAAGGCCATTGATGAGGAAAGGCAGTCCATACAGCCTACCTTGACCTTGCAAAGGCTTTCGACACAATACCCCACTCGGGTATTGTAGAAAAACTTACCAGCTTAAATGTAAACCCATATGTCACAAGATGGGTTGCAAACTGGCTTAAGGACAGAACCCACAGGGTTAGAGTTGCTGGCGCTGTGTCAGACTCCAAGCCGGTCACAAGTGGTGTCCCACAGGGCTCGGTCCTTGGCCCCCTTTTGTTTGGCATCTACTTCTCAGAAGTACAGGCCAACATAGGAGGACATTGGCTGACAAAGTTTGCAGACGACTGCAAACTGGGCGCCATAGTGGAAAGTGCATCAGACATGGATATCCTTCAGAAGGGACTCACGGAAACAGATAGCTGGTGCCAGAGCCATGGCCTGAAGTTAAACGCCAAAAATGTATAGTCATACCCTTCGGGAAAAACAAGGTAACCCCAAGCTACCATATAGGTGGCAATCCACTAAGCACAGAAGAGGTTATCAGGGACCTGGGGACCCAGGTTGACAGTGGCCTTTCTTTTGACACTCACATTGCTAAAGTGGTTAGAAAGACCTTCTACATTGCCCACCTGATCATGAAGGGATTCACATCCAGATCTAGTGAGGTTATTGTTCCCCTGTACTCTTCACTTATCAGACCAATGATCGAGTACAATGCCCCATTCGGGATGTATCTCACCCGACATCTGCAGCAATTGGAGAGACCCCAAAAGTTCCTCACCAAAAGGATAAAGGGACTCCAAAATCTGTCATATGCTGCCAGATTGAAGAAACTCCAGCTCTATTCAGTCGCATACCGTCTGCTCAGAGGTGACATGTGTCTGACATACAAGGCCATGTCCAACCCAGAATTAATGGACATGCTCCACCTCAAAAAATCCAAATCCACCAAAACCACTAGAGCAAGCAACTTAAACCTTAGCACAGATATAAATAGGACATGCTGGAGGGATAGATTTATCACTCAGAGACTCCCTATGCTGTGGAATAAAATCCCGGTCCATGTGAGGCAGAGCACCTCGCTGACTCTGTTCAAGAGAAATCTAGACCTGTGGATGGGAGATCGTAGGTTTACCCCGGGAATCATCTCTGTGTCACTGCTGGACAGAGGCACAACAAACTAATGGGCACAGTATTTTTTCATATAAGGGGTGGCGTAAGCCACAAAAATTTGGGCTAGTCTTATAAATGCCTTAGAGCAGATAGCCTAGTATAAACCTATGAACCTATGAACCTATGAAGTAGAGGGCAAATGATATGGCTGGAGATGCTACAGCCAAGGGAAGGCAGAATGCAATTGTCATTACCAGTACTGGGACGCTTCATCCAATACTTATTCCATTAACAAAAGATGAGGAATACATACTCTCAGTATAATTTCTTCAAGTCTTTTGGGTTTCTTTGCCTCTGTAATAAATCTGACTAGTTATCTATTCTACCCAAATATGCTGTGCCTACCCTATACTTTTCATTAACTCTTCTATCTTCCTTTTTAACAATATTTACCTTTTTCACTCTGTATTTCATTATTTCCACCCCACTGGATATTTATTTGTTAAAAAACTCAGTATTACTATTACTGAACATTAACTATTGTGTACTGTACTTGTATGTGGAATTAGCCTGTATGCCTCCTTTTTTTTCATTAAGTACTGTACCTACATGTTATTTTGAACCTGTATTTTACATTGTAATGATTTCTGTCCTCTTTGAATTATTTCTGTATTAACCAGAAATGTCCTTGTACATACAACTGAAGTTATTTTATATTGTTTGCTATTATTTTATCTGTGTCATGTATCTCCTCGGGCCTCTACTGAAAATGGACATATATCCAGTTAGACTAGTCCAGTCAACAAATGTAAAATAAAATAAAAAATAAAAAAATAAAAATAATAAATAAAAATAATACCATGATGGGAATAGATCCCATTCCTAAGTCAGGGTATGATTTAAATTCATGAAATTAGTATTGTTTCAGTTTTTGATATTAGTCAAAAGTGGTCTTCACAACACCCCCAATGTGCCTAGAACTGAGTCCTTCTTCAATTCACATAGAATTACATGTACTGGTAGCATATCTAAATACAGCTGTAAATTCTGCCAACTGCCCCAGGTCCGAAGTGTTGGGGAGGCATGATCAGCTCATCCCGATCACTCTTTAAAATCATCTCAACTCTTCCTGGCTATGCTCCTGCTCTATAACCTAACCTCTTCACTCTCCTTATATGATTACTAAACTATATCTTTTGCTACTAGTGACTGATGATATTTTCTCCATATTTATTTTTATCTTCACTTGTTGATACTGGTACAATAATATTGATCTCTGTTTATACCACTCTGATTGAATTCATTGAATTCTGCTTTAATGTATATTTTCTGTATATATTACTATAATCAAACAAACTAAATTCCTGCTTTTATGTATATATTCTGTATATGTTACTATATTTACTATCTGTAACTGTTTCTGCTTCTGTACTAATTAATGTTTATATTTTTTCTGTATCTCGTTGGAGCTTCTCTCCCTGGGGCTCCACTGAAAATGGGCTCTTTTAGGCCCAGTGGACTTATCCTGGTAAACAAATGCAATAAATAAAATAAATAAATATGGCTGTTAAAAGCTTAAGTGCTGTAGCTCTCTCTGTGTGGTCTAAAGTGTAGCAACAGCAATTTTTTACAATTTAAAAGTTTTTTTTTTTTTACCTAAAACCTGAGTGTTGTAGCCCTCCATGCAGGTAGGGTATAAATTGTAGCAACTGTTTGCTACATTGGTAGCAAGCCGTTTGCTGCAATTTAAAAAGAAATTTTGTTTCTTCTTTTTTTATAAATTAAAACATGAGCACTGAAGCACTCCATGCAGGCAGTTATAAACTGAAGAGACTGCTATATTTATAGTAAACAATTTGCTACAGTTTAAAAGAAGAAATGCTATTTTTTAACAGAATCTGTTACAGGAGGATTGGGGACAGGGCACAGAAATGGGACATGAATAGCTGGGTCTGTAGAGGGAGGGGGCTGTGTCATGTATTTGGCCATCTGGTTTGTGTGCCAGTAGAATGAATGTCGCTTTTTTTTATATTTTTGCTCTTCACTTTAAGAGATGAGGGGGTGCTGTGGTGCTGGTTCATAGTATTGGCCAAGGGTGCTAAATGAACCTGCTACACTTCTACTTTAAATGTCACTTTTACACATTATCAAAACCGAGTGACATTGTTATATCATCTGAGAAAGTTATCACCACCTGCAATTGTGCTTTCAACTTCTCATCTGATGAACTATAGAGTTTTAAGTCATCCACAAAAAGTAGATGAGAAATCTTTAAGCAAGGTTGTTTTCTGGGAACCAAATTGTAGCCAAGGCCTAATCTGCTGTGTGAACAGCTTAACTCATTCACTCCAGAGCAGCTCAGGAAAAGCTGCCTGCTGAATTCCACCATAGGAACAACAGAGCAGCCTGAGCTCATTTTCAGAAAATCCATTTGTAATACTATGCAGAAAACAAATGCTCATAACTCTTTAACTATAATAGCTACACTAAAAATGTAAACGCGAAAGTTGTTCAGCAGACACTGACCTTTCCAACAGTGTAAATGTTGATAGTGCATATCAAAGTCATAATAAAATATTTGGCAAGGAATGGTGATATTGTGCAATTTTTTTAATATTTTGGAAAAGCAAAGCACAATATCTTGGTCTATGTACCATGCAGACCCATACAATTTGAATTTAATTTGCTAGTATGAATGTCAGCTTTAAAATTATACTTTAACCATAACTGTGTGACACTCCTTTCATGAGATATTCACAGAAATATGATTAGTATATTATTTCTCATAATTGATAAATAAACAAAGCATAATATCTCCTCACCTGTAACAGACAGAGCCTACATATCAGTGTAGAAGTTGTGCATCTGAATGTCAGCTTCAAAATGATGCATCATTTGTGTGATTACTATGCTCCCTCACAAAGATATGGGCATAATAATGAGAAGTATTGCAAATGCAGAATTTTCATATTCGTGCAAGACTAAACAAACTGTGATATCTGTATGTGTGTACAGTGCACAGACACAGTTCTTTTACCATGTTGTAAGGAGTAACACTGTCTTCAAAATGATGCATTACTTCACACAATGTGGTGCTCCCTTGCAAAGTTATTTACCAAAATATGAAAAAAATCATAATTTCCATAACCTAAGTCGGAAACAAACTTTGATATCTGCCTATGAGTACAACATACAGGTACCATTCTTTTACCATGTTAGAACTATAAATAATCTTTTCAAAATGAGTTATTACTTAGCACATTCAGATGCTCCCTTGCAAAGTTATTTACCAAAATATGAAAAACAATCATAATTTTCATAACCTAAGTCCAAAACAAACTTTGATATCTGCACATGTGTCAAACATACAGGCACAATTATTTTACCATATTAGAACCAGCAATACTGTCTTCAAAATGAGATATTACTTGGCACATTCAGATGCTCCCTTGCAAAGTTATTTACCAAAATATGAAAAAAATCATAATTTCCTTAACCATAAGTCTCAGACAAACTTTGATATCTGCACATGTGACAAACATACTGGCACAATTATTTTACCATATTAGAACCAGCAATACTGTCTTCAAAATGAGATATTACTTGGCACATTCAGATGCTCCCTTGCAAAGTTATTTACCAAAATATGAAAAAAATCATAATTTCCATAACCTAAGTCGGAAACAAACTTTGATATCTGCCTATGAGTACAACATACAGGTGCCATTCTTTTACCATGTTAGAACTATAAATAATCTTTTCAAAATGAGGTATTACTTAGCACATTCAGATGCTCCCTTGCAAAGTTATTTACCAAAATATGAAAAAAATCATAATTTCCATAACCATAAGTCTCAAAAAAATCTTTGATATCTGCACATGTGTCAAACATACTGGCACAATTCTTTTACCATATTAGAACCAGCAATACTGTCTTCAAAATGAGATATTACTTGGCACATTCAGATGCTCCCTTGCAAAGTTATTTACCAAAAATGAAAAAAATCATAATTTCCATAACAGTTATTTGCCAAGCTCAGAGAAATTAATTTTACACAACACATTTCATAATAGTGTTTTACTTACTATACTGGTCTGACTTGGTCATGGGTGTTTTCCATTCTTCTTACAGTCATGCATGGCTCTCCTCACGCCATTGTGGAGGTTGGTCAAGAAGAACGCAATGCCCTCCTCAGTTAGGTGAATGCCATCCCTTCTGAACCAGTGAACATCTTCCCTTCCAGTGACTCTCAGAACAGCAGAAGACAGTCTTATCTTATCTGAAATAAAGCATGGGTAGACACTGACAAGGGTGTCCATCCAGGGCACATGTAAAGAGAAAAAGCAGGGTAAGGACCACCGATCCACTAATACGCCAAGGACAGGCATGGGGCTTCAGCTTGTGGGCATCTGAAGTGTCCCATACCAGTGCTGATGACCCACTCAGACTGCCATTAGCAGCAATGCCTCCTGATTGCATGCAGTGCCAGCAGTCTGCCTTACCTCTGCCTTTTCCACTTACATGTGTCCTATCGGCAATGGCCATAAGGACTGAAAGGGAAGAGCTAATATAAACCCTTTTGCCCTGACTTATATACATTTACTACACCTGAAGAGTGGGAGACTGAGTGGAGAGCTACGGCAAGACAGCATGTGAAAAGACCAAGACTGACCCAGGCTTTGTCTTTTTGCATCTGTCCTCCTGTCCATTTTACCACAACTGTGCAGGATAGTGTCAAATAAACATAGATAACATATGAGTCTGGATATTGTCATTGCTTTATAAGTAAAAAAGTAAACTATATTCTTCTGCATACACATATCAACATGAACAAAGTATAAATGTGTACTCCTAAGAGAGTCATTGTGTAGTATATCAGATGACCATAGTAATTTATAAGAAAAGCATTACTGATTTTATGCTCTCCACACATTTCTTGAAATTGTAAAAATGAAAGAAAGAAAGTAGTGTGTGGGGGTGGACTGCAATGATTCCAAGTGGAGAAAAACCCAAATCTGGCTTGTGCATTCATGAATGTGATAACGACTTGTACTTATATGAATAAGTGACAGCTGATGAGAGGTTTCCCTGAAAAGTGATAATGGCTCAGTGCTATATTGTAACTGCACGTATTGTTAATGTGATAATGACTAACTGTTACATTGTAACTGCACGTATTGTTAATGTGATAATGGCTCAGTGCTACATTGTAACTGCATGTATTGTTAATGTGATAATGACTTGCATTTCATTACAGAAAGGCTCATCCAGACTCTGCTACACTTTGCTGTGAAGGAAAGGTTAGTTTGCTGTTATTTTTTGTATTACTGTATTGCCTTTCTATATTTTGAATACTGTAGTTTGTTTTCTTTACTTTGTGTTTTGCTTGCATTCTGTTTTAACAGCATATTAAAACTTCAAAAGAGACCACAGCTCTCTCTGTTCTGAGTCAGGCAGAAATAAGAACTGATTAATTAAGGACTCATTCATAAGACAGAAGAGGTCACTTAAGGTTAATCTCTTGTTAACAGAGGGGGTGGAGCTTGGAACTAAAATTTCTATTTAAGGAGTAAACTAAAACATTTCAGAGCTTTACCAGAAAGGCTCATCCAGACTCTGCTACACTTTGCTGTGAAGGAAAGGTTAGTTTGCTGTTATTTTTGTATTACTGTATTGCCTTTCTATATTTTGAATACTGTAGTTTGTTTTCTTTACTTTGTGTTTTGCTTGCATTCTGTTTTAACAGCATATTAAAACTTCAAAAGAGACCACAGCTCTCTCTGTTCTGAGTCAGGCAGAAATAAGAACTGATTAATTAAGGACTCATTCATAAGACAGAAGAGGTCACTTAAGGTTAATCACTTGTTAACAGAGGGGGTGGAGCTTGGAACTAAAATTTCTATTTAAGGAGTAAACTAAAACATTTCAGAGCTTTATCAGAAAGGCTCATCCAGACTCTGCTACACTTTGCTGTGAAGGAAAGGTTAGTTTGCTGTTATTTTTGTATTACTGTATTGCCTTTCTATATTTTGAATACTGTAGTTTGTTTTCTTTACTTTGTGTTTTGCTTGCATTCTGTTTTAACAGCATATTAAAACTTCAAAAGAGACCACAGCTCTCTCTGTTCTGAGTCAGGCAGAATTTTTCCGCCCTCCCACCCATTTAAGTTGTCTTGTTAAATACCACTGTCTTTCTAGTTGCCCGCCTCTTATGTTAATCTGGCCATATATCTCATTTCTCTCTACTTTCACTGGCTTATGTGAGTAATCACAAAATCATCATTTTTGAAATCCCACCCCTTCAATTATTTAAATTTATTGGCCATCCTACAGTATTTCATAGTACCAAAATACAAAAGTGACCACCCCTTTCAATCCATCTTGCTGTTTTAAAAATAGTAACTCTCCACTAAACCTTAACTTTTTAAACGGGTAAAACTCAAGTTACCTGCTTTCACATCTAACTTCTCTAGTGCACACTGCAGAGTGCATTCTTTTCAATCTTACCTTTAAGCATCTCTGTGACTAGCACTTTCTCTAATACCTGCTGGAAAGCACTAGGAAGCCTTAAACTCATACAAACACTGAACTCTCCTTGTTAACAAGGAGAAATTAATAGTAGGCACTAAACAGCCTATAATTGCAAAGTACCTTGCTAAGGAAACAGCTCCTATACTTTACAAAGAAAAAAAAAAAAGCCCCAAACCAAGCATGTCCAAGGGTCAGCTTCCGGTGATTTCTCCTGTCCACCTGGTGAATCTGGGCATACTGGGGCAATGCAGCAATTGCCTCATGTACACAGACAACCCTGTCCTCCTACCTCCCAACACTACAACCTGTGAGAGATGCACTTACATAGCCAAAATGGAAGCAAAGCTCTCTCCACCCAAGATTGTGCTAAACAGTCAAGAGGAGAAGGTTAACACCCACACTACATCTCAAGCAACACATAGCCCTTCTAAACCCACACCACCAACACCCACATATAGCAACACTAAATCCACATATGCAGAGGCCCTTAACAGTAACCTACCCAAGCAACAAAGACCTCTGAAGCTGAAACGCAAACAAACACCAATCACAACCAATGTGTCACATAGTTCACAACACCAGTGTGCCACCCAGCAACAGCCCCTAAGGCAAGACAATATACCTAACACTTTAGTCATAGGTGACTCTACAGTCCGGCACACTAATGTCCCTCTCACCAGGTTGAATAAGGAGAAAATTACAGTCAGCTGCCTGTCGGGTGCCAGGATCCGCCACATAACGCATGCACTCAAGTCACTCCACAACAAGTACAAATATGACTCTGTCATTGTCCATGTTGGAGTGAATGACTTGAGACGTACCTCCCTGGACTACATGAAAAGAGACATGGAAGAGCTCTCGGATCATGTGGCCCAGGCAGGTATGACCCTAGCCCTGAGTATCATCCTGCCTTCGCCCAGAATGATACCACAATATAAGGATAAAATGATTGACTTCAACAATTGGCTAAGCTTATGGTGTCATTCAAAGGGGATCCAGTATCTGTCTGCCTGGGATGACATGATTGACAGACCATGATGCTTTGCCAGAGATGGTCTGCACCTGTCGCCCCTGGGATTCAGGTTACTGGCTAAGGCTCTTGCCACCCTATAGTGCCTTTTTAGGCAAACTTCAAAGGACAAAACCACCACCGTAACAGGTACAAGCATGCAAAATCTGAAGGTAATGCTACTCAATGCTAGAAGTCTAAACCTCAAAATGCACTCTCTCGAGGCACTCCTAAAAATGGAGAATATCGATATCTGTGCAGTAACTGAGACCTGGTTCAAGGCTCCAGAGAGCACCCCTGCAATACCAGGCTACAACTCTTACCACACTTTTCGGCCACCAAACCAGGACCGAAACACTAAAGGTGGAGGAGTGTCAATATTCACCAAGGATATTCACACCACAAGGCTTGTTGGCCAACACAATGTGTCTGAAATTCTCCAAGTGCAACTAACACTAGGTAAGACTGCAATCCAAATTGTAGCTTGCTACAGATCCCCACCATACCCCAAGATTCTCACTACACCTTTCTAAACATACTGGAAAATATTAAGATAGAACCAAACACCCTAATACTGGGTGATTTTAACTACCCTGCCATTAACTGGGAAAACTACTCATGTCCCAACACCTTTGCGCAACGGTTCTTGGAATTCATAAATTCCAATGCCCTGGATCAACTAATCCATAGTCCCACCAGGGGCTCCAATATCCTAGACCTGGTTATTACCAACATGGGAAATCAATGCTCCATACCTATGGTCACCCCCTCGTTAGTCAGGTCTGACCATAAGCTAATCAACCTTAACATCCACATCCCACCCCCACCCCCCAGTAAAGAACCACCATAAAAAAACTTCTCCAAAGCCAATTTCATGCTACTCATGTCAGAAGTGACAAACTTCATAGCACCCATGCAGACAGGAACTGAAAGTTCAACTGCTGAATCCTACACTAAGGCACTGTACGAGCACATCCACTCATGCATGAATCGTGCCATCCCAAATAGAATCAAAATGCTCTCATCCAAAAAAAGGAAGCCAATCTGGTGGTCCCCTGCCATAAACAAACTTTACAACAAAAGGAAGAAACTTTTGCAGAAAAGAGGAAAATCCCAGGATGCAAAAAACTCCCTTACTAGCCTCAGTAAGAAACTGAGATGCCTCATAAAATCCTCCAAAGCTAGTTACGAAAATAAAATTGCCAAAGATTCCAAAGACAACCACAAAGCATTCTATAACTATGTCAAGAATCTAAATGGCAATGCTCAGATCTGCTCTGAGCTAAAACAGAATGGCATTAAATATACTGATCCAAAGGATATTGCCAATATCCTGGCAGATCGTTTCAGTGCCAACTTCACCCCTCTCACACATCTTAAATGGCCCATCTCAATACCGGAAGATTGCCAAATTCCAGTAATAACGGCCACACAGGTACAAAACGCACTCTCTAAAGCCAAGAATACAGCATCCATGGGACCAGATGACATCCCGGGCTGTGTACTACATGAACTACAATATGAACTGGCACCTCACCTAAGTGTCATGTTTAATCATAGCCTCACCTCAGGTTTCGTGCCCACTGAGTGGCACAGAGCTACAGTTATCCCAATCCACAAGGGGGATCCACCTTGGATCCCGGAAACTACCGTCCCATCAGTCTGACAAGCCTTATCTGCAAGGCCATGGAGCGTATTATCATGGAACTTATAAACAAAGACATTGGCAACCTTCAAACACTGGACCCCACCCAGTTTGGGTTTGTGAAGGGCCGATCTTGTCTCCTGAACCTGATTGACTTCTTTGAATCAGTCTCCAGAGCCATGGACAAGGGTAAGGTGGTCCACACAGCCTATCTAGACCTTGCCAAGGCCTTTGACACCATCCCCACTCTGGAATCATAGATAAACTTACTAAGTTGGGCATTAATTCCTATGTCACCCAATGGGTTGCTAAATGGCTTACTGATAGAACCCACACTGTAAAAGTAGCCGACTCCAAATCCAGCTCCAGACAAGTGACAAGTGGAGTACCTCAGGGTTCAGTCCTGGGGCGCTCTTGTTTGGCATCTACTTCTCTGAAGTACAGGTCAACACTAAGGGACTCTGGCTAACAAAGTTTGCAGATGACTGCAAACTGGGAGCCATTATTGAATCCCCAAATTATGTGGATACTCTACAAAAGGGCCTTACAGAAACAGATGCTTGGTGCCAGAGCCATGGGCTCAAGCTCAATGCCAAGAAATGTATTGTTATCCCCTTTGGGAAAAAACATGTATCCATGAATTACCATATAGGTGGCAGTACACTAAACACAGAAAGTGTGATAAGAGACTTAGGGACACAGGTGGACAGTGGTCTCACCTTCGATAACCACATTGCCACAACAGTCAGGAAATCCTTCTATGTGGCACACCTCATCACGAAGGGCTTTTCATCCAGAAAAAAATGAGGTCATTGTCCCACTGTACTCATCCCTCATTAGACCCATTGTAGAATACAATGCCCCATTTAGTATGTACCTCTCAAGACATCTGCAACAACTGGAAAGGCCTCAGAAATACCTCACTAAAAGAATCACAGGCCTAAAGCAGATGCCCTACGCTGACCGCCTTAAAAACTCCAGCTATACTCTGTCGCATATCGTCTACTCAGAGGCGATCTCTGCTTAACATACAAGGCCATGTCAAACCCAGAGCTGTTGGACATGCTACACTTAAAGAAATCCCAATCCCTCAGAGCTACACGCTCCAGGGATCTAAACCTTGTCATCACAATAAACAAAACATGCTGGAGGGATAGGTTCCTGACCCAGAGACTCCCCAGACTCTGGAATAGATTGCCCATACATGTCAAGCAGAGTGCCTCTTTGGACCTCTTCAAGAGGAACCTTGACGATTGGATGGGAGAAAGGAAATTCACCCCAGGGATCACGTCAGTCGCCCTGCTAGACAGGGGACCAGGAAAGTAAATAATGTGGGAAGAAATAGCCAGGGAATTGTTATGGCTAGGCTTGTATAGGCCCTAGGGCTGATAGCCTAGTACCAACCTATGAACCTATGAACCTATTACTGCAAAGTTATGCATGCTGAGACTCAGGTGATAACTGCTGGACATAACCTGTTGAGTAGGCATTCATTATATTACCTTGTGCAGCTGTTATGTAACACAGACTCATTATCAGTAAGGAGAAGACCTGAGTAATTCAGTATAATACCATAACACTTAGATATTACTGAGCCCTTCCTCCCACCGAAATTCCACACATCCCTGACAAAGGCAAGAAAAATTCCCAAAATATATAGTAGCTCCATGCTGGTAGTAGTCAGCAAGTAATAACCTTTATCTCTCTCAAGCAACTGCTGATTATAATCAGAAATGCAATAAGCCAAGCCAAAATGTCAAACGTATGTGGTTGATCCATCTAATAATTAATCCAAATAGTAGTAATTCATGTTCTCACTTAACCATCCCTCTGGTTACAATAACACATAACTAAAAAAGCCAGAAATATTGTCCAAAATATCTGGCTGAGCAATGCCAACATTCAGAAAACAAACAAAAGTCAGACCTAAAATGCTATGGAACAACTTGTTACTACTCCCACAAGAGGGGAAAACATACTGGACCTGATCATCACCAACATGGGGACTCTATGCTCCCGACCAGAAGTGTATCCCTCACTGGTAAGATCAGACCATAAACTAATCTGCAGATGCTGGTCCCAAATAGATTTGAGGAATCATAAAAGTTTCCTCATCTAAAGTCTGTTGAATGGAATCATAAGAAAAGATGAAACCAAATAACCCAGAATCCTCAGGAATTGTCTTGCTGTTGGCATATTTTGAAGGAAACGTACAGACAGTAAGGCACACATCCTCTAAAGTAGAAAGGATTAATGGGTGTAGGTTATGGAAAATCCTTCTGTAACAACTCATAGTATTTTCTGGTGGACTGAGAAAACTCACTGTTCTCCCACTGAAAACACTGGGACATTCTAGCAAAGCCTGAAAGAAAGAAAGAAACAAAGAAAGAAAGAAAGAGAAACCCACACATGGAGAATCAGAAACTGAATCTCTCCAAGAAAGGAGTCATCCCTCTTTCTTGGGAACTACTCTACAAGAAGGATCAATAGCAAGAATCAAACCCTCAGCCCAGCCCGTACACTAGTCCTATCCTAGAAATGTGAGAGTGGATACATGCTTGGTTTGTTTCCTTTTGATATGAAATATGGAGCCAACTGTGTTACTAATGGCAGACACTGCTTCCCTAGAGATAAGGTACAACTACAAACATGGAGCAACAGGTGGGGAAAAGACAATGACCTTGTATGTGTAAAGCAGTATGAGGACTTCACCCCACAGACAAGAAAAATCAATGCAAATAAAAACACTCACAGTCTAGAGAGCCACTTCCTGAATTGGTGCTGGCTTAGTAGATTCCAATACATACATGTATTATTTATATTATAATAATACACTGTGTGTAAATGGTTGTGTAATAGTACAACACAGACAAATCCTCAATTAAAACCATACAAAACTGCTTCACTCATATTACCGTCCATTGACGTTATCAGTAACCATATCTTTTGTCTTTGCTACACTATTTACAATGCATCCATACTCTTTCCTTATAAAATTTTAATTTAAAATACTACAGATAAAATCTAATTATGTCTCCAAACCTGTCGCCGGCCACTGCCATTGCCTCAAACAATAATTAACCATAACATGCATGTCCTAAAACAGGGACACTTTCTAAATATTGCTGTTTCAAACTTCTAAAGTTGATAGAACAACAGGTTTTGTATTAGCATGAATTTTCTGAAGGATATGAAGTCTAGAACTGAAAAGCCTGCCACTATTTTCTGACTTAAATCCTCAATGATTTGCCAAAAAAACAGTTTCAGAAACTGGCAAAAATCTGGATATTCTGTGAAAATCTGTGCAGTTGAGAGGTATGCATTTCAATGGGCTTCTATATACAGTAATAACGAAGGTCACAAAAAACAGAACTGTTTAGGAAGAGCAGAGATTATCCTGAAGCAGAGACAGAGGCAACCTAAATTCGCTGACATGGTCATTCTTGACTGTAGCCTCTCTCTACTTACGGCAACCTACTGTACACCTTTAATAGATCAATACTTTGAAAACCTGTGGGCAGCAAAGGGAAAGGGGGTTGTAGTTCTGAAAAATCAAAGTGCTGTAGCAGGCCTTTCAGACATTGAGCTACTGACTTCAGCATCCTGTCACTGTACAGGATCACCATTTTTAATAAACCAAATTTCTGGAACTCAAGTTTTTTTTCTGTTTGGAGGGGGGGTGGAAACTCTCTGCAAAAAGATGTTACATTACATTATAATTACTGCAATGTATCACCACAGTCTACCAGGTAATGGTAATAGTAAGCATGCAGGAGACGCACAGCATTTCAAGAACTCTAAATAGATCTTTCACACCAGACGGACTTGACCTACCATTATCAATCACATGACCTAATGATACATTAATCCAGTAAGCATTGTAAGACTACCTGTTGACCACAGATGCCCAAGTCTCTCAGAAGTACACAATATAGATAAGTGCAGCTGCAGTGTAAAATGATACTGCCTACTCCAGCCAATAAAATTGTAGTTACTCAACCGTCTTCTGCAAGGGGGAAGGGGGAGAAGTTTTACAAAAAAAAATGTGTACTATACAATGCAAGTTATTCAACTTTTGTGCGATAAACGTCAGTGCAAGGCTATCATGAGAAACCATTTTAATTCTTGGTCCTCTGACAAAGTTCTCAGTTGGTAAACAATTTCTACAGAAGGCAATCTGATTCTCAACCTACAGCATATACCTCAGTGGAAAGTCATCCATTGTGAGACAGTCTAAACCTTCTGTTTAACTCACTGGGCAGACTCCATAACTGTTCAGTTGGCACTAAACATATCAAGAAAGGACTGGAAATTAACTGCCTGTGATAAAAAAACAAAAAATAAGTTTCCTATAATCCAATGAACATCTGAGCAGTGTGATCCCGTTAAAAAAGTGCTATACAGTTTTGTAAGTACAATAGCTGTATTATTAGCAAACTGATCACACAAACTATTTTTTTCTTGCTACAATTTACCTAATTTTACTTTTCTTTACTCAAGACATGATTCTTAAATGAAAGTCAAATACAGTAAAATGCAATCATTTTTCAGTAAGTCCCAGTTGTTGAAACAGAATGCTGCAAGACAGTGAATGCCTGGCTAAAAATGAAATCTGAGTCAAATTCCCAACTGTTTAGATTCCCTCATGCCAAAAATTCCCTTCCCTCCTCCAGTCAGACTGCATTCCAATGACATTGCTGACTGCAATGAAAACCTCTGAAAGTTTGCTTTTCATGCTTCTGCTCATGAGACAAAAACCTGTCCAGCGCCTTTCTGAATGGTACATAGTTAGCATTTCTGTGACATGCAGGCTCTGAACTTTAATAACCCTTTTCTCATGTGATTTATTTAGTTTTTTTTTTACTTTGGAACTGAAGCTCTGAGACAGACAATAAGTAGCCTATATTTGTGTCCCAAGAAAGTACAAGAATTCTCTTTAAAATCTGAAAATGACCAGTGCAAGTCTCACTTTCGGTTCTGCTTTAGTCTACGTTTATATAAATCGCACACAACTTTCAGCTGGAATTTGTCAGCAGAATACAAAAAAGCTATTGTAGCCTGTGGAAGCAAGGGCATCTCCAGGAAACAAGAAATACTGTTATGGTAAAGAATGAGAATTTAAAAGAGGAAAGGAATGACTGGATTTTTTTAATGTAGTTCTGTACACTTGGTAAAGAACTAGTTACGGAGATTACTTAACTGGATATGTCTACAGATCACCAAATGTTCAAAATTCAATAGTTCACAGCAATTTTGGCGGCAATACTAGTTTAATAAATTCAGTTTAGATGTACGTAACTTTTAGCATAAACTTGCATTCTGAGAAGATCACTGACCAACCCAAAGAACTAATAAAAATTACGAAAGAGCAACTGACTTTCTGGACAGATCTATGAAAACACTAACGTTTAGCACAGTTCTGTCTGTATTTAATATTAGGATCGATTTTTTTTGTCTCCATTTACCGAGGTTGCGTGTATTTAAAAAAAACAAAAAAGGCTTGGGGTTACCCTTTCCTTTAGTTCTAAGCCATTGACTACGACATTTATTGAGCACTCACTTCTCAAATTAACAGATACATGCAAAATTACTGATACTGTAATATACAAACTGGTGATTATCAGTTAATTCGCTAAAAACGTTCACCCAACAACACCGACAATGCTAACTATTAATAGAGAATGTATACCGATAAACCAGGCACAGACTGCCAACTGCACATCTCAGGTCTACGCTTTCAGTCAGCAAACTACAGCAATCTTTACTTTAATGTACATTAATTAACAATCTTGACAATTCAACGCCAGGTAAAGTGCAGACTCAGTCACAATATAATAAATGACAATGCCAACCCTATCAGCATACTCGGTCATCTTTCTTCAGACAATTCCAACTACGCTGACACGGCGTGACGGATGCATCAAAGTTAAATTTCCCTAACCCAATTGAATCAGCAGCCTCACGCAACCACCCATCCATCAGCTTAAAAGGTGTACGCCAACAGTACTAGCAATAGCAATGTCATATAAAAAAAATGTTGCATTGACCTAGCTAATGTAAATGCAGTAGTTGAACCAGAAACTCCTTGCAGTCTGGCGATCTGTGCAGCCCGTGAACCCTCCAAAAAATAGAGGGATCCAGTAGCAAGTAAAATCTCCCAATAATTGAAGAAAGAAAAAAAAAATACCTGCTGCTGGACTCTCTATTTATTTAGAGAAAACAAAAGAAAATAATGTTGGGGGTGGAGGTGTGACGCAAGTGGTGGCTTGGATTGCAAGAATCCGATTGGCTGCCACCACTTGCTTTTTCAAGAACTTTTAAACAAGATTTTCTACTAGAACTTTAATGGGACCTTAATGTAAAAACACACTTAATCGTAACTGTATAAGGTAATTTACACAGTCGGTTACGATTTCAGTGTGTTTTACATTAAGGTCAGCTACAAATCTTGAATACAGTTTCTTACACTTGTGGAAGGCACTCGGGGGTAACAGCTCGCAATTAGTATCTTCTCATGGTGCACTCGGTGTTAAACACAGAGGTGCCATGAGAAGGTACTTGGGCTTAATGAGTTAATGGGTTTATGATAAGTCAAAACAACAGTAGTGACAAAGAATCACCCTGGAACATACCCCTTTGAATTTTTATCCCTGGGCTAATAACTTGACCTTTGTTATGGCATAATTCCAAAGTGGTTTGCCACTGTTTCAAGGTCACTGTAACATTATTGATCAATGCAGGGTGTATCTTATACATCTCTAAGCACTTTGTTATCCGCAAATGTGGGATGCTGTCAATGCTTTTTTGTAATCTATCCATGCCATACTTAGATTCTTCCCCATTTTACATTTCTCCATTATAACTTTATTTAACAACAAATGATCCTTCGTTCTTTATTACTTTCATTTGTTACCATTTTGTTCTATTGCTATGATTGAGTTTTCTTCTAAATGCCAATAAAGTCTGTCTGCACCAATTCCAGTATATAGATTGTACATGGTCGGAAGGCAAGTTATTGGTCTATGGTTTTGAGGCTGGCTTACAGTTTCACTCTTAAGTAGGAATATCATTTTTTTTTTTGTTAACCAGGTTTGTGATTGTTTGGGATGCACATACGAGTAGTTATTACTCAGGGCTAAATCTTTCTGTAAAGATGTTAATACTTTTAGCCAGAATTAAGCACTGCATCTGGGGCTGTGGTTTTCCTGTTAGGAGCTTTTCTTCATTCTGTTTCAGTTTGTCTGTTTGTTAATTCATCCCATTTCATATCCTGGACAGATCACCAAATGATGTTTTTCACAATAGATTGTTGTCCATGAGATTTCTAAGAGCGCACTGACAGTGATGCCCTTTTTGTGGAGATTCTCCATTTTTGAGCTGGTGAGTCCATGAACCTGGTACACATGTTTGGGGATGCAGGAGGGCAAACCAACTTTCAAAATAACTTAAATTCTAGTTTTCCAGTAATTTATGCTTCGGCTGTTAGGTTTCAGTGATTCCAGTCATGGGAGGGAGGGGGCTGGTTTTGAATAACCCATAGTGGAAGCCATTTTCTGTTGTCAAACCACAATCTGTAAAATAGACTTTTGAATTTATACTTCTGTTTGTGAGTCTCTTAGAAACAGTCTGTTCATAGTGTATATGTCTATAAACAAGCATAATTGCCTTGTTGGATGCTGGATAAAATTCATTGACCATCAAATTATTATATTTTTAGCTCCTAACATGAAGAACTTTGCCAGTATTGCAAAGTCCATATGTATCAGCACATATGTTCTTACATTTAGTCCCTCTTAAAAGTGATGTTGAGTTCTGTGCAGTTAACTCTGTATGAGGACTTAAATTTTACTTTCTTACTGTGTAAACTTAGCCTGGTCCTACTTTCTCCGACAACAATCATGGAGTGTGAAAATGATACGCAATATTTCTCATCTTGTACCATCATACATCAGAAGGTAGCTGAGTGTGCCTGATGTGTAGAAATAATATGTGACATTTCCCAGCTCATACCACCATTCATCAAAATTTATGCAAACGTACCTTAACTTCCACTGATACAAAGGCATGGCTTTTCTAGCCTCAGATATATATATTTAACTGCACATTTGTCTTGAAAAAGTAACAAAATTGTTGAGGAACTGATTAACTTAAATGGCCTTGTGGTCATTAGTCCATTTGAGACATAGGTGCCAAACCAGGGATGAATTTCCTGTTCCCCATCCAATTGTCCAAGTTACACTTGAATTTGGTTAGGGAGGAACTGTGCTTCACATGGATGGGAAGCCTGTCCCATAGACGTGGTAGTTTCTGGCATAATACTTGTCTCTCCAGCAGGACCTATTTATATCACAGGTAAAAGGTTTACTCATTTAGACCAGGTAATTCTGATGCTGTTTGTTTCGTGGATATGCAGGAGGTCAGTCAGGGTAGGGTCTGACAATTTCTTGCAAGCCAGGCATAGGTCTCCCCTCAACAGTCTTTAGGAGACAGAATATGGGGATAGGGCCTTTAAGTGGCCTTTATTGGACATGTTTCTTACACCCTGTATTCTTTTAGTAAGGAACCACTGTGAACCTTTCAGTTGTTTTATATGCCTGGTTAGGTACATTCCAAAGTGGGCATTGTACTCAATGATAGATCTGATAAGTGCCGAATACAGTGGCACGATGACATTCTTGGACCTAGATGCCATACCTTTGTTTATAAGTTGTACAACATAGAATGATTTCCTCACTACTGTATGCACATGATGGTCCAAGGCTCGACTACTGTATATGTGAGTCCCCAAGCCCCTGACTACTGGGTCAGCTCTTAGGGGTGTATTGTCAATATGCTAGTTACCAGGGGTGGATGACTTCCCAAAGGATGCTATTATGCATTTCTTGGCATTTAGTTTTATCCCATGGCTCTGACACCAGTTATTCATCTGTATCAGCCCTTCCTAGGGAACATTTGTGTCAGTGGGGAATTCTATGACTGCTCCTAATTTGCAATCATCTGCATATTTTGTTGTCAAGAAGCCAATGATATTGGCCTTGATTTCAGAGAATTAAATGCCAAAAAAGAACAGTCCCAGGACCAATCCCTGATGGGCTCTGCTTGTGACTGACCTCTTTGTAGAGGTGGGCTCTGCAATTCTAACTTCCTAGGTCCTATCTATGAGCCAGCTGGCTATCCACCAGATGACCTAAGGATTTATACTCAACCTCTTAAGTTTTTCAGCAATGCCTAAGTGGGTTATTGTGTCAAATGCCTTGGCCAAGTCAAGGTAGCTAATGTGAATCATTTTGTCCTCATCCATTGCATTGGTGACCTTCTCGAAGAAGTACACCAGGTTGAGTAGGCATGACCTGCCTTTGATGAACCAAACTGGGTTGGGTCCAGTATTTGGAGGTTTTCAATGTCATTATTGATCATTTCCATGATAATTCTTTTCATTGCTTTGCAGATATGAGAGTAGTGTGACTTGTGAGTCTGTAGTTTCCAGGGTCTGTAGATGGCCCACTTTTGTGCATAGGGATGATTGTTGCTGTTCTCCATTTGTGAGGCAAGAAGTCTGTTAGAGACTACAGTTAAATAGCAATTTCAGAGATTCTAACAGGTCATGTTTCACGCTATATAGAAGGCATCCTGGGATATAATCTGTGCCTATTGATGCAGTGTTCTTGGCCTTAGAGAGAGAATTAAGGACCTGTTCCCTAGTGATAGCAAGGGGAGTTATGTTTGATGCTATATCCTGAGGGAAGTTTGAGGGGAGAGAGAGGTAAAGTTGTAGATGCATTTGTTGACCAATAGATTTGCTGTATCATCTGGCTACATTAACAATGAGCTCTGCACACAATTGTGTATTGTCTTTGAGGTTGCAGATATAGCTAAAGAATGCTTTGAGGTTGTCATTGGTCTGGGAGGCCAAATTAACTTAAACTCTGGCTTTGCTAGACTTTATTTTTTCTCTGAGTTGTTTAGTTTGATGAGAGTGCTTTTATCTGGCCGGGAGCTACATCTCTTAATGTTTGCCATGATTTTCTTCCTGCTGTTATACAGCATGTTGATGTTATGATTCCACCAGGGTGGCTTGTTTTTTGAGTTAGTTCTGTACTTCTTCCTGGTGGGTGCAACTGTCTCTATGCAGCTATTAGCATATTGCTATAGGGTTTCTCTGATCAGTTCCGCATAGGCAGCAGTGTTCTCAGGGTTTATGGGGGCTTTAAATTTTTCCAGGTTATCACATAATAGTAGGAAGCTAGCCTTAGTATAGTTCCTGAATATTCCAGGGTTAGACAAGGTTCCAGGTTTTATTTTTACTTCGAATGGAGATCATTTTGTGGTCTGACCTTATCAGAAAAGACATCACACTAGGTAATGTGCAGCACTATCCCATATTAGTGAGGACCAGATCTGATATGTTTGCTCCCCTGGTTAGTGTATTGAAAATCTGGTCCACGGAGTTTGTCTTTACAAAATCCAGTAATCTCTCTACCTGTACATTTGTTGTCATATGTGATTCTCATTTAACAGTGGAGTAATTAAAGTCATCCATGAATATACATGGTACATATACATGATGATAAGTGTTTCCACTAAGTTTAAATACAGATTATAGGTGTCCTAGGTCATATTGGGGGGACATAAGTTTGTAAGGAAGTGGTATAAGATTTTGCCTATGACAATTTTAATGTGGTGAAGCTCAAGTGCATTGTCCTGTTTGACCAGCCATGAGGTATATTTATTTTTAATGTAAATCGAGAAACCTCCACCTTTAGTCCTTGTCTGTGTAGTAACTGGTCTAAATGTGTGGAAGGCATTATAGCCTTTCTGTGCCAGTGTGCTGTCTGCAACTCTAAACCATGTAGCATTGTCCGCACGGGCATCAGCATTCTCTAGCATTTAGCTGTATCACCTTTAGATGTTCTTCCTTTTGATTACATTTTCACACACAGTACTATGAAAAAGGGTGATCAGACAAACAGTACATGTTAGTACCATTAGGCACATGTTAATACCATTAGACTGAAACACAGAACAGTAGGTACTGTATCACAATAATGTGAATCTCTTTTTTCTATGACCAGTCAATGTATAACCATGCTATTGGTATCTTTAAAACATAACATCTCCAGGGAGGGAGGACACTCATTTATCCCTAAAGGGAGGAGTGGTCCAATGAGAGGACTATCCCTATCACATTAATCAATGAACTTAGAGAAGCGGGTGAAGAAAAGGATGGGGTAGGGCATATAAAAAATCTCCCCAAATAGAATATGAACAGCCAAGACTTCCAGGATGACCTTAGGTTCCACAACAAGCCCTAGAAGACATAGATTAAGTCTGGAGGGGTAGCAAAAGCTGATATAGCCACCATTGCTGTAGGGCACTGGTAGATTAGAAGTTAAATGAAAATGATTTAATATCAGGATAAGCTATAAACATTGTACAGATACTAATGATAAAACATACTTTTGTAACCAATGCCCAAGACTTTGGCTGATGCTTCCACTGCTGATGCTCATTTGGCCTGTTAGATATGGACACCTAGGAGCTGGGAGAACCCATTCCTCCCTATCTGGAAATTCCAAGCAGCTCTTCCATTCCCCAGTGAGAGTAAGGTGGTAGTGAATGAGACAGCTGTCAGTTCCTGGGGGGTAGCCTACCCTCTGTCCATTGATAACCCCCCCCTTCTCCTTGCTGTATCATATTATTCTGCTCCTGGTGTTCCCAGAGAGGAAGCAGGCATACACTCTCTAGATTCCAGTTGGCTTAACAGGTGCTAAAAATAATGTAAGTGCAGATTCAGATAGCTTGAACTCTACTGGGCAAGGTGTACTGTTACTGACATGTGTCATACCTGTGGTGAGCCAAACATATCTCCACCCCTGGGATGGATGAGCCTACAAGGACCACCCACTTTGATTCTTCCTGACTAGCTCATATGGGCTTGCCAGCTACTACTATAACCAGTTTTGCCTGCAGCACAGTCAGTGACGTATCTCTCTGTGCCATGGAGCTGGATGTGACAGATAAGTTTTGACTTACAAGAAAAGTAGCAGGTTCATATTAATGGTGGAGACCCCTACCAGGACAGCTACCCTGTTAATTGTAAAGTTTATCAATATGGCTAAAAGGAAGGTAAGTCATCTGTACTTCTTTCTCCAAGTTGGTGAAGATCCCAAGTTAGAGACACCACTTTAAATATGGCTCATTCTCTCTAGGAGAAGATTTGTTCAGGGACTGACTAGATTAATTGGCTACTGGTACAAGACCCTGTATGCAAATTTAAAGTTACTTTGCAACATTGACCTTTCTGAGCTACCATTATGCTGCCTTAATAGCAAATGCTTCTACCATTGGCCCTTAAGGGTTTTATTTGTAAATTATTCATATCATATAACTATAGCCTTGTACTTTTCTCTGTAAAAAAATATTTTCTGTAAACCTTGATGATTTAATAAATGTTTTCTTTAAGCAGATATTCCTTATGCATATGCACACATGTATTTGCATGTCATGTCTGTTTTTTGATAAATGTCTTCTCATTTTGTTGCTAATATTTAACCTATGGATGGATTAAAAGACAATGCTATCCAGTGTGCCACTGTGTCACCTGCTCCACAACACAGTGGTGCAGGAGGCACATGGATGCAGTGGATAACATTTTTGCCTCACAACAAGAGGTTCCTTGGTTTGGTTCATGGCTGGGGTGTCTTCTGTCTGGAGTCAGCAGGTCCTCCCTGTGTTTGCATGGGTTTCCTCTGGGCACTCCTGTTTCATCCTACATTCCAAAGACATGCAGTAGGTGGACTGGACACTTTATGTTGGCCATAGATGTGTGTGTGTGTGTGTGTGTGTGTGTGTGTGTGTGTGTGTGTGTGTGTGTGTGTGTGTGTGTGTGTGTGTGTGTGTGTGTGTGGTATGGAAGAGCAGCAGCAGCAGTGCTAGCCACCTGTCAAAGTAAACCTTAACTCTAGATGACTGTCACTGTTGAAGTGACACCCTGACCTCTTGTGTAAATATGGATAAAAGATGTTGTGGATGCATGGATTTAACCTCTTTACATGCTGTAGCATATATTTTATAAAAGCATTTTAATAATTTTGTATACGCAACACAAATGGAGCTTATCTCCTTGACCATTCAATAAAAAGGGTCAATGTGTTGCTCAGTTAGACTTTTCCACTAAAGAAAGGCAAATGAACAAACAAAAACAAACTGAGGAATTATAATGTTAACTACAATTCACTATTTGTGCAACTAAACAAGGATGATGGTGACTGTACAATGAGATGCAAAGATGAGGGACTTAAAATGGGACTTTGATACTGGTTGAAAGAACATTAATATTTTACATACTCATACCAAGTTGTAGAAATAATGATATTAGGAGAAACAATCTTCAGCAGGTACTAGATGAAGTATGCAAATTGTTGAGTGTTGATCAATACTGGAAGTTAAGATATTGTTTACAGTTATCTTTCATCGTTAAGTATGGTCAAGTATGTAATGCAGAAGTTACTTATTTATAGTTTTATTAGATAGTGTGTGTTTGAATCCAAAATTATTCATTTATGCCTATAGGAATAAATAATGTATATATGTGATTTTTTTGAAATCAGTGGGTACAACCGTAACTGTACATCTAACAACATTCTGTGTCATAAATTAGGAAATCTTATAAAGAATTTTTTTAGAAGTAAAATTAATAGTACACAAAGGACTAATGTCAGTAAGAAAAGTGATAGTTATTTTATCCTACTAACAAATGTTATAAGTCAAAATAATAAGCATAAGTTAAAGTTTATATTCATGCAAGACAGGTGGATTTTGGAATAATATCAGAAAGATGATTTGGTGATGCTTTTCTTCCATTAAGTTTCTTAAGATTTAAGGGCCATCACAGTGATAGAAAGCTTCTGAAGGGAGGTATGGTATCGGTGTTTCTAAACAACACATTAAATCACCACATATTGTTAAAATAAAACTATATCATTGGGTATACATGCCAAAAAATGGAATTACATATGGTAAAATTGTATAGATTTTTATCTATGAATATAAAACATGTTAATTTGGTTAAAAGGTTAAAGGCCTTTGGTATGGGTTCAATTTTTGCTCTAGGAGGGGATATACATTTTGCAGGAATAGACTGGAATACTATGGCAGTGGTAAGTAGCAAGGTTAAATTATATATATCTGCTTTACATGGATAAAGGGAATCAAAATGTTTCTCATTCAACAAGAGGAAATAAAATATCAGATGTGATTTTGTAATCTTTAGAACTTAATATTACAAATTTTAGGATTAAGGGCCCCTTTGGCGCATCACATTACTTAATTCCTACATGTAACTTAGGTTACATACTTAAGCCTCTGCGCAAACTGCTAGTTTACAAGAAGAAGCATCATCCCTGAGTGGACTTGATATAGAAACCTTTTGGTTAACAGACAAATGTGCTAATGATTACAGCGCAGGGTGCTGTATATGGGAAATAAGCTCTAAAGTATTTCAAGATATATATATATATATATATATATATATATATATATATATATATATATATATATATATATATATATATATATTATGAAACTGATTACCCACTAATAAATGACTATATGAACAACTGGGGCCAGAAAAAATAATTTAATGGTGTCTCAGTAAAAGTGTTCTGAGCTCTATTATTTGGCAACTTGCCTATACTTGCAACAACTTTTTTTCCTGTAGTGAAGAAATTGTCAACACAAACAACTACTCACCCTTCCTCATTTGACAAATTAAAATAGAAAAAAAATAAATAAAAAGGTAGGATTAGAGGTCAGAAGTTGAACAGGTAGGCTAAGTGAAGTATGAAATACATTTGGCTAAAAATCTGGTAGATAATAATGAAAATATTTTATAAATATTTTAGGCAATATAACAAGATTAGGTCTTCAAATAGTCATTGAGTTCAATACCAGAGGGTGGTATCTGACCCATATATATTGGTTAGTTGCTTTGCTGACTATTATGAGAGGCAGGTTGACTGAAATATTTTATTTGATAAATTACTTAAGGAAATAGATATTTCTGGAGATGATTATCCATTCATGACAAATAAATTAATTCATACATCACTTATTAAAATAAGATTAGATACTGCTGCAGGACCTGATGATATGAATGTGTATTTTTTTGTCCTCAATAAAGGAAAATATTTGTAATTTGTATTATTCTTATCATTAGTCTTATTTCAAAGTACCTTGTATTCAGGTGTATGTCTCTGCTGCAATGGAAGTTGCACACTTTGTTCCAGTGCATAAATAAGAGGTCTATTTAAAATATGACATTTATGGGCTCATATGTCTTTGTAGTTTAATTGGAAATGTTGTGAAAGAGTTTTCATGAAAGTCACAAAAGTTATGGCTGATGAACAATTATTTGATATGCACTAACATAGTCAGTCTTCATTGTGAGAAACTATCACAAACTTGATAAGCATTTATACTGCTGTAGCTTTGGAAAACAACCTAGAGGTTGATGTGATTTACCTGGATATTGCAAGGCTGTTTGACTCAGTAACCCATTAACAAGTAATAAATGTTCTAGTGAAAAGGAAGTTTAATATAGTTATAATTAAGTGGATTAACAATTGGTTAAGCGATTGAACAGCAAAATTATGCATCCATGGATATAAGTCCAAGGAATTTCAGATAGAGGTTATTCCCCAGGAGTTGAGTTTGGGCTCTTTTCTTCCTCATATTTTCATATCCTATTTTCCTTTGAATAAATTCTGGATTGGGAAGTTTGCTGATCATATAAAACTAGGTGGAGATATGACCTCCATTAGCAATCAAAATGAAGTCCACCAATATCTGGTCAGTCTTTTTTGTGGGGGTCAAAACCCTGATTTTATTTCTTTGAGACAAACTATAGCTTTTTGCATATTGTTTGAAGTAAGTTGAATCCCCCTAATATTGTAAACAATATACTAAAGATGGAAATGTATATGAGGACGTGGGTGTCAATGTAAATGATTTTGGAGGACAAGTAGATAAGCTGATGATGAATTTATAGTTTATGATTAGAACTTTTCAAAGAACTGTTAGGACAAGGGATACATTTGCCAACTTCCAATTTACAAGTCAGTTATTAGAGGAAAGCTGGAATATGGTTCTGGTTTTAGTGTATCTTCTAGGTCTTATATTGGAAGACTAGAAAAGATACAAAAGATATTTAGACTGTTCTCAACTATAATAAAAAGAGAGACTAAGACAGCTTAATTTATTCTCAATATTCTATGAACAGATCTGATTTGGGAGTGTAACTGTTTAAAACTATGGTCCTGGGATGAATATCAGAAATTATTTTTTCTTAAAAACATGACAGATTAGTTCAGAATAAAGAGTTCTTAGTCAAGTTGAAGGTAGAGATATTAAAAGTAGGTGCTATATTCTTCCAGTCTAGGGCAAGAAAAAGATGAAATGACCTTCAGTTAGATAGCAGATAAGCTACAAACTGTACAAGTATTTGCTTGAATCAAAGTGGATAAATAGAATGGCAAAAGAGAGTTCGGTCTAAGCCATTATGGAGAATAACCAGTATCGATCATATTTGTGGTTCATGGCCAAAATTTAATACTGAACACTGAATATACTGTACCACTGCATTTTGTAAGATTGTAAATGTGTAATGCCCTCATGATTTATAAGACTGACTCAGTGTAATAGTCACTTATTAGCTATCAAAAGGCTTCTGTCTACTTAGTCTTAAGTTTTCAGTCTAAGAATTTTTTAATAGAATAGATTTCAAGAGCTTAAATAGCTCAGTAGTAACTGTATTAAGAGATGTGGCACTGGAAACAGTACCTTGACATGTTGGGTATAAGCTACAATATATATTTGTTTAATGTGAGGGTGAGCACATGTGTTGCAGGTTATGACGCATCTACTTTATGATTTCTCCTTCATTCTGCTTTATAGTCTATAATGAATCTATATGGTAGACAATGTAAATATGTTTCAGTAATTGTTATTCTTACCCTGCCACCAAATCTATCACATATTTTTGGGTGGGTGGATTTATCCAAAGAACCTTTTGAGCCAGAACCTGTGTCCAAGGCAGAAAGTAGGATACAATAGCTGGGATTCACAGACATTGCTGATGTGGTCATGTAATGGCAAGATAAAACCCACAGGTTATGTAATGATCAACACTCTGTAAAGACAATCACGTTTCCTAATGAGTACTACAGCATATGTGTAGTATGCTCATGAGGACATGTATTCACATCCACAGCAATGCTCCACTATGAGCACAGCTGATGTCCTTGATGAGAGGAGGGGCAGGAAAGAGTGTAACCAGCAGACAATCAAACAGAAAATACAGAGAAAGCAAGGCGGAGATGCAAATGTGAAACACAGACAGAGGGCCGACATTTGGTTCATAGGTTCATAGGTTCGTAGGTTCATAGGTTCATAGGTTCGTAGGTTCATAGGTTCATACTAGGCTATCTGCCCTAGGGCATTTATAAGCCTAGCCAGAATGTGTTTGGCTTTTGCCACCCATTTTAAATTTATTTTGCTATGCCCTTTTTCGAGGTTAGTATACTGTGCCTCTGTCTAACAGTGACACAGAAGTGATACCCGGGGTAAACGTACGATCTCCCATCCACTCATCAAGATTCCTATTGAAGAGAGTCAATGGGGGACTCTGCCTAACTTGGACTGGGATTTTATTTCAGAGTGAAGGGAGCCTCTGGGTTATGAATCTGTCCCTCCAGCATGTTCTATTTATTTCAGTGCTGAGGTTCAAGTCTCTCGAGCGTGTAGCTCAATGGGATTTGGATTTTCTGAGGTGCAGCATGTCCATTAATTCCGGGTTGGACATGGCTTTATACGTCAGGCACAGATCGCCTCTGAACAGGCGGTATGCCACTGAGTAGAGTTGGAGTTTCTTTAACCGGGCAGCATATGGCATCTGTTTGAGCCCTTTGATCCTCTTGGTGAGGTACTTTTGGGGTCTTTCCAGTTGCTGCAGTTTTCTGGTAAGGTACATCCCAAAAGGGGCATTGTACTCAATTATGGGCCTGATGAGGGATGAGTAAAGAGGCACGATGTCCTCCCCTAATCTAGATGTGAATCCTTTCATGATTAGGTGGGCTATATAAAATGTTTTTCTAACCACTTTGGCCATGTGGGTGTCAAATGAGAGATTGCTATCAACTTGGGTCCCCAGGTGATGTGATAATTATGATACTGTGAAGGGAAGTGAAATATCAGGAAAAGGAATCGCATGATTGGGAAATGAGTTGATGTGACAATGTAACAGCCACCTCACCTAATGCCTATCCACTCAGAGGCACATCAGCTCCGTGATTATTCTCATGGTCGGACCTTGCTACTCATTGATTAATTGACAGGGCTAGGCAGCAATGTGACTCTGCCAGTCACAGAAAGGCATGCTTCAATCAGCCAAAATTAGTGTCCAACCACTGATCCTTCAACAATAACACCATATCTTTGAACTCCTCCCAAGTTACATACTGTGACTCACATGCGCCATCTTCTGATGCAACCCTATACACCAATACCAGTGACAGACCACTAAAGGTCACCATTTAACCCTAAAAATTGTCTCCAACATGATGACGTATGTCATGTAGCACAGAGACAGGGCTGGAGGCAGCTGGATACCAGGCTGATGATTGCATGGGATGTGGATGGTGAGGTGACTGCTGGCAGATCCCAGCCACAGCTACATCTTACTCTGCATAAAAAATGGCACATAAAAGGACAAAGGCAAAAAATATCAAATAAATAAAAAAGTGATAAAAAATAAGGTATATCAGCAAAACATACTATCAATACTGTGTGCAACCAATAGGAATAAAAGCACCTAAAAAGTAAAATGATGTTAGGTATGTGGTGCCAATATATGCAGTACACATGCTATACCAAAGAGTAGCATTACAAGCAGAATACAACAAGATGCATGATGACATGCTAATTAAGTGATAATGTTATGACTATGTTTGTGCATGTCATGAGAACATTGATTGAGGTGGACTGGGTGACCTCAGTGGCCAGGGTAGATACACTGAAGAATCTAGAGCACCTCATTGTGTGTCCAAAGGAGAGGAAATGAGGTTGCAGACCTGGCATCCTGCACAGTGGCCTGCATGGCAACATTTTGACCATGACATGAGATCACAGTTACAGACATTGTCTTCAACATTGTCATAAACACCAATAGACAATGGGTGATAGTAATGAAATATGATATATGCCAACCACCAGTACATTACACTCTGATGATGTGTCATCCATGAGCCAGCTATAACTGCCACTGCTGAGAGCAGACATGTAGCTTGGACTTGGTGAAGAGGGCAGCGAGCCTGGGTGCAAGGTGTTGTTAGGCATGATTAGGAGATGTAGATCAATTTTGAAGTTATGAAATTCATTTATGTACAAGCATTCAGAAAGCAGGTACAGACATTCATTTTGATAGCATTTTGTTCACTACTACAGGTCTGAAGCTTTTCATTACTTTGTGAGTGGTATAAGTTGGACCGAGCCACTTGTTATAAATGCAGCAAGTGGCTTGTTACAATTTGAATTTTTTTTTCAATCTGGACTGCAGAAACAGGACCTAGTTAAGCGCTACAGCCACATTGAGTGGAACTCTTTTTTTTTTACTCCTTAAGGGGTATGTAGTTTGCCTGTTATGGATTGCAAGGCTATAGCTATGTACATGCAACAGTCTGAAGGGAAAAAAGCTCAGATGTCATGACAGTAAAATGTTTCGCATACTGATGGCACACCCACTGATCAGTACCTTGGCACCGGTTGCATGGATAGGTAGGTATGTCTAACTAAATGTAAAGTTCATGTGTAACAGGAGTCTTATAATAGCAATATGCAATGTTTAAAGTCCTAGAAACACTAACAATAAATTGGTCTGAAGGTATGTAAAATATATACAGCTGTACTACAATATATGCGTATATAGCTATATCTATATATGTGTATATAGATCTATAGATAGATAGATAGATATATATGTATATCATAGAATCATAGGACATTATGAGGCTAATGGCCCCAGGGACCTTACATGCCTGGCCAACAGTCTAATTCCAAAAAGAAACTTCAGTCAGCACCTGTAGCCCCTATCAATGAGGGACACAGGTGGAACCCCTGAGACAAATTTGTGGCTTCCCATCCACTCAACAAGGTTGTACTTTAAGAGATCAGCAAGGTGCTTTGTTTAACATGTATGGGAAGTCTATTCCAGAGATGGTACAGCCTCTGGGAGACAGACCTGCCTCTCCAGCAGGTTTTCTTGATGTTGCATATTAGATTCGGGCCTTTTGAGTGGGTAATGCGTGAGGAGTTGGACTTATGGATATGGAGTATCTCTAGTAGGGCAGGGTCAGAGATTGCCTTGTAGGTGACACACAGATCCCCCCTGAGCAATCTGTATGATACTGAATAGAGTGATAGTGATTTGAGCCTGTCTGCATAGGATAGATGTTACAGGCCATGGATTCTCTTTGTGAGGTATTTCAGTGGCCTTTCCAGTTGGTGCAGATGTTTTGAGAGGTACATACTTGTTATACTCAATTATTGGTCTAATGAGCGAGGAGTATAGAGAGGTAATAACCTAATTTGTTTCTGGACATAATCCCTTTACTTATGAGATGAACCAAGTAAAAGGCTTTTCTGACCACTGCCGCTACATTATGGCTGAATGTGAGGTTATCAACCTGAGTGCCCAGGTCTCTCACCACAGGTTGTGTGCTTAGGGGGTTGCCATTGATGTGATAATCAGTAGGGGCCATGGATTTGCCGAATGGTATGATGATACATTTTTTTGCATTTAGCTTGAGGCCATTACATTGGCACCAATCAGTTGCTGTAAGACACATCGTTTGGTGAGTCAATGACAGCACCAAACTTAAAGTTACCTGCAAACTTGATCAGCCACAGGCCTCTTGTCTTTGCCTGGACCTCTAAGAAGTAGATGAGAAACAGCAGGGGTCCCAGAACAGATCCATAGGGGAACTCCGCTAGTGACAGGTCTGATATCAGACGTGGATGCACCTATTTTGACTTTGAGGGTCCTGTCAGTGAGCCAGTTGGCCACCCACCTGATGAGATAGGAATTTACACCAAGTTGTGTTAACTTTTTGATGATGCCTGAGTGGGGGATTGTGTCAAAGGCCTTGGCCTAGTCAAGGTAAGCTGTGTGAACTGACATTCCCTCATCCAGGGTCTTGATGACAGTCTCAAAGAACCACAACACAATGCAGCAACACTGCACAATCCAAATCAACTACAACACAATGCAAGAACACTGCACAATCCAAACCAACCACAACACAATGCAGGAACACTGCGCAAGGTAAGCTGTATGCACTGACTTTCCCTCATCCAGGGTCTTGGTGACAGTCTCAAAGAAGTCAGCCAGGTTCAACAGGCAAGATCTGCCCTTGATGAATCAAAACTGGGTGGGGTCAAGTGCTTGAAGATTGCCTATGTCCTTGTTTATGAGATCCATAATAATACGCTCCATGCCTTTACAGATTACACTTGTCAAGCTAATGGAGTGATAGTTTCCAGGGTCAGTAGTGGCACCACCTTTGTGCAAGGGGATAACAATGTCAGTTTTCCACTCTGCTGGAATGAAGCCTGTACTTAGGCTGTGGTTGAATAGGGTTCTCAGTGGCGAAGCCAGTTCTTGCTGGAGATGGTGCAGAATACAGCCTGGAAAACTATCAGGTCCCATGGAAGTGGCATTATTTGCCTTGGATAGGGCCTTTAGCACTTGATCTATGGAGATGTGAAGTGTGGGACAAGTATTGAGGATATTGAAAGGGCCTTTTGGAGGGACAGTGGGTGAAGTTTTCTAGCAGGTTGGCTAAGTCAACTGGATTGGTGTAATTGATACTGTTAAGTACTAATATGGAACAAACCTGGGCTTTGCGATGGAGGTTCCTGACATAACTGAAGAAGGATTTGTGGTTTCCTTTTGTTTTGGAGGCTAGCTTTGATTCATAATTGGCTTTGAAGGCTTTCACTAGTGATCTAATTTCCTTGCTGAGGCTAAGTAGGGATTTTTTTCCAGTTTGGAGAATGCTCTTTTTACCCTTAGACAACAGTTTCTTCCTTTAGTTTAAAGCCTGTTGATAGAGGATGTCCACCAAACAGGTCTGTGTTTCCCTGAGAAGCAAGTTTTAGTTATGTTGGGTATGGCTGCGTCCATGCAGTTGTACAGGTGCTTGTATACTGCATTGGCATACTGTTCAGCATAGTTGTCTGCATCCTCTAAAGGGGGTGGTGGTGGTGTGAAGCTATAGACACTGTCTCTTAGGAGGTTGTAGTCAGCTTTTGAGAAGATTTTAAGGTTGATTACGGTTGGAGGTTTAGGTGGGATAAAAACTTTGAATGAGACAATCCGATGATCTGACCTCACCAGGGAAGAATATACTATGGGAGTGGTGCAGCAATCACCCATGATGGTGAGAAGCAAGTCCAGAATGTTACGTTGAGGATGAGACAAGCTGGTCTAGTGTGTTAAAATTGATGAAGTCAAGGAATCAATGAGTGAGTGCTTTAGTGCAGGAATAGTTCACCCAATCTATAGTGGGTAGTTGAAGTCACGAAGGATCAGGGTGTTAGAGGGTACCTTAATAGAGTCATGTAGGTCCAGGTAAGAGGAGTGGGTGTCCTGAGTCATGGAGGGGGTTTATAGCTGCTATAACTTGGATGGGTGTCTTGCCAACTGTCAGTTATACCTAGAGTAGTTCCAGTGCATCATGCTGGCAAACCAGTCTGGAGGTGTGCCTGTTCTTAATGAAGACAGAGACTCCACCACACTTAGTCTCCCCGACCTCATTTTGGGGTTGGAATGTGTGGAATGAGGCATAACCTGGTAAGTCAGGGGTGTTCTCCACATCCCTGAACTAAGTTTCTGTGACCACGCAGACATAGCATCTTCCAGTGCAAGGAGAGCCTCCAGTGAGTGCATTTTCAGGTTAAGGCTCCTAGCATTAAGCAGAATGACCTTCAATACGCTTTTTGACAGATGTTTTACACTGGAAGATTTGTCTTTGGACATTGCCTAAAAAAGGCACAATGTGGTAATGCGAGAGCTTTGGACAGGATCTGGAAACCCAGTGGTGACAGGTGGGGGCAATGTCTGACAAAGTATCAAGGTTTGTCGACCATGTCATCCCAGGCAGACAGATACCCTTGGAATGACACCAGAAATAAAGCCAATTGTTGAAGTCAATTATTTTTTGTTGGTATTGTGGTATCATTCTTGGTGAAGGTAGGATGTTGTTTAGGGTTAGGGTCATTCCTGCCTGGGACACATACTCTGAGAGCTCAATCATGTCTCTCTTCATATAGTCCAGGGAGATACGCCTCAAGTCATTCACACCAACATGGACAATGACAGAGTTGTACTTGTACTTGTTTTGGAGAGACTTAAGTGCGTGCAAAATGTGGCAGATTTACGCACCAGGCAGATAACTGACCATGACCTTCTCCTTGTCGAGCCTGGTGAGGGGGGACATCGGTGTGTCTCAAAAGTGAGTCAACGATGACTAGTAAGTTTGTTTTATTATTATGTCTTGTGGGCTGTGATGGTTTATTGTTTTGCCTGATGGGATGTGTTTCTAAAACACTGGTATGTTGTCTCCTGTGTGTGATGTGTTTGGTGTTGTGTGTGGAGTGTTTGTGAGTGTGTTTTGGAGGTCTTTGCTGTCTAGATAAGTTTTTATTGAGGACCTCTGCAAAGGTGTGTGTGTGTGTGTGTGTGTGTGTGTGTGTGTGTGTGTGTGTGTGTGTGTGTGTGTGTGTGTGTGTATGTGTGTGTGTGTGTTGTGCTTGGCTATATGATGTGTGTGGTGTGGTGTATATGCTGGCAATCTCCTCTTTGTCAGGAGTAGTGACAGTGGTGTGAAAGAGCATGGATTCCAGGTTACTGATGTACATGCATTTCTCACAAGTAGAAGAATTATGTGCTAGGAGAACAGGGCTGTCAGTAAACATGAGACAGTTACTACAGTGTCTCAGTATATATATAGATATAGGTCTATCTCTCTCTCTCTCTCTATATATATATATATATATATATATATATCTATATATATATATATATATATATATATATATATATATATATATATATATCTATATATATATATCTATATATATATATATATATATATATATATATATATATATATATATATATATATATATATATATATATATATATATATAGATAGAGATAAATAGATATCTATAGATATATACATAGATATACCCCAGGAGTCGATAAACACCATGTGCACACAGCCATAAATTGTTGTCGGCAGCGCACAATGCATATTCATGATGCATGTTTCACCTAAGTGAGGTTTCATGGCACTTCCCATTTGTATTGGTCATGAAACCTCATAGAAGATCATGGGTAATGAATCCATGTACATAACAGTCCCGATGGTCCACCTCATCACGCACTTTCTGAAGAGTATGAAGTCTTAAACGAAAATGCCATTCATAATTATTTTCATCCATCCCAAATGATTATCTGAAAAATACAAGCAAAAACCCTATTAAACATGCCAGAGGTACTTATATCTTTATATTCTGGCTTTTCTCCCCCCCCCTTTTTTTTTTGGTTTTCCCCATGTTTGCGCGATATGCCACGGCACTTGGCAGTGCTTTCTGTATTTGCATAGCGGGACCACCCATTTGTCAGTCAAGACCCAGACATCTAAAAATAGAAATCAGGTTCTTTCAATTAATATCACTGCACAACGATCTGTATTGTGCAAACCCAGAAGTGGTACTGGGCTACACTCATACCATGAAGTTAGCAATGACTGTTAAAACACATTGATCACATCACTACCCTTGTAGCAACATGGGTTAAGTGTTGGACAAGAGTACAGATGGTCCTTGGTTCTACTCCAGGATATGCTAACTTTTCTTAACTGTGGTATTGTTTTGGTTGAGTGTTTTTGGTGATATATTTGAAAAAGTTGTGTGGCACTTAGCTTCATGCAATAACAGGTTTGCACATTGGTAAGCAGAGTGCACCTTTTTCAAATGTATCAACATCCAGACAGATTTGTACTGCATTGTGTTATACTGCATTTTTATGCAGTCTTTATGCAGTTTTTAATTTGGGCTATGTTATAATAAATAATTATTATTTCACGTCTGTTGTGCTGGCTGTTTTTGTTGGATTGTTGAGCTTGTTGGGCCATTACACTTGCCATACTTGCAGAAGCTCTGTTTGTCATTGCAGTTCCAATTTTTTCTGCTGTTGGCTTTTGGATGTGGAACATATTTTGTTGATGAGTGCACATTGATGTCAGCCCTAAAGTATTATTTTTTCTCATTGTATATTCTCCTGGTCACTTTCACATTGGAGTACAGTTTTCTCAGTTTAGAATTCTTCTGGTTGGATATGATTTATGGGGATGCTTTTTGTTTCCCTGTATTGTCCATGGTGTCAGAATAGATTGTCAGGCATTAGAATTGTGAATGGTGAATAGGATGCATTAAGCTTTTTTTGTTTGAATCACAAAGGATGGAAACGACATATTATATAGAGGAGTAGCTGTTTCATCTATGGTCTGTGTTATTTTGATAAACCGCAAAGAGACTAGAATTACTGAATTGGGTGAACAATGCATCTGCTTGGAGTTATGAAGGAAAAAAACAGTATATACTTTGGACAGAATCATACTATTTACGTCTAGCCATCACATACTACATTTTCTGTTGATGTGTATATCCTAAACATGTGTTAACTAAGAATTGGGACAACAATGTGTCTGACTGGAGTCACGAAGGAAGGAAAATGGTATACTTTGGATAGAATCATGTTATTATTTATGCCTAGTCATCACACACTACATTTTCTGTTTATGTGTGCATCCTGGTGAGTCCTCTCTTCTGCAATGAAATAACTTGGAACTTTACTTTTGTACAAGTTTTACGATTATGGTTTTGGCCTCTTGTTTGATTTTTGCAGTGGATTTGGACTCTGCATGCATGATGAAAACTGAAGGGACCAATAATATTTTTGTGTAGCATATTTCAATATTTTCATGACTTATATTTTTAAGGTGGACTTTTGCCTATTAATGAGGGTGATGTTCTTTTTTTTGAATAAGGCTATATATTTTTTGGGATACCACCTTGCTGTATGTATATACAAATTCAAGCAGAGACTGATATTTGTTATGATATTCATACTTGGATGAATACCAGATTTTCTTTGGTGAACTACAATATAGGTTTTGATTAATGTGCTGTTAAACTGATGTTTTTGTGTATTTATAGTTAACTCAGATCATATTATTTATCAGCACAGCAATTGTTTTGTGCAAAGTGATTTATAGTTTGGGGGATGTAGCTTTATTTATATCAACAGCTGATGCTTTGCATCAATGTGATTTTTATATATTGTTTTTGATTCATTTTTTCTGCTATATATTAGGTTAAGATTTGCTATTTTGTACTTTAGTACGTTAATTTTGGTGTTATTATATTACAAACATGGATCTGATGATGATACTTCAGGGTCTATCTGCTGATAAGGATGACATACAGGGTTTTGGGATAGGGCCTAGTTTGCAACAACTACATGGACCCAGTGATTAGTAACCCTGAATCTATGTGTGCTCAGACATTTCTATAACTTACTAAATCTATAAGAATTCTTAGATCTAACGTATGGCGCTTAAAGCTTCTTGAAGCCTACAAATCTAAAGGTATTACACCATGGGGCCTATGTATTTGCTTACAGTCATTAGTTAGTCAAGCTGATGATATCTTATTATAGGAATGGGCTGTGGCTGAACAAAATACTTATATGCAATTTGTTGAAATATTAATGGCTTATTACAAATGTAGCATTAATCAGTCTATTGCAGAAATTACTATAATATGCGATAGGCTGAAATCATTTGAAGGTCAACCCATTTTCAAAACTTATTTTCATAAATTGACCAAAGAACTTATTGCAACCAAAAAGCAACTTAAGGAGAGGAAAATTCACAAATCTAACAGGGATATACAGGACTATGATCAGGGTAAACCATTTGGGCAACAGAAAAATGTTACATTTTTGATTCAAGATTCAGTGTAGGACTCTGGTAAAAGAAAAAGAAAATAATCTATTTTTAAAATAACTAACAGCATTAGTGATGCTTCTGGGGAGGATTCTTCCTCTGTTACAGATATGGAATATGAACACAGACTAAAGCCACCAGCCCCCCAAAAAATGTAGTTTAAAAAACCCTTTGGGTTCAGAAGAAGAAGGGGTGGTAGAAAACATAAATCAAGCTTCCACTTTAGAAACACTGCTCAGTCTACTTATACAACAATGGGTGATCGCTTTAATGTACACAATATTTCTTCTGTTTTACTACCTGATATTGAAATACAATTATTGAACAAGGGATATAATTTTGTGCTGGGCATTTTTGTGTCTGAAGATGTCTGCTAATGATTTGATTTCATTTTGTAGATTGTTAAATCTTAGATTATATTTTGGAAATAAAAAATCTGATTTGGAGTCTCAGACCGACTTTTGGTACCATAAGTCTAAATTTAAGCCCCCTATGAACAAACATGTTGCCACCTTCCAACAAAGTGTCCTTAAAGATTTACATTTTAGGGGGTTAGATATAGCTTTTTTAAAAAAACAACCTAGCCAAATTGGAAGTTCAAGCTTTGAATGGTCTCTGTAATAATAAAAAAATTGGTTATTGTTCCAGCTGATAAAGGAGGTGCCATTGTTGTAATGAACTGGTCAATGTATCTTGAAGAAGCTCATAGGCAATTATCTGAAGATAGTTTCCATGCTAAGATATCTATAGACCCTTCATACAAGTTTAAGAAAGACATTGATTTGTTTCTTCAACAGGCTTTAGATGAAGGTATTATTAATCAGGAAGTTGTTTTTTATCTAACCATACATGACCCCTTGCCATAGTACTTATATCTTCTGCCCAAAATACATAAGGATCTTTACAAACCTTCAGGTAGACCCATTGTTTCTGGCAATGGCTCCCTTACTGAACCATTGTCATTTTTTCTTACTAAATACCACAAACCATTGTTACAGCATGTTAGGGCCAGAATCCAGGACACTACTGAATTTTTGAATATTATATCAAATATGCAGTTGGAACTGGGATGGGTCATGTGCACTTTGGATGTCATGGCACTGTATACTAATATCCCTCATTGGGCAGGATTGATGGCATTGGACTATTGGCTCAACTGAGTCCCACTATATAGTCCTGGTTTTAATAGTTTTCTTTTGTGCCTCACAGAACATGTGTTAATGAAGAATTTTTTTTATTTTATTGATGAATGTTATTGCCAAATGAAGGGTACAGCAATGGGTGCTTCATTTGCATCCATTTATGCAGACCTTTTTATGTGCTACCTGGAGGAGCAGATAATATATGTTAGTCACAACTTATTTTTGGATGAGACTGATATCGGTGCAGGTACTTGGATGACTGCTGGATGTTGTGGAGATCGGGCATTGTTTATTTAACTGAGTTTGTTCAATATTTTAATGACAACAAATGGGGCATTCATTTTACTTTACATCTGTTCACAAGATTTTTTTTTGGATGTTCAGGTCATTCATAAGGAAAATGGTACTTTGAAAAGTAACATATGCTGCAAACACTCATAGTTTAATACCTTACTGCATGCTTCAAGTTATCAACCCAAACATGTGATCCGCAATATTCCCAAATCACAATTTTTACGTATTCATAGAATTTGCTCTTCTGATGAATTATTTGAACAGCAGCAAAGTGATTTAATTGGAATGTTTTGGGATCATGGATATAATGTAGATCATATACTTAATATTAATCAATGGGCCTCTGGTCAAGACAGGTCTTCATTGTTACAATATCAACAAAGGAATCAAAGTATTATTAACAAGACTATTAGGTTTTTTTAATAGTTTTGGTCATAGTACATGGGAATTCATTGATTTGATACAGCGACATTGGGAAGTTTTACTTTCAGATAATAGATTATGTGATAGACTGACACACATATGCCACTTCTCATTTCAAAGGAGCAAGATATTGGGGGGGGGGGTTCAATCATTATAAACACAAAACCAAATTTTATGAGGAGTATGACACTCATGCACTGGCCCAGAATCAAGGAGCATCAGTTCTCACCATTAGCACCAGTGAGGGGCGTGCACATTGCAAAGGATAACAAGTGCACACACAGTAAAGTACAATTTCCCTTAACAGCACACATAGATCACAGTCAGTCTAGGGCTGGTTACTCCCTTTCTCTCCAGAAACCCAATAAGACACCCCACTGGCACAACTATAGAGTTCAGATCTCAGCTGAGTAGTTAAGCCAATACCTCTAGCATCCTCTCTGTTCAACCAGTGCTTCGTGTCCCTGCCCAAGTAGCTGACGCACACACACACACACACACACACACACACACACACACACACACACACACACACACACGCACACTTTAAGATTTGATTTAAATACACACAGACACACCTGTGGAAGGCTGCCACAGGTTCTGCAGCTGAGCCCCGTTTCTGCCCAGACTATAAGGTAGTAATCACTACCACCAACTACTCTTATCAGCTACTAATGCCCTTCACATAGGGATACCAGTTTCACTGTGTAATATTACTGCTATCCAAATAGTAAATGTGTTGAGCAGCAAGACTATTGCAATGGCTTGGACAGTATCATCAAATACATGTAATGTATCTAAGAGCTTAAATTATCTCACACAAAACAGCCACAGTTGAAAGATTTAAAAATATTTAATAATAAATACTAAAAGCACAAAACAAAACTCATCAGTTCCACATAGTGCTACTCAAGAGTTCAGAATTCACAGGAATCTCATTAAAACAATACTGTAGGATAGCCTGACATAAATATAGAAAACAGCTAGACTAATCTGGCTAAATTCCTATCTAACTCTTAGAGAAATACTAAGTTCTAAATAACTACTTACATACAGAGCAAAGCAAGTGCCTGGTGAGTTGTTGTCAGATGTAGACAAAATCCAAAATACTCTATATTCCACTGTGAGAAAGTCTTAAGTTGAAGTTAAGTCGTCATCCATTTGATGACGAGACATATTCTGATCCTGATTTTTTACCCAGGAGATCAGAACGTCTTCGCCAGCAGGCTCACAAGCAACAGGGTCAACAGCATTATCCAGCACCCCGCTCTCCCTGGATCGTCGGGGGGGCCAAAAACAGGGGGTGGAGAAGAGATCAGAATCAGGAATGGTAAAGTATGGGAACATTGAGGTTACAGATCTTGGAGATTTTTCCAAACATACACTTAATGGATACCATATTTATAATTATAGTGATACAGTTATAACTGAACTTTGGTTCTCCCTGTTTACGAAGGGCTTCAAGTTTGTACCTAGCAGAAATTATAATCTAGTACCTATAATCCTCCTTTACATCCACAAATTAGCAACCTGGAAAATAGGATTGTTCACATGATACGGAGCCAAGTGGGCAGGTTTAAAAATAATTCCAATCTAACACAGGCAGAGAATGCCCTTCTCACTGAGCTATGTTGTGATACATCCGTCCGTATAATGGAACCCGACAAAGGGGGTGGTACGGTCATTATGGAACAGATGATATATGAGGCAAAAATGCATGATTTATTAAATGATACGACCAAATACACTATTGTTTCTTTAAATGAGGTACATATGTCATATAAGAAGATTGATATGGTCATTAAGGATCTCCTAGATCAGGAGGTTATTGAGCAGGACCTTTATTCTTTTCTTAGTAATTTACATCCTAAAGTTCCCACCATCTTTGGAATGCCTAAAATCCACAAAAATGCCATGGACCCTCCTTTGAGGCCTATTGTAGCTGCTCAGGGGTCTAAAACCCACAACCTCTCCAAATTTTTGGACTGGAAACTAAAGCAGCTATGGGGCAAGCAACAACATCTTCTAAAGGATTCATGGGAATTTTTACACGGGATTACCAGTGATTTGTATAGATCTGATCTACTGTTTGTTACCATAGATGTGGTAGATCTTTTTTCGGTCATCCCCTCCACAATAGGTTTGGCTTGGATGGAAGAGGCCTTGTGGGCATGTGCAGGTGTTACCAACAATGATGTGGTGTTAGTTATGCACTTATTGGAACTGGTTCTCAAATATAACTATGTGTATTTTGGTGGGGAATATTTTCAACAGATTTCGGGTGTATCTATGGGGGCCAATTGTGCTCCGACCTATGCAGACATGATTTTGTCCATATGGGAAAATAAATTTGTCTTACAAAGTGTGTATTCCACGTTTTGGACTCATTACACCCGATTTCTGGATGATATTTGCATTTTCTGGACAGGACCGAAGCAATGTATAGATGAATTTGTCAACTATTTGCATTCTACTACTGAATTTTTGAAATTTACGTACACAATTTCAGTTCATGAAGTTAATTATTTAGATGTAACTCTCTACAAACATATTAACTGCTTTGGGTCCTGTGTATACAGAAAGCCTTCTTTTGCCAACAGCTATTTGCATTATTCCAGTTCCCACCCCAAATTTCAAAAAAGGTCCATTGTTAAGGGACAATTTGTTAGGGTCTCACGTATGACCTCGGACGATCAACATTTTAGTATTGAATGTGAAAAACTGAGCTTGTTGTTTGCCGATAGGGGATATCCCACACCTTTAATAAAATCGGTCCGGGAAGAGGTTAGTCAAGCCAGGGGCACTAGATTTTTTCCCCTTTTGGGTAGGGGGTCTATTGATATACGCATGGAAAGTCTTCCTTCCACTTCCAATTTTACAAGTTCCAACCTGACATTTGTCACTGCCTTTAGTCAAGATGCAAGACATATTAGGTATATCATTCAGAAAGAAATGGAGACCTTTCAGGACTTTACAGATTTGAATAATCTTAAGGACATGACATGCAACACTGTTTACAAAAGAGGACTCAATATTAAAAATCTTTTGGAACAAAACATTCATGTAAGCACTTCCAATCAACCCAGAAAGGGTACTTTTCGTTGTGGGCATTGTAAACAGTGTAAACATGTTATTAATCAGGAACATCTATATTTGGAAAGCAGAAATAGGAAGATCTACTCACAGAAGTACTATAATTGTAACTCTGCAGGTTTAGTCTACTTGGCTGTCTGCAGGTCTTGCCAAGCATTTTATGTAGGCAAGACCGAAAGACAGCTCAAAAGACGTATATATGAACATCATTATGAGATTCAGAAGCAAAGTAGTACCAATGCACTTTATAAGCACACATTGGTGTGCCAATCTGCCTTTTTTATGTTTTATGTGTTGGAATCAATACCAAAAAATTCTAGGGGAGGACATTGGGAAGCCAGGTTATCACACAGGGAGACATGCTGGCAGATACTGTTAGCCTCAAACAAGGCTCCGGGTCTTAATGACCTTATTTCCATTATGCCTTATTTGAAGCTTAGAGCAGAATGGTTGTAATTGAATATAAGGAAGTTTAAAAAGTATTGGTGTATTTAAAACATCTCACTAACATTGTGTATATAACATTGTGATTGAACCAAATAATATTATATATTATATATATAATTTATGTTCAAAATATTTTTATTTGTGTTTTATATTTTATGATTAAACACAATGGAATAATATCTATTTGTGTTTTAAACTGTTTTAAACTAATTTAGGGTAACATCAAGTATATACATTTTATTAATTTTTATTAAGATCAATAGAATATATTATGTTTAAATTATCTATGTCTTAGTAGCTTATGAATTTTCACTTACTTCTTTAAGATTTAATAGGCAATTCATTATCATATTAATTCATTAACTGTTGTATATATAACATCAGGGAATGTCTGTTTGAATTGTATTCTGAGGAAGTTGCATGGGCAATGAAAACGTGTTTGTTGTGAGACGTTAAATAAATTTTCTCTGTGCAGTTCGTTTGGACTTGTGCTGTTTCCAGTGGTCTTTTGTGCCTTATAGTGATCTTGGCATACTCCATGTGGTTGGTTCCTGCTTGCTTGCTGCTTTTTTGGAGGTTTGGTTCTTTTTGCAGCTTCGTTGCTATTTTGAAAGTCTTAAGTTGATAACACCCAGTATTGCTAAGTCATTTCACATTACATCATTTTTGACACCTCTGCTGAAGTTTCCCAGGTTCACAGAACTCAAAATTTAACATTTGTTTGTAATCTTGCACCTGCCAGGAAACCACAGCAATAAAGGACACTTTATATATAAAACCCAGTAATTAACTCTTGTTCTAAGACAATCAAAAGAATTTCTAAGTCCAGACATCCTGTCTCCAAGCTTGAGATCAAACAGTAAGAAAATGCTTCACTTATCAGCTTTCTTCCAGCAGGGTGCACTGTGGTTACATTTTTGAAGCTCAAAACATATAACACAGTTTTCTTACATTTAGTTTTCTTACATTTGTAAAAACACACCTGTGGATTATATTAATATTTACAATGACACAGAATTATTTACAAAATTCTATCTAGCTATGCTGGCAGCCTTCACAAGAAGAATTCCCAACAGCATATGATTGATGGTGGAGTACTGGTAGGTTCTGTTCTTTGTGGTCATTGTTATTTTTGCAAATATGTATCAAAAAAGTTAAAACAATTTACTAGAAAGACTACTCCCAGAGTGTACAATATCCACATACTGGCAAACTGTAGTGCAGATTGGGTTATTTATTTAGCCACCTGTACTTGTTCTGTTTTTATGTGGGATAGACTTCTCATTCCTTAAGAACATGAATTTCAGAACACCTTAGTGATATCAGAAATAAATGCATGTCTAATCAAACACCCTAGCTGCACAATGTATGTTTGTTATCATTGATAAGATTGTGTATGATAGGAGAAACAAGGCAGGTTGTCATAATATATTAAACCAAAAAGAAAATAGCTGGATTATTAGACTAGGTAGTTTATTTCCTCCAGATCTTAATGAATTTTGTTAATTAGTCAGTCATGATGGGAATTGGGTGGCCAGGTGTCTATATGATGGTATAGAATTATTTAATGTTTATTCATTGAGGAAGGCTGTTTTAGGCAGAAATTGATTTGTACTGCATTGTGTTATGCAGCATTTTTATGCAGTCTTTATGCAGTTTTTAATTTGGGCTGTTATGCTATAATAAATACTAATTATTATTCCATGTCTGTTGTGTTGGCCAATTTTGTTGGATTTAAAGGGCAATTACCAAAATTGCACTTTATACATTGAGGTATAACTTATGCAGCAATGTCTGGTGCAGGTGAGGGCATGCAATTTAGAGCACAGCACTGGGATGTCCAGAAGTCCAAGGATTTTATTGGCCTCCTGATTAGAAATCACGGCCCATGTCTGTTAGAGGAAGACTATACTGGCTCCCTATACAAATCTGAGACCTACAATAGTTTGGCAAGGGCTCTTACCAGTGTGATTGGTACGCTCCACACCAGTGAACAATGTCATCACCACTGTGACGACCTCCATAGGAGAAAGAGGGATACCATTGATCAGTGGATTAGGAATTGCCAGTCAGGGAACACACAGGTGATGTGTAAGTATGATTTACATGTATCATCTGAAAATACTCAAGCTGACTATGGTAAACACTGGCATTCATGTTTTTTCTTTTTCCTTTTTTCACAGCTGCAGAACAGAGGAACTTGAATGTGAGGTCCTATGCTATGCATTTGGTGAGGATGAGGGAAGCATGTGGTAAGAATAATTATATAAAGCACCCTCACTGCATCCTTAACAGTTATAGATGGATTAGTTGCTATATCATACATTGTTATGACACTGGAAATGCATATCTGAACAGTAAAAGCAATTATGCATGCATTGCAATGTGGCATAGCTTTCAATACTATTTCTATATGCTGAAAACCCAGATTAAGAATCACTGCTTTACTGTAGTCATTGCAGGATTCATTGTTGTCTGTCAAGTACTTTATATTGAATTCAATAAATAAATTAGTGTCAAAATGTTATGTTAACACAAATCCTATGCAACTATCCATGTGTGTAATAGCAATATTTGAAATATGTTCCTAATTATGGGACCTTATACACCCAATATTTTATGATATGGTCTGAAATGCAGTGCAGCAGTTGTATATTCCCAGACAATGGTGACCATGAGTCTATAAAGTAAAAAACAAAATAAACTTTGCAGTATGTTGTATTCCAGTGGAAATGTATAGTATTACAGTAGACACTGCTTGTGGTTTCTAATACTGCACTCCTCAAATATAAAAATCCTCTTATTACAATACTGTGTTAGCTTTTCATCAGTAAAAACTGCAGTACTGTTATGTAATTATATTTATAACATTTGAAGTGCAGACCTCCAGACTTGTGGCTTTAATGACCTGCTGTCACATGCAAGCACTGCACATGTAGTCCAAGAAATAAAGAAAATTCTTAGCAGTTGTTATTGTTTAAAGGAGACTGTAGCAGACTACAAGAAAGTTAATTTTGAAAGCTTGTTGTATAATGTGTGAAGTTGCTAGTGTTCTCCTTTTTTCTGTCACCCCTTCCCATATCTTCTTTTTTGTTATTTCTAGGCTACTTGTTGTTATTATGATGTCTTTGTTAATATTATTATTATGTAATCATATTTCACCATATTATATAATTTTGTATTATGATATAATGTTATCTTCTGTTGTTGTTAAATACTTTCCCATTTTTATTATTTAGCATTCTATTTGTATTAATGTTTGTGAGGACCCACTACTAGAACAGTAATCAAGGAACCTCAATCCTCAACACTGGTACCAGTGGGGGTTGTACATTGGGAGTATTACAAGTTACACACACACACACACACACACACACACACACACACACACACACACACACACACACACACACACACACAGGAATTTAATAAAGCCTATACAGAGTTATTTTCTATGTAGGCATAGTAGCATGGAGCTTACTTCAAAGTAAGCTGCCATGCGATACAATAAACAGAGCAGAGCAGCGTGCATGAGCATGCAGAGACACGGAAGTGTCTGTGGCATGCAAATTACCTCATAAGCAGGTGAATTGCTTGAAAATAAGGTTGTTTTACGATCCAGGAAGCAGATGGGTATTTGTGCATATCTCATGTTGATGTTAGAGGTGTACATGGAAAATTTCCATGTACAAGAAAGTAAAAATTGAACAGGGGTTGTAAAAGCCCATTTAGAAGGTCAGAAATGTCATAGTAAGCACAGATATGTGCAAAACTATGCCCTGTGTGTAAAAAAAAAAAAAAAAAATTAATGCAAACTTATATAATATAATGTTTTTTAATACCTATATTATGTTTGCATAGTACACAACAGCATACAAACATGCCGTTATGCAAAAAATAAATATTAAAAATTGCAAACATTAAAAATATGACATATGTGAGAATAATGCATTATAGGGCCTTGCATGGAGTATGTACAATGGTAGATTTCAGTGGTTGCTAAGGAGGCAGACCATGGAATAGTGAAGTATCCAGGTTGTGTGCACAAATCTGTATGGAAATAAGCTGGGGTTACTGAATAGTAAAAATGGGCTACGGTGTCCACAGATAAAATCCGTTTAGACCCAGAACCATGTTGGTGTCCACAAAAGAGCTAGCTGACATCAAAGCGGGATGTGTCCGTACATGTTTAAGTAGATTGTAGCTCAGCAGCACCGCTCAGCTAAGCAGGGGAGTGTGTCCAGTGCTGCTAAGCTTTGTTAAGCTGCAGGGTGTGTGTTTTAGCTGGTTTAAGCTATGTTGAGCGTGTCCATGCATGGAGGTGTGTTTATACCAGTCCTGTGGGTTTGCGTGCCACACTACAGTTCTTAGCAGGGAAGGCGTTTAAAATAAAAAAAAAAAGGAAATAGCCTGGGAAAACCAATCATGTATAAATTACTGATAAGCCCTGTTTCAAAGACACTGGGCCATTCAAAGCCCTCAGTGATATACCTGGCAGGTGGAATGCAGCACAGTTAGACAATCACGCAGGCTGCATCTGCAGCACACCACTATAAAGTATGCATACATCTTACAATCTGATTTTTCCCACATACTCTGCACCATTGTAGTACAGACATGGGAATTTTAACTGAGAGAATGCTGCAGGTCTGCTACATCTGTATGTGCTAGATGCTGAGGTCAATGCTGCTGCTGCTGCTGACAACAGGCCTAGACTGAGAAGGAGACCAGTGTTCAGGCCCAAGGTAACCTTCCAGAAGCTACGTGAGCTGGAGATTGTAGAGCACTACAGGGTGGACAAGGATATACTACAAGAACTCAATGAGCTCTGCCGACCCCAACTCAGACCCAGAGCCAACAGATGTGAACCCATCCCAGTGGGAATAAAAGGTATGTATAGCTCTTAAGATACTAGCTACAGGTACTTTCCAAAGATGAACTGGGGATATGATGGGAGTCTCACAGGCATCAGCATCCAGGGTACTACACCAGTTTCTGGCTGCCATGCACACATGTGCCAGTGAGCACATTTATTTACCCCACACCCCTGAGGTGAGGGCCTAGAAATATGCATCTCTTGCCATAGACTGCACTCATGTACACATCAAATCACTGCCAATGAGGAGGTTAGAGTCTATGTCAACCACAAGGGGTATCACTCCATCACCTGTCTGGTTGTGTGCAATACCCAGGGCATTATCATGAGTGTGTGTGTGCCGGCAGCCATGGCAGTTATCATGACTCCCATATCTAGCATGCATCACAGCTGCACCAGATGTTTGCCGGGGGGACATCCTGTATGGCCATCTACTGGGGTATGCTGGTTACGCACTTGAACCGTGGATGATGACACCCATCAGAAATGCATACACACCTACCAAAGAATACCATAATGAGGCACGTGCACAAACTAGGAACATGATAGAGTATGTGTTTGGGCTGCTTCAGTCATGGTTCTGCTGCCTCGATATATCTGATGGAGCCCTGCAGTACCCTCCAGCCACATGTGCATACATGTTCACAGTATGTGCCATGCTACACAATATGATTCTCTGGAAACAGCTGTGGCAGGATCATCACAGAGAAGGGACACAAAGCCCCCACCAGTGCCAAGGTCCTCACAGCCACACCCACAGGAGGACTCAGAGGAGGAACCCCCCTGAGGCTGTCCCTGTAGGTAGGCCTAGGCATGCCCAGTATGCCCTGACCTTGGCAAATAGGCAACATATAGCACATGCACTGACATCCTAGGGTCCTATGGACTGATACTTACTCCAACTCACATACATAGTAAACAGGATGCCAGCCGCAACACACAAACTGTGCCTTACCATGTATTGGCTGTGTACTGCATGTATCAGACAGAGGCAGCCCTGAAGCACTGCTATCTCAACTGCTGCATTCACAAGGTAAGTCACTCTCCTTTACAACAAATTTATGGGGTACTAGACTATGGTAACTTATGTATGGACCTGCTGCATTAATGCAAGGGAATAGAGTGGGCTACTGGGCTGCCTGCAGAGAATTAACAGCTATATGGGACCACAGGTAGTCTGTCCAATACTGGCTGTCCCATAATATGCATTAGGCCACAAGACAGCAAACCCCACTGCAGTATCCAAGAGAAATGCCAAACAGTGGGGTCATAGGACAGATGCACGACTTTCAGCACTAAAGTCCCCTACCCCCAGTACAGCCATGTTCCCATACACCTGCAGTAACACTATGTTTGCAAGGATATAGCAGCAGATCACACAATTCCAGGGCTGTCCCAAACAACCTGGTTACATGTTCTATTTCCACAATATGCAGTCGTCAAAGTGTGTGCCTATCTGCTGTTAATAGTGTTAGGAATTAAGCTTTACTTTCTGGTGGCTGTTGTGGCTCAGTGGTTTAAGTACATTAGCATGGTTGATGGTTTTCATGGTTCGAAGCTGGCTGCACCTGCAGTTTTGTATGTGAGGTACTCCTATGATAGGAGTCACACAGACTGTCAATATGTCACTATCTGTTACTGCAAGAAAGCTGGACAGGAGACCACAACTATGGACATTACACATGCTCTGAGTAACCTAGAAGGTGGCTAGAATAACAGAAGGTTGTAACAAGTCAGAGTAGCTGCAGGATGTAAAGGCCATCACATAATTGTGTCAATACTTACAACAATTCAGCGGGCACCATTTAGTAGTATATCACCAAAAAAACACAACTGTCTGAGGAGCAGAGCATACATATGGGGTGTAATGCTGGACTTCTGCAAAACATGTACAGATAGAGGTGTGATGTATGTACCCCAGTCACAGCATACCTACAGCCACTTACAGCAGGAAATATGGACAAAGCTATGAACAGGAGGGGGACAAAGGCCCAAGTATAAGGAGAAGAATTAACTAGTGGCCAGACAAATGTAGAAAGTGCAGAGAATAACAGGTCATGCAGTAGCATGGGTCCCCTGGTGTGTATGGAGCCAGTAACTCAAATGTCTGTCATCAGTTCCTAACGTCAGTCTATAATGACTTGCCACTGATGTACCAGAAAATCACAATGCTATGTAACATGTACCAGACATGATGCAAAACCATGTACAGTTACAATCTGTATATTCCCTATGTATGAGTCATATATTACGTTCAGCACACAGCCTGGGAATCCCTTGGACATAATATCAGGGAGGTGCTGGGCTGTTGAATCAGGTGCAGCAGCCAGTTGGCTATAGCACACAAAATCCCAGACTGTAGCCACCTTCTAAGAATTGACAGTCATGCTGGGCATGTTCCTGCACTAGTTTCAGCCCATGTATGATGCCTCATCTGCCTAAAGAGCTGAGATATGAATATATCTCAGTGCATACAGACAGCTATGTAGATGTATCTGTCTCTTCCTATCCCCCTCAGACATGATTACCCTTATCTATCAGCATGTGGCACACACACACACACACACACACACACACACACACACATATATATATATCTATCTATATGCAGTCCAGCCCTCAGCACGGGGGCAACTCACCAGTACAACGGAGACCACGGGCAGAGGAGAGGATCGAGCCGCTGGACACATGTCGGCAGACCCATGAACACCAGGAGGACCACGAGGGGGAGGTGGGAGGAGGAGGACAATTTCAATTTAACTAACAGAAATCTCTAGAGGCCCATGATATATATATATATATATATATATATATATATATATATATATATATATATATATATATATATATATATATATATATATATATATATATATATATACACACAGGTCCCCTTCAAAACATCTAAAACCCATAACATCTATTTCATAACATTGAGACCAAAACATCTAAAACCCAAAACATCTAAAACCCATAACATTGAATTTCATAATATCTAACAGTACAAATCACATGAAAATAACATCCCCTCCACATATAACAACACCAAACTACCAAACACACTTTTTACTACATTTCTGCAGGGAGGCTTGATATAGTGGGGTTAGGAAATTAACTTTGTCCCACTGTAGTGCGATCATGGAGTTGGTATATTTAATTTACAGGGCGTATGTTTGGTAGTTATATGTGGAGGGGATGTTATTTTCTTGTGATTTGTAGTGTTAGATGTTATGAAATTTGATGTTATGGGTTTTAGATGTTTCAAAGTAGACCCATATTTGCATATATAGCTACATAAAGGTGTAGAGTGATGTACACCCTCCACATATATCACAGTTACATAACATACACACACACACACACACACACACACACACACACACACACACACACACACACACACACACACACACACACACACACACACGTGCATCCAAGTTGACATCCATTAGAAATATATATATATATATATATATATATATATATATATATATATATATATATATATATATATATATATATATATATATATATATATATATATATATATATATATATATATATATATATATATATATATATATATATATATATATATATATATATATATATATATATATAATATATCATGCATTCGCCCCAAAACCTGGACAATACCAAGAAAGGAGGGGTATCCATATTCATCAAGGACACCCACACCTCAAGATTGGTGGCATCGCACGATGCATCGGAAACCATCCAGGTGCAATTAACCATAGGCAAGACTGCTCTGCAATTTGTAGCATGTTACAGGCCAGCCTCGCAAACTCAGGAACCTCACATGCACTTCCTGAAAACACTGGAGGGATAAATGTATCTCGAACACCATCATACTAGGTGACTTCAACTACCCTAATATAGACTGGGAACACTACTCAAGCCCAAACACTCTAGCCCAAAAGTTCCTGGAATTCATAAACTCAAATGCCATGGAACAACTAGTCACCATCCCCACAAGAGGAGAAAACATACTTGATCTCATCATCACGAACATGGGAGCACAATGTTCAACGCGAAGTATACCCCTCACTGGTGAGATCTGATCACAAACTAATCTCGCTGGAGGTCCTCATCCGCCCCACCGAAATGAAAAGACCACAGTAAAGAACTTCTCGAAGCCGACTTCACACTTCTAAAGACTAGTGTGGTCTCCTTTAAGGCCCCTGAGCCGGTTAACATTACTCAAACCGATGAATCACTTACAAATGCCTTCTACCAGCACCTGCAGGGCTGCATGGATCAGGCAATCCCAAGCAAAACAAAGACTCTTTGTACCAAAGGCAAGCGTCCAGTCTGGTGGACCCCAGCCATAAACAAACTCTACAACAAAAGGAGAAAGCTACTACAAGATAGAGCAAAATCCTTAAAAGGTAAGACACCGCTGATCACTATAAGTAAAAAGCTAAGAGCTCTCATAAAATCATCCAAAGCTAATTTTGAGAAAAAATAGCTAAGAACTCTAAAGACAACCATAAGGCATTCTTTAGCTATGTCAGAAACCTAGGAGGAAACTCCCAGATATGCTCAGAATTAGTTCAAAATGATGTGAAGATTACTGATCCTACAGACATTGCCAACATACTGGCTGAAAGGTTCAGTGCAAACTTCTCCCCCCCCTCCCCCCCAAAGGAGAGATATCTATACCAAATGATTGTAGCCTCCCAAACATCTCTAACGCCCAGATGAGAATTGCTCTCTCCAAGGCAAAGAACACAGCATCCATGGGACCTGATGGTGTCCCCGGCTGTGTGCTCCATGAACTCAACGAGGAATTAAACCCACAGTTAGGACAGCTGTTTAATCTTAGTCTCACCTCTGGACATGTACCCAGGGAGTGGCGCACAGCGACTGTGGTCCCACTCCACAAAGGCGGTGCCTCCACTGACCCTGGAAATTACCGTCCCATTAGCTTGACAAGCCTTATCTGCAAAGCCATGGAGAGGATCATAATGGATCTAATAAATAAAGACATAGGGAACTTGCAGACTTTGGATCCAACCCAGTTTGGCTTTGTCAAAGGCAGATCATGCCTTCTAAACTTGGTTGTCTTTTTCGAAACAGTCACCAAGGCCATTGATGAGGGAAAGGCAGTCCATACAGCCTACCTAGACCTGGCGAAGGCTTTTGATACAATACCTCACTCGGGTATCATTGAAAAACTCATCAACTTAAATGTAAACCCATACATTACAAGATGGGTTGCAAACTGGCTGAGTGACAGAACCCACAGGGTCAGAATTGCTGGCGCCATGTCAGACTCAAAGCCTGTCACAAGTGGTGTCCCACAGGGCTCAGTCCTGGGCCCACTCTTGTTTGGCATCTACTTTTCTGAAGTACAAGCAAACACAGGAGGGTTATGGCTGACAAAGTTTGCAGATGACTGCAAACTGGGCGCCATAGTTGAAAACACATCCGACACAGATATCCTTCAGAAGGGTCTCACAGAAATGGATAACTGGTGCCAGAGCCATGGCGTAAAGTTAAATGCCAAGAAATGCATAGTCATACCCTTCGGGGAAAATAAGGTTTCCCCTAGCTATCATATAGGTGGCAATCCCCTGAACACAGAAGAAGTTATTAGGGACCTGGGAACCCAGGTTGACAGTAGCCTTTCATTCGACACTCATATTGCTAAAGTAGTTAGGAAGACCTTCTACATTGCCCACCTTATCATGAAGGGATTCACATCTAGATCAAGGGAAGTCATAGTCTCCCTATACTCATCACTCATCAGACCAATGATCGAGTACAATGCCCCATTCAGAATGTATCTGACCTGACACTTGCAGCAGCTGGAGAGGCCACAAAAGTTCCTCACCAAAAGGATAAAGGGTCTCAAAAATCTGTCTTATGCTGCCCGACTGAAAGAACTCCAGTTATATTCAGTTGATTACCGCTTGCTCAGAGGTGACCTATGCCTGACATACAAGGCCATGTCAAACCCAGATTTGATGAACATGCTTCATCTCAAAAAATCTAGATCCCTCAGAGCCACAAGAGTGGGAGACTTAAACCTCGACACGGTTATTAATAGGACGTGCTGGAGGGATAGATTCATCACCCAAAGACTCCCTATGCTGTGGAAGAAAATCCCGGTTTATGTGAGGCAGAGCACCTCACTGGCCTTGTTCAAGAGGAATCTTGACCAATGGATGGGAGATCGCAGATACACCCCAGGGGTTACCTCAGTGTCACTGCTCGACAGAGGCACAGCAAAATAATGGGCATAGTTTCTCCAAACTAAAGGGGTGGCGTAAGCCACAAAACTATGGGCTAGGCTTATAAATGCCCTTGGGCAGATAGCCTAGTATGAACCTATGAACCTATGAACCTATGAACCTATATATATATATATATATATATATATATATATATATATATATATATATATATATATATGTACACACACACACACACACACACACACACACACACACACACATATACACACATATATATATATATATATATATATATATATATATATATATATATATATATATATATATATATAAATGGGGGGGGTAATGCACAAATGTACACACCTACATGTAGAATGCTGAGGTGAACTGCACCTACACACACAACTATTGTCTGATGGTAAAAGACCACAGCCGCATAATGACATAATCCACCCAACCACAGAACCCTGTGCCTGTGGAATCTCACACTGTAGACAGACAGTGGTGAGCATGTGGTGTAATGTGTAATGGCTGCAATGCAGGACTTGGACAGGTCATATTGTCAGTAGCTAATTCTCCACCTAGCAAACAGCAAACTACCAAAAATTGTGATATTGGTACCTGTGCACACATAGCAGGGGTGTTAACAGGTACCCACTGCTATGAGATGACATACAATAACAGTATAAAGCAAGGTAATTCTGCAGGACACACAGGCTGTGTAACACAAGGCCACTTTGTGTAGCCCTCAAGTACTGTGGCTGTAGTCACATATACACCAAGTGTAACTGGTGGTGCATGCAACTAGCACTGTGAGCTGTACTATGTAATAGTAGGTAGGTAGGAGTTCTCATTTCACATCAGCCACCATGTGTGTGTGTGTGTGTGTGCACGCGTGTATGTAGATATTTTCCATACAGCAGTACAGCCATGCCCATCAGGCCTATGTCTGTGCAGTGGTCAATCATTTTATGACCCTGTGACTAGTGTCCTCCACAGCATTGGCCTCCCTGTCAATGGCTGCTGGTGTCATCCACTTTAACAATGCTGGCAGACACTCTCAAAACAGATAACCTCCATAGTGTATGCAATAAGTACTTGGTACTGTAGTGTATACTACTAGATAGGTAGGGGTTCTAATTTCAATAAGAGTAACTGTCAGTGCAGTGTGTGTGTGCATATACATATATCCCCTTGCAGCACTGTCTCTGTCTGTATGCAATGGTTATACATTTTAAGGCCCTGTGAGTAGCTACTGGCTGTAAATAGTCCACACCTACCTAGGCATAAATGCTATCTGGCATCACTTACATTTGTAGGTACAGACCACCCAGGTGACACATATCAAGGTTAGCATGGCTGGTCATGGGGAACGCATGCAGGATTATGCTGTACACCCCCATTGTTCCTGACACACTGTTCTACACATACACACCTAGGTAACCATGTCACATATACAGCCATATCTTGCTGATGTCATATTTCTGCTTTGCTGCCATGCCATCCTGGGCCACTGTGTTGCCACCAAATCTTCATAGCGTAGCCACTCAGCCTCCTGGAACAGAAACATACAAAGTTCTGAGAGACACCTCTCAGTCTGCAACACTACTGTCAATCTAACATCATACAACAAAGGTACAAACACTTTGATGTTAGATTGACAGTAGTGTTGCAGACTGAGAGGTGTCTCTCAGAACTTTGTATGAGAGACACCTCTCAGTCTGCAACACTACTGTCAATCTAACATCATACAACAAAGGTACAAACACTTTGATGTGTACTCATAACACATGCCAGCATTCAGCACCTGTCATGGCATAACACTACTGCACTACAAAATGTAATGTAATGTACTATAGTCACCCTGTGCATCAGGCACCTATTTGCATGTCCCTGCATCAGTTGTATGGATAGCAGGGATGTGACACAGATATCATCACATGCACAGAGTGTGATGTGGGGGTGCCAGAGGCCTAGGCTGTGCCAAGCAGTTGACATCATGTGTGTGAGTCAGGAAGGGGGACTGGTCAGTTGGGCCATGGAGAGGACTGTGTGTGTCTGTTGGTGACCTGCATGTGACAGTGATGTTTGAGTGTGCATGTACGCAGTCAAGCCAGGTGCTAGGCCTACATGTGGGTATGTTGGACAGCTGTGGACTGTAGATGGCAGAATGGACCATTCACTCTCTCCAGACATGAACACAGGAACAGGCTCTGCCAGGAGTGGCACTGGTACTACCATGCCCAGGGTCATATGCGGTACTAGTCACTGACAGTGACTGGTGTCTGCTGGGTCTGTGTCCCTCACAGGACCACCCAGGACCATGTGCTCATTACCTGCCATGTCATGGTGTGGACAGCACCTTACCTTCTGTAGTGCTGGAGGTACTGCCACTATGAGTGTGCATGGCCACATGGTCTCTCAGCAAATGTTGTTGCTGACCTATGGCCACATGTCGACACCCTACTCTCACCACATGTTTTAGCACAGACAATGTGCGGTCAATGACTGACAATGTCTCACCCCACCATCTGTCCACTACATCAGTGAATTGATGTGTGGCATCACCAATGTGGTGGAGAGAGTCATGGATGTCAGACAGTGATAGATCCATGATCCTGAGCATCCATCTGGTGTTGCATTTGAAATGTACATGTGCCTCCATGAAGGACTGAAGCATGTGTTGAGTTACCCGTGATGTGATACCTGTGACAGGTGGTGGATGGGCAGCAGTCCTCCTTTGAGCACCCCTGTCAATCTGCCTGTGTTGGACCTCATCAGCTCTCTGGCTATGGCTAGTGTCTACAATCACAGATTCCACTGATGCCTCACTCTCCTGTTCGATGCTGACACACTCTGACAGTCCAATATCTGTAGCCGCAGGGGACTGGATAAGTGTGGGCATACTGACTGTATACAGGGACAATGGTGGAGGAAGTGGGATGCCAAACCATGGGAACGATTCAGCCCCCAACAACCACACCTCTGCCTCACTATGGCCACCATCATCATCAGAGTCCAATGAGACACTGACATCAGGTTGTGAGATGGACGCACTCCAACCTCCTGTGAGGAGGAAGACAAAATAAGTACATTACTACCTGCACTATTATGTATGGCGATACACACACACACACACACACACACACACACACACACACACACACACACACACACACACACACATATACAGGTAAGGAGCCACAACTGCATTACACATACCATATCTTATTTCTTATCCCATGCACAACACACAAGCAGACTACAACATAACACAAACAAGACAAACTCTTTATAACATGCACTGCATCTACGTCCAGTTAATATACACTATACATATGTGAGATAAGTGATATGTCAGTGTATGTGATAGACCTACACCTAAAACACATTGCACCCATCATGAGCATACTATTGCCCCCTGTATAGCAGAATACATAGACCTTCACAACAATAAGTGTAAATATATTACTGCTTCTGCAAATACACTACTGTGATTACCATTTCAATGCACTTCAGATAACCCCTTTGAAACTGAACATACAAGTATTGCACTCTGGCTAAGCATATCAGTTGTGTGTACAGCAAAATGGCAGCCTTTAACATTCTGAGGGTATATGTGATCCATGCAAAAACAGTATCACACTCACAGGGTACTGGACGTTGAACTCTGGCCACACCTGATGTACCTACGGAAATGTGATGGAGAGGTATTGTCAGCAATACCAAGTGTGGCATTGTTACAGGATATGTGTGTATATCAACATGTACAGTAGGTACTGTGATAATGCCTACATCACTGACATTCTGAGTATGTAGGCACAATTGTGCATTACAAACAAACCCCCCAATGCAGATTGACCTGACATCCATGTACTGATATGCAGAGGCTGCCACAATGACTGATACAGTATTACAGTGATGACTGATATAGTATTACAGTGATAAACACAGGAGGCTTACCTGGATGCTCCTCTGCTATGCTTGCTGTGTCACCCACCTCCACGATGTCTGGGATGATTGATGCTTGGGACCTGGTGGTTGATTCCAGGTTTGCCAGGAAATCTTCTGAGGCTGAAAGTGGTTGTTCTGCTGCAGGCTCTCCACTGATGGCAGCACAGTCCTTGGCCACACATGTGGCCCTTTGCCATGCAGCATTTACCATATCTGTTGCCTGGTGTCAGACCTGCTCGTAGCTTCTGTCCTGTAGCCCTATGTGGTTGACTGCTGTGATGAGGTTAGCCCACAGTGATGCATGTCACTCACAATTCTGGTGACTTCTGGACTGCAGAATGTTGTGATGCAGTCTGAGGGCATCCAGGATCACATCATTTTCAGCAGCTGAAAATGGAGGGTGCCTCCATCTATACATCCTTTGTAAAAGACAAGAAGAGGGGAACACATCACAGGACCACATGCATTGCTATCCACTATGAACAGACTCTGCATATCCAAATTGGTCTGCACTATCCACTGCTACCTTCCACGTCATACCCCCACCATCTATCAACACAGTATGTATGTGGCTATCAGCAACATAGTAGTAATACCCGTTATGTTCCTGTGTGCCATGACAGAGGGTGCTGTATGTCTTCACTCCCATCAGTGCCATCTACTGTGGTGTGTCCCCTATGGGCAATGTCTCAGTACCATGTCATACAGCCACTGTCAGACAAATAGGTGTGTGTTATTACATGTATATGGTGACAGTCCAGCAACATCAGTGTGATACAATGACAGACAGCAATGCAAATGTGCTGTAGGATATCGCCACTGTAGGCATCCTACTTCTCCAGTACATGGATGTTTGCAGAATGTGTACATGTGCCTGATTTATGTGGTCCTTTTGCTAGAAGCATGTGGATGTCTGGCAAACAGTTGGACAATAATTGCTGGTTGTTCTCAGAATGTGGAGAATCTGGCTCTCACATGCCAGAAACCTCAGAAAGCAGCCAGGCTACAGTAATATCTGTTACTGTATTCATATCCTTATTTTGTGTGACCAATATGTACACTCTGTTGCTGAGGTTGGGCCTGTGTTCCCCTACTAATAATGGCTATGACCTTAATTCCTGCTGTAGGGGTTGCCAGTATGCTACCATAGCTGTCAAGTGATGAGATACGAATGTCGACAAAACAGTGGCCCAGCCAGAGTATATCAGGGAAAGTCAGGGACACTTGTACAATGTCTGAACTATACCTGTGTGAAATTCACAGACTGAGAGGAGTTGAATGATAGTACATCATATGATACGACAGCTGTGTCCACACTTACTTACTGTCACTGTGTCTAACACATAATCTAGTGGCATTCGTACAGGAGCTGACAATTATAGGAGGGAGTGAGAGGGCCAGAGCTGTGATTTAAGTCACAGCAAGCACAGTTAAGAGGCATGCCTATAGCTGTTGGACAGCAGACTATCACCAACATGTCAATCTCAAAGATGTACTAGAGGTCTACTGTTGTAATCCCTATTCCCCATAACTGCATCTTCCCATCTGTGTCCCATTATATGGGGACTTGTATTACCTACCTGGTAGAGTGATGTAATCCTTTTGTGCACAAACCTCAAGAAAAATGCTTCTGAAATCACAGTCTCTCTTGGTAAAGCAAGGTACAGACCAGTTTTCCATAGGCAGCTGCTTGTCTTTTGTAGGTAATGCTCAGTAGCAGATGCCTATGCTCCACTCAGTGGCTCAGAGTTGCTAATTGCATCCAGAACAACTGGGTAGCACTTTCATTCACCAATGACATGACACAGCAGTGCTATATTTAAAGCTTACATGTAGGCTTTGGACCCTTTCTTAGTCTGTGAGATGGACATTAGTGAGGTATGGAGGCTACAGCATTGCAAAGGGTAGGTACAAATACTGTCCACTGTTGAGATTTATGAGGTATGGCCACAGTTTTACATGCGACATTTGGCCATAGTCAAATGACTTTGTGATTATCAGGAAGTTCAGTGTGAAACGTTGTGGACTGAGGTCAGTAAGAGGGAAGAGATATGTGAATGTTAGCCATCATACCCATCAGAATATGTATGCTGCTGCAGCTATCAGCTCTGAATATTTGTAGGTGCAGACTGTGACACATGTCCCTGTCACTTGACCTTTGCTCCACCTCTTTATCTATGGGTGTTGTGTGGATCCCTTGTTCTAGGGGCTTGTGAGGTATGGTAGGCCTGTGGCAGGTAGCTTAACATACAGCTGCACATGTTGCAGTCTGCAGCTGCTGCTTTTTGCCTCGGACTCATATTGGGAGTGTGAACACTTTGGAGGACAGCAAGCTGTATGTGTCACTGAGGGAGCAGTGTCAGCTCTGTAATTACAGCAGAGACAGAGTGAGAGTACCCATAACAGTCCAATCGAGACATGTGGTTAATGTACATCTGTAATGTAGCAGTGTCCATCAGAGAATAGTAGATGAGATATAGGTAGGCTATACGAATATGTGCAGTGTGTTTCTACCTACAGGCCTTTGACCTGCTAATATGGGTAGCAGTTAATTGAGTTGCAGCAACCTGTTTTGGTGAAAATTGCATGACTCAGTCATTATTTGCTGTATTAACTGAAGTGAAACGCACTGGATTTGAAACCAGGACTGTGGGTGCCAAAGTCTACTGCATGCAAGGCATTGAACAAACTGAGCTATTGAGTCAGTGCTGCAGCAGCTGTATTTGCAAGATATGTGGGCCTGCATATAGTCTGTGATAACAGAATTGCATTAGCATGTGTTTTCTGATGGGTATGAGGTTTGATACTGAAATGTATGTCATGATCTTCTAACCTCAACCTTTAATGTCTTGCCAGTACTTTAGCAGACATGTATGTTTTTGTGAAAACCATGACAAACCTAGGGGGGCACAACTGTCAACATTTTGCAACTGTTTGTACAGTTGACAGCTATACCTGTGATCCCAGGCCTCATGTGCATCCATTATTATTAATGTATCTGTGTACTGGTGCAATGTCTGCATCACAGTCCTAAGTACACTACCAATTTCCTCATTATATGTACTTGCAGCATGTCAGTGGCAATCAGGATATGTTGGTGAACACCTCTTTTTCTTCAGAGCTAAGTGGCCTAGTGGGCTAATGCACTGTGCTATATTTTACAGGGACCTGGATTCAAAATGTGGCAAGGGTGATTATTTTGCAGCTGCACCTAATACTGGCAGAAACACATAAGATTATTAAGGCACTTTTAAGCAGTATTAAGCAGGTTTGAGTTGCGCACTGCACCACTTAGCTCTGCTTAAACTTGTGCTACTTATAAAAAAAGAAAAGACAAAAAGAGTGATAAAAAAGTGGTGAGATGGGGGCAAGTAGGGGGAAAAACATACTGAAAGCAGGTATGAATGTGCAGGATGGGTATAGGAAATGAACATAGCTCTCCATTTCTTTTACAGCAACAGCTGTGCAGGTTGCACAGAATTTGGAATTCAGAACCTCACACCCCAGACAGAGGGGTGAGGGCAACATAATTGTGTTGATTAATTCATGTAATAATTATGTGTGCCCAGTGCACGTGGGTGCAAAATTGAGAGCTCTGTATTAGGTGATATTTTTTTTGTAGTACAGGTGAAAATTTTTTAAGGAAAGAGTAGAATGTTGGGGAGGGGATATAGGTACATGTGGGTGGTAAGCTGGGTAGGAGAGGTTGCATTTGCAGACAGACAAGACCAACAAGACAGCATGCATGGGTGGTGTGTGACACATGAGGAGTAAACACCTTGGAGAGGGGGGGTGTTGTGGAATCAGTAATCCTTGTGCTCCCAGACGGCAGCAGTGTGACTAAGCTCCCCAACCGTTAGCAATCAACACTGCTTATTCACTTCCCTGTAGGTGGCTGTGCTGGAGGCTGGTTGCTAGGGCCAACTTGTCCCTCAAGGTTGGTCAGTCTACCTTCAATCCGGTGCAGGCAGTTCTCATAATCAAAATTGACTATTCTGCACACCATCACCGTTAGCTGATCCTGGGTTGCAACCCTCCCTCCACCCCCACTCCCAGGGGGGATGGGCCTCATTGCCTGATGCGGTTCCACCTATAGGTAGTGCAGGGCCAGCAGAGTGGCCACCACTGGCTCGGGTCCCAGATGTGCTGGGACCTGGTGCCACAGCCAGCTGAGGTAGGGTATGTGGATCGCCAGGAACCGGCCTACCCAGTTGAGCTGTGGTATTTAGGTATTTCACTGTGTATAGGTTAGTAATGAACATAACATTTAGTTAGTTATAACAGTATGTCAGAACATTGCAAATAAATCAGTAACATAACATTGCATAGTATATGGAACACAGCAATAAGTGAGATAACCGTCAGTATAGTAAATGCATGCCAGTAACAGTTATGGCAGAAGCCCAACATATGTAATTCAACATGTTATGTTAGTATGCAACCATTGTATTACATAACAATAATAAAACACAAGGCCCAACACAACATTTAGAGAACAACATGTGTTAATAGTAAACCATAACTGCTGTATAACAATAATAAATTATGATGAAGATAAGGGGATGGGGGAGAGAGAAATACAGTCCATTAATACCAGTATAGTCTATATAGTTTGCAACAGTACTGTTATATACTCTATGGGTCTGCCCTTCCTTTATGTATAACAGTGGCCTATTGCTTTTGTAGCACATACATACCTCTCAATCTATCCACATGGGACAGTATCAGCCAGGCTGTAACACCTGCAGGTACACAACTACAGAGAACTAGTACTTGTCAGAGGGACATATATGACTAGCAAGGTGTACTGTGGACTGATATAATGTGACTGTGCTATTGAAATAATCATGTCGATGACAGATTTGTGATGGAGGGTGTAGGTAACAGTGATCACAGGCCGTGACAGCATGACACTTGTAAGACATGTATCATGCACAGTACAGATAGTTTACGACTATCATACCGTCCCTGGCAGGCATGGGGTTAGGCCATCATCAGACATTCACAGACACACCAGGCATACAGCCATACCGAGATTACACATTTTATTTACTGTATTAACTTTTATTAGTGTTGTACTTGTTGTCTATATTTTCTGAAGTTATATCACATTCCTGAGCAATGCTGTTACCACTCTGTTACATCTGAATACACAAATTATTAACCCATAATAAGCGCTACTGCAGCCATTTACCTGTAATTCCTGTGGGGAAAACATCTGTTAACAATACATAACTGATTCAATAATATTTACTAGTATTTGTCACTGGATTCTAACCCTGGCCTTTGTCTGCCAAAATGTATATCAGACACAGCATTTATCAGACTGAACTTCTGAGCCACTGCTACATATTGACTGACTATTTGCCTAGAGCACACCTAGTAACAAAATATGACCTGGTAATAGAAGTAGAGTGTTATGCAAGACTGCAGTGACACTTGAACACACATGCATGAGATTCATGCATGACAGAAATACTAGGTGAACTGTGCATTAATACATAGAATGCATATGTAGACAATAAACCCCTAGTGGGTGGAAATATCTGTGATGTGTACAAACCATATCAGAGTGCTGGGTTGGCTACCTGACCCATATACAGTTGCAGATGGTAAATTTGCAGTCTACAGCTATTACAGTTTCATACTTGCCTGCAGCACCGTACCTCAGAGCAGGAATACATATAGCTGAAATGCAATAGTTAACACAAGACAATCTTGATATACACAATCTGCCTTGGGTGTTCCTGGTATTGCGTAAAATCTTAGTGCAAGAACAAATATCATAATGCATATATCTTGTAGAACAGCTCTAAATCGATAGTTTGGCAGAGCACTCTTTCTTAGCCAACCTTGAGTCACTTAGTGGTATTATTTCTGTTATTAGTTCAGAGCAGATGTAATACTCAATTTCATGAACAACAGCTCAAAATACACACCTACTGCACAGCCCAGCTTTATTAGGGATGACTTCATGCAGTTTTTGGTATATTTTCAAGTCTTTATTGCAGAACAGTTCATATAATGCAGATGTTGCAATACAGCTGTAATTTCACAATGAATACACTAGAAATGTTATTTCCTTAACATTATCAGGTTTCATCTTTATTGAACTATACATGGCATTACCCACTTATTTCAGTCCAGGACTATGACCGCATTCATTGCAGTGCAATCAAAACTGTATATACCTAATGGCAGTTAATAATTTACACTTTCTTGCTTATATGACTATAGATTGCAAGATACATCTGTACTCACCACACTCACTGTGCAAGGCACCTGCATGGGCCTCTACATTGCAAGCTCTCTCCTTTACAGCTGTAGAGATAGAAGCACACCATTATGCATACCTGTCTATCACACATTCAGATTACATATTGGTAAAACAATGCTAAGAGTAGTTACAAACTTGTGGGTCATTCCCATCCCAAGCATCCTGGACCCAGGTGTCCAGATGTCCCCTCTTGCCTCATTTCAGATCATCATAATGATGATGGACCTGCTCCCGTGTGCGGGGGATAACTGTTGCACTGGTTAGATCATGACGCAGAAGGTCTCAGGCTTCTGACTTGTACTTTGATCCCTTCTACTGGCCCTGAAGCAGCCGTACATCATGGTATTTCACAAGGAGTTCAACCATGACCCTGGACTCCAGAATGCCTCACCTCTGCACCCATAAGCATGCACCCTCTCCAACACCTGCCATAGTTCCTGGCAAGTTCAAACTCCAACTGGTTCTGCTATATTTCCATCTGATGCACTTAAATAAACCTGTTTTCCCACCCTTTACTGCCATTGGTCAATTTTTAAATATGTGGCACGTCGCTAAGCACCACACAAACCTGCTGAGCAGTGCTTAAACTGGCAAATGCTTAGCAATCAAGCCAAGTGAATGTTTCAGTGCAAACAAATACCAATAATCAAAAAAGCACACTGAAAATGGAAGAGCCATGACTCACAAGAAGCAAATTTGCAACAGTCCTTTAATAAACTACAGCAAACTCCACCACACACTTATAACATTGCAAAAAATGCACAGAGATACAAACTTTAAAGAATTACCGTGTTTTTTGTCCCCCTGTAGACTTCATCAGATACTAAAACCCAATACATCATAACCTGGCTTTTATACATAAAGTAATTTAAACCATCCAATGAGAGCAATCCATCTATTAATGGAAATTCAATCAACAATGTGAAAATACATATAAAATATTTAAACCCTCCCTGAAGCAAATCTAAAATTCATAAACATTATTAATATAAAATTAACATCCTAAACTATTAAAAACCTAATGTTATTAAAAAGCATTCATTAGAACTTCACAAATAACCAAATACATATTCATACAACTCAGGAACATTTCTAAACTAATGACTCCATCTAGCGGATAAACAAAATAAATGTTTAAAATACTTAAAAAGTTAATACAATACAATATATATATATATATATATATATATATATATATATATATATATATATATAAAATGTATAAAAATAATATGTATAAAATATAGATAAATGTTAAATATATATAAAAATGAATAAATAAACATACCTATGGTAGATAGCACTATAATCTTGCTGCTCTAAGTTTTAAAATGGGTACCAGGGAAACTGCATCATTAATACCAGGGTACTTATTGGCCTCTAACACTATCTGCCAGAATAATTCCCTGTAATCAGTTTTGGTTTCCCATATGCCACCTCTCGTGTCCTTTACAACTTCCTCTATTACAAAAAAATTATAACTATCTGAAGCACAAGATAATCTATGTTTGTATAGGGCATTATTGTGGTTTTTCTTCTGCACAGCATTCATATGTTCATAGACCTTTTTCCTTAGTTTTCTTTCTGTTTTTTCCAATATAAAATGCACCACAAGTCTCACAGATCACTATATATACTAACCCTTGAGTGTCACAAGTGTTGTGTGTTTTACCTGTTTAAAGATTTTATATGTATTTTAACATTATTGATTGAATTTCTATTTATAGGTGCATTGCTCTCATTGAATGGTTTAAATTAGTTTATGTATAAAAGCCAGGTTATAGTGTGTTGAGTTTTAGTATCTGATGAAGTCTACAGGGGGACGAAAAATGTGGTGATTCGTTAAAGCATTTAATCTGTGTATTTTTTGCCATGTTATAAGTATGCAGTGGAGTTTGCTGTGGTTTATTAAAGGACTGCTGTGAATTTACTTCTCATGAGTCATGGCTCTTCCATTTTCAGTGCTTAAATGCTTAACAATGCTTAGTAGTGTGCAAACCCGCTCAGCGATCTTTTAACTGGCATTGCTTAGCAGTTCACAAACCAGCTAAGCAGAGCTGTGTGGTGCCAAGCAGTGCTAAAACATCTCTTGTTTAAGCATTGCTTGGCATAGCATGGTTCTTTTTATTGGAGTTAAGCTGAGTGCAGCAATGTAGCATTTAAAAATAATTAGCATAATTTTTATTTGCAACGTAAAAGCTTAATAACCCTTCTCTGTATTCAAACCCTATGGCTATCACTCTAACCATTTGGCTACATGGATGTGTAAAATGCTGCTATACTTTTAGATATACCTCTCAGCTATGTTTAAGCACTGCTGAGCACAGTGCCACACTGTGCAAACCCACTGAGCTATGCTTAAACTTGACCTTTGCAGTTATAATTAAATGTATCTGCTTACTATTTTTACATGTCTGGCACATATCCATTGCTGCAGGCCATGCCACACAAACATAAAAACAAATAAAAATTAAAAAGTATTAAAAGTCTATTACATAAGCATACACTGATATCTGACACTTTGACAGTGCAGGGGGTGTGTTACTCATATCCAGGCACAGTAACACACTCCCTACACTTATTCAATAACAATGTTACACGGCTTTCCCTCAGTAACATGCCTTCATTAATATGTGAGGCATGCTACTGAGGGGGTACCACATAAATGGACATGGTACCTTCCGTGTAGGCTTTGCGTTATGCCTACATGATTTTATTAAATCCCTAAGACAGTCTTTCCAGATGCAACTCAATCCATCCAGTGCAATTTCCCATAGGAGCACAAGTAGCTAACTCACACACACTTTGAGGTTTGATTTACACAGGCACACACCTGGGAAAGGCTGGCACAGGTTTAAAAATCTACACTATGCTTTGCTATATTCCTGACTATATCTAAGAGAATTATACTGTTCCCTAAAAACTTACTTCATCAGAGCAAGGCAGAAGTGGTGAATGGTTCTTCTCGTGTCCAAGACATAATACAGAATGCTGTCTCTACCTCTCTCTAACAGAGTTTTCAAATTCATATCTCAAATATTACAGCTGGGATAGTTTGCAGAATGACATAATTTCTTGTAATGTGACTCTATCCCAGATGAAACCCCCACTGCTGGAATCTGACAGTATTTACCATCTACTTATGAGAATACATAGACCTCAGATATTTGACAGATGTTGGAAGTCATAAAGGAATTACATTCCTTCACATTTCAAAACTAGTAATTATTTCACTTTAAAGACAATACAGAAAACTCTCTAGTACTGACATACTGTCTCTAGCTGCCATAAAGTAATTTAATTTCAGCTATTTTTCTGAAGTTAATCTCTAGTATTCCAGTTTCTACTGTTAAAATATATACATTTAAACAGTTACAATAGTGCATGTACATTTCTGTTCTCTTTCAGTAGGGCACACTGTGGATCCATTTTAAACACAAGCATTTTGCAAATACCCTTTTCAACACATATGTCTGTACAAACAAGTTTAATATACACATTGCATACAATTCTAATACAGTTGTATCACAAGCATCATATATGAATCATGTTGATATTCACAAATGACAAATAATTATTTACAAAATTCCTGATAACTGTGTTGGCAGTATATCCATTTGTCAAACTTCCTCCTTCTTCAAGGACTCAAGCTAGTTTTTTCAAGTGACCCTTGTGAAATGTTTGAGAAGAATGAGCCTATCTGGGAACACCTTACCCCATTCCCTGCCTTGAGAACCCATGTGTGTTGGCATTGCTAACCCCACTGTGGTGTTGCACTGTCATATCATATGCCTGCAACCCTAGGCTCCACCTTAGTAAATTGGCAGTTTGCTGGCTGGCTTGATGTAGCCATGTTAAGGGATTGTGGTCTGTAACTACAGTGAATTTCCTTCCATACAGATAAGGCTGCAGTTTCTGCAGTGTGCATACTATGGTTGACATTCCTTTTATATAGCTATATAGCATTCCTTCCTGGGTTGGAGCCTATGGTTGAGATATGCCACTGGGTGCTTTTCTCCCTCTGAGGAAATCTGGCTAACTATAATCCTCACCCCATGGTTTGAAGCATCCACCTACACAACAAATTCTTTGGTGTAATCTGGACTAGCTAACACAGGGGGTCCTTGCAAAGATCCTTTAAGCTTCCAGAATGCCTGCTCACATGGTGGGGTCCAAACTAACTTATCTGGCCTGGTTTCCCTTGCCAGGTCAGTGAAGGGAGCAGCTATATTACTATAATTGGGGACAAATTTTCTGTAGTACTCTGCTGTCCCTATGAATGCCCTCACCAGCCTTGTGGTAACAGGGGCAGGCCATTCCTGAAGGCTTCCACTTTGGCAGGTTCTGGTCTGATCTTACCACTTCCCACTCTTTGTACCAGGTAGGAGACCTCTGCTATATCCACCTGACACTTACTGGGCTTAATGATCAACCCTGCCCTCTGTAGTCTGCCCAGAACCTCCCTGACATGCTGAAGGTGCTCTTGCTAGGAATAGCTGTAGATGGCAATATCATCCAGGTAAGCAAGGGCAAAATCTCCTGCTCTTGCTCGGATGCAATCCACCAGCCTCTGGAAAATCACTGGGGCATTTTTCATCCCAAAGGGCATCTTCATGAACCCATACAAGCTGAAAGGAGTTACAAAGCCTGGCCTCTCTATAGTGGTTGGGAGTCAAGGGCACCTGAAAGTAGTCCTTGGTAAAATCAATAGTTGTAAGATACTTAGGTCCACCCAGCTGCTCTAGGGCTTTGTCTGTTGTAGGCATAGCATAAGCATTTACTCTGTGGGACTATTTAATTTTCTGTAGTCCACACAGAAGCTAGTGCTGCCATCCTTCTTTGATACCAGCACCACTGGGGAGACCAAAGGACTGCTGGACTCCTATATTACCCCTAGTTCAAACATTTCCTGTATCTCCTCCGTCAGAGTCTGTTTGACTCTCTCAGGTACCCTATAAGGGGCCTGCTTAATAGGCCTTTGGGGTCCTGTGTCCACATGATGCTACACCAAATGGGTGCACCCTGGTTACTCAGTGAACATGCCCCCAAACTCCTGTTACACTGCTCGGATTTCTCGAGCCTGGGTAGGGGATAGCTGCTGGGACATTGTTAACTCTTCTGCTGAGGTGTCAGTCCGAGCCTCACTGAGGAGATCAGTCACCAGATCCCCGTCAGACTCCTCCTGCCATCCACTGCAAATACTCAGCACAAGGGCCTCTCTATCATGGTAAGGTTTCATCATTTTAACATGGTACAGTTTGTCCTCCTGCCTCCCGCCTTCAGTTCTACCATGTAGTAAACATCATTGACCTTCCTTACCACTTTGAAGGATCCTTCCCAAGCTGCCTGCAGCTGATTGTGCCTGACAAGAATGGGAACCATAACATGCTGCTGTACAGCATACTCTCTAGCTTGAGCATTCATGTCATGCAGGACCTTTTTCTGCTGTTGGACTTCTGACAGGTTATACTGGACCAAGCCCATGAGTTCCCTAAACCTTGTCCTGAGATTTAGGACATATGCCACAACAGATTCCTTGTGGGATTCACACTCAACCTCCCAGTCATCACGAGTCAAATCTAGAGGTCTTCTCACCCTATGTCCATACAGCATCTCAAAGGGTGAAAAAACTGTCCATTCCTGAGGTACTGCTCTGTAAGCAAGCAGATGGGGCAAATATTTGTCCCACTCCCACTTAAACTGGTCTGCAAATGCCTATAGCATTTAGTGTAGACTTTAACATCTCCACAAGACCGTTAGTCTGGGGATGGTAAGGGTGGTCCTTAGGTGCTTCACCCCACAGTCCTTCCACAGATAAGCCAGCTGGTCTGACATGAAATTGGCACCTCTGTCAGTCAGTATTTCTTTTGGGAAACCTACTCTGTTGAAAATCTCTCACAAAGCATTTTCCACCTTTTCTGCCTCAGTGGAGGACAGGGCCACCGCTTCAGGGTATCTGGTAGCATAATCTACTATCACTAGGATATACTTCTTCCCTGTGGAACTTGGGGTACTCACAGGCCCCACAATATCCATAGCTTCATAGGTTCATAGGTTCATACTAGGCTATCTGCCTGAGGGCATTTACAAGCCTAGCCCATAGTTTTGTGGATTATGCCACCCCTTTAGTATGGGGAACTATACTCATTATTTTGCTGTGCCTCTGTCTAGTAGTGACACTGAGGTAATCCCTGGGGTATATCTGCGATCTCCCATCCATCAGTCAAGATTTCTCTTGAACAAGGCCAGCGAGGTGCTCTGCCTCACATATACCGGGATTTTGTTCCACAGCATAGGGAGTCTTTGGGTGATGAATCTATCCCTCCAGCACATCCTATTGATAGTCGTGTCGAGGTTTAAGTCTCCCGCCCTTGTGGCTCTGACGGATCTAGATTTTTTGAGGTGAAGCATATTCATCAAATCTGGGTTTGACATGGCCTTGTATGTCAGGCAAAGGTCACCTCTGAGCAAGCGTGGCGACTGAATAGAGCTGGAGTTCTTTCAGTCGGGCAGCATAGGACAGATTTTTGAGACCCTTTATCCTTTTGGTGAGGAACTTTTGTGGCCTCTCCAGCTGCTGCAAGTGTCGGGTCAGATACATTCCGAATGGGGCATTGTACTCAATCATTGGTCTGATGAGTGATGAGTATAGGGAGACTATGACCTCCCTTGATCTAGATGTGAATCCCTTCATGATAAGGTGGGCAATGTAGAAGGTCTTCCTAACTACTTTAGCTACATGGGTGTCGAATGACAGGCTACTGTCAACCTGGGTCCCCAGGTCCCTGATAACTTCTTCTGTGCTCAGTGGGTTGCCACCTATATGGTAGCTAGGGGTAACCTTGTTTTTCCCAAAGGGTATGACTATGCATTTTTTGGCATTTAACTTTAGGCCATGGCTCTGGCACCAGTTATCCATTTCTGTGAGACCCTTCTGAAGGATATCTGTGTCAGATGTGTTTTCGACTATGGCACCCAGTTTGCAGTCATCTGCAAACTTTGTCAGCCATAACCCTTCTGAAATGGCTCCTTAATGACAGGCAAAGGCACTAAATGATCTTTGACCTTCTCTCCTGCCTTGCATACCTTTTGGCAGTGCTCTCAGGTCCTGCAGTACCCTGTTAAATCTCTGGAAATACCAGGCCAATAAAAGTTCTGCCTAATATGTCTCTTGGTCTTTATGCCCATATGACCTGCAAAGGGAATATCATGGGCTATGGCTAGAAGTGCCAGACAGTAAGCTCTGGGCACTACTATCTGATGTATTCTCTCACCCTCTAGCTCTCCCTCAGGGGTCAACTCTCTATACAGTAATCCTTTGTCCCAGTATACAGATTCCCCCTTTCCCTGAGAATCAGGTGCCTCCCTGACTACCTCCCTCAAGCCTTATATAGTAGGGTCTGAGAGCTGAGTCTGTCTCAATTCTCTCTTTCTAACCCTTCCCTGCTCCCCTTCCACAGGAAGTCTGTCATCCTCTGACAGTGGCGCCTCACTGTCAGCCTGGGTACTACTACTCACCTTTACTTTTGCAGTCACTCTGTCCAAGGGAACATCAGTACCCACAAGCAGCTGTGGCTCACCTTCAGTCTCACTGCTACAGGGTAGCTCCCTCCCTGAAATAACCACCTCAGCAGTCCTGGCTTCAAGTGTGCAGTCTGTTCGGGCCTCCCCAGGCTACCAGACCCACGTGCTTGTCTCCATGCCTAACTGTGTGTAACTGCATGCGCACAAGGTACTGCATTATCAAAATCATTCCCTATCAGGACATCTGCATGGATATCCTTAAACACACCCACTCACTTGCTTCCCTTTTCACCCTCTCAGTCAAGGTGAACCCTATCCCAAGGTATTTGGAATAGGGTCCTTCCTAACGCTCTGACTGGAGTAGACTACACAAGCAAGTAGTCCTCCTCTTTAACCATTGCAGGCTTCACAATGGTTAGGTCAGAGGCTGTGTATCTCTTAGCAGTGGCCTGTTTCCCATCTACTTAGATAGGATATAACCTCTTGTGGTAGTTTGGCACCCTTGTTGTCTCCAGACAACATACTGCTGGAATTCTGTCATTCCCACTTACTGGATCCCCCACCTTTTGTTCCCCACCTTGCCTCCATGGGCATCTATATACTACATGACCCTACTGGTTACATTTAAAACATTAAACCCTTGATCCTGGTCATGTACCTGAACTAGCAGCTTCCCTTGTTACTGGCAGACTCTGTGGGGCAGTTTATTCTGCCCACCATGGGTTCCCTTAGACCCATGTGCATCACTGGGTATCCCTGTCCTGTGCAGTGATGCCCTGCTTACTTGGTATAGGTCTCCCTTCTTCCCCACTCATCTGTGGTATTCCATTCCCTGTCTGCTAACCAGATTCTCATGTCCTCAGGCAAAGTGCTAAGGGCTTGTTTCCTCACTAAAAGGTCTGCCAGCCCTTCAACAGAGGGGACTTGACACCCACTCACTCACCTATGAAAATAAGTGCTTAACTGAGCAATATATTCACACACACTTTCATCTGCCTTGCATCTACATTCATGAAACTTTTTCTAAAAGCTTAATGTGTTAACTTAAAACACTATAATAAACAATTTTTAAGTGTACTATAATTTAAGCAATCAGTATCAGAAAATTTAGAAACAGCAGTTACAGCTTTACCATGGAGTAAGGGGACCAGAGCCCTTAGTCAACAATATACTGTTTACATACCCTTTCAAGCATGTGAACAAAACTATCAAAATTATTACCCTCTGTAAATTGTGGAAGAACTTTACTGACCTTTGTTACTTCTGGGGTTTGGTTACACCCTTCCCCATTACTTCCATCACCCTGGCAAAGTGTAAGCATTTCCTTTTCATGTTGCCTCGGCCTCTCATTTTCTTCAGCTTCCAAATGCCACAGTCTCTCTGCTGATTCTGCTTCAACCTCCAAATGCCACAGTCTCTATTGATAATTCTATTTCCAAATGTTTGGCCTCCAGTTCTAGTCTCCTTAACTCCAGATGGAGTTTTAAGTACTCTGAGTTAAAGTTGTACTGTCCATTTTCTGAGAGTTGTACATCCTCAAGGCCAGTCTGGTTGTCCTCCTGGTTGGTGGGCTGTGATGCAGCTGTGACTAAAGCTGCAACCATTTCTGATTTAGTCAGGCTGGCATGCACCAGTTGTTTGTCTTGGCAGATCTCAGCCTAATGACTCCTTGTCAGCTTGCTGTACTATTCTGTTGACATCCTTGCCTGCTCTCCCTGACTAACTATGCCATCAAAAAATAAATAAAACTATTGTTATATGGAACTCTGAATGTTCACTGTGTGGCTGCTTGAGAGTACAAACACCATTAGTAACCACTGTTTACAGGTTACAGGAGCTCAGTATCCATACCACTGAATCCCAATATGTGATGTGGTGATCCCACCACCACCACAATAAATGTGATGACCTACCACTGGACTAGTAATCAAGGAGCCTCAAGTCCTGACCCCTGGCACCTGTGGGAGGATGTACAGTGGGAGGATAACAAGTACACACACAGTATTTTCAGATGCAGCTCTCTGCATCAAGTGCAATTTTCCTTAAGAGTACACAGAGACCAGTCAGTCTGGGGCTGGTTTCTCCCATTTTTTCCAGATCCCCAATAAGACTCCCCACTGGCAGAGCTATGGAGTTGATATCTCAGCTGAGTGATTAAGCCAAGACTTCTAGCACCCTCTCTGTACAACCAGTGCTTTACACACACACACACACACACACACACACACACACACACACACACACACACACACACACACACACACACACACACACACACACACACACACACACACACACACACACACACACACACACACACACACACACACACACACACACACACACACACACAATGAAAGGCTGGCACAGGTTTACTAGCTATTCCCCCTTCTGCCCAGACAATAAGGTAGTTTCCATGGCACCCATCTCTTCTCGACAGCTACTTTAAGGCCCTTGACAAAGGGTGTCCAATCTTACTGTGTAGTATTAATACTAACACAAATGGTAGTTTGACTAAGAGCAAGGCTATTAGGAGTAGCCAACACAATGTCACCAAATAAATATGCAAGTACTCTCAAAACTTAAATATCTCTACACAGATCAGCCACAATGAAAGGTTTATATATATTTAATAATAAATAATAATAAAAGAACCAAACAATACTAAATATATATTCACAGTGAAATTAGAGTTCAAACTCACAGGAAATATTTAAAATAATATTGTAGTACACGTTCACACAAATAAAGAAAAACAATATCTAATCTAAGTTTCACTATATTCCTGACTGTATCTAAGAGCGTCATACTGCTCCCTACAAACTTACTTCATTAGAGCAAGGCAAATGTGGTGAATGTTTTTTGTTGTTATCAGGGCCAGGACAGAATGTTGAATGCTCTGTCTCACTAAGACACTTCTCAAAATAATATCTAAAATATTACTGCTGGGACAGCTTGCAGAATGGCATCATTTCTGGTCATCTAACTTCTAGTTCCCAGGCCAAAACCCCACTGAGGGCAGCTGGTAGCATTTAGCATCTACCTGTAAAAATACTCATGCAAGGGCTTTTGCTCAGATTTTTGGCAGATCCTGGAAGTCATAAAATAATTATAGGTTCATAGGTAAGTACTAGGCTATCTTCCCAAGGGCATTTATAAGCCTAGCCAGAGTGTGTTGGCTTTCACCACCCCCTTATATTAGTTCCCTGCGCCTCTGTCCAGCAGAGCCACTGCAGTGATCCTCGGGGTAAATTTTCTGTTTCCTATCCACCCGTCAAGGTTTCTCTTGAAGACTGGTAGTGAGGGGCTCTGCCTGATGTATATTGGAATCTTGTTCCAAAGCATGGGGATTCTCTTTGTCAGGAATCTATCCCTCCATCACGTCCTATTTATCATTGTGGTAAGGTTTATATCCCTAGAGCATGTGGCTCTCAGGGATTTGTTTTTTTTTTTAGGTGGAGCATATCCATTAGTTCTGGGTTGTACATGGCCTTGTATGTCAAGCAGAGATCAGAGATCACCTCTGAGTAAGCGGAATGCAACCGAGTACAGCTGGAGTTTCTTTAGTCGGGCTGCATAGGTCATCTGTTTGAGGCCAGTAATCCTCTTGGTGAGGTACTTTTGTGGTCTTTCCAGCTGTTGCAGGTGTCTTGTAAGGTACACCCCAAATGGGGCATTGTATTCTATAATGGGTCTAATAAGTGATGAGTAGAGAGGCACAATAACCTCCTTTGTTCTGGATGCGAACCCTTTTGAGATTAGGTGGGCCACGTAGAAGGATTTTCTAACCACCTTGGCAATATGATTATCAAAGGAGAGATTGCTATCTACTTGGGTCCCCAGATCCCGTATTACTTTTTCTGTATTTAGGGGACTGCCACCTATGTGGTAGTTCATGGGTAGTTTGTTTTTTTCCAAAGGGGATGACTATGCACTTTTTGGCATTCAGCTTGAGGCCATGATTTTGACACCAGGTATCCGTCTCAGTGAGACCCTTCTGGAGGGTGTCTGTATCAGCCGAAGAATCAATTATGGCCCCTAGTTTGCAGTTGTCTGCGAACTTGGTCAGCCAAAGTCCTCCTGTGCTTGCCTGTACCTCTGAGAAGTTTATACCGAACAGGAGGGGTCCTAGGACTGAGCCCTGGCGGATACCACTTGTAACCGGTTTAGAGTCAGACCTAGAGTCTGCAACTCTCACTGTGTGGGTTCTGTCCATGAGCCAATTTGCAACCCATCTCGTGACGTAGGAGTTAATGTTCAGGTTGGTGAGTTTGTCTATAGTACCAGAATGGGGAATGGTGGTGAAAGCCTTTGCGAGGTCCAGGTAGGCTGTGTGGACCTCCTTACCCTCATCTAATGCCTTGGTAACTGTCTCAAAGAAGTCCACCAGGTTTAGGAGGCATGATCTGCCCTTAACAAAGCCAAACTGGGTGGGGTCCAAAGTTTGGAGGTTCCCAATATCTCTGTTAATGAGTTCCATGATGATGCGCTCCATAGCCTTGCAGACCAGGCTAGTCAGGCTTATAGGGTGATAGTTACCGGGGTCCATTGTGGTGCCACCTTTGTGGAGTGGGATAACTGTTGCTGTCCACCACTCTGTGGGTACGTAGCCTGTAGAGAGGCTGAGTTTGAACAGTGTGTTTAGGTGAGGGGTTAGTTAATTTTGGAGCTCTTGTAAGACACAGCCTGTGACACCATCCGGTCCCATTGAGGCTGTGTTTTTGGCTTTGGTTAGGGCTGTTTTAACCTGTGTGTCAGTGATTGCTGGGGCCTTACATTCTTCTGGTATGGTTATGGGGCCTTTAGGGGGTGAGAGGGGTGTGAAGTTTGCACTGAACCTGATTGCCAAAATGTTGGCAATATCAGTTGGTTCAGTGTATTTTGTGCCATTCTGCAACAACTCAGAACAGATCTGAGAGTTTCCACTTACGTTCTTGACATAGCTAAAGAATGCTTTGTGGTTATCTTTGGAGTCCTTGGCAATATTTCTTTCAAAGCTAGCCTTGGATGATTTAATGAGGGATCATAGTTTCTTGCTGATACCGATAAGGGATGTCTTTCCTTATAGGGATTTTGCTCTTATCTGCACTAGTTTCCTCCTTCTATTGGTTCATAGGTTCGTAGGTTGGTACTAGGCTATCAGCCCTAGGTCCTGTACAAGCCTAGCCATAACAATTCCCTGGCTATTTCTTCCCACACTATTTACTTCTCTGGACCCCTGTCTAGCAGGGTGACTGACGTGATCTCCAGGGTGAATTTCCTTTCTCCCATCCAGTCATCAAGGTTCCTTTTGAAGAGGGCCAAAGAGGTGCTCTGCTTGACATGTATGGGCAGTCTATTCCAGAGTCTGGGGAGTCTCTGGGTCAGGAACCTATCCCTCCAGCATGTTTTGTTTATTGTGATGACACAATTTAGATCCCTGGAGCATGTGGCTCTGAGGGAGTGGGATTTCTTTAAGTGTGGCATGTCCAACAGCTCTGGGTTTGACATGGCCTTGTATGTTAAGCAGAGATCACCTCGGAGTAGACGATATGCGACAGAGTATAGTTGGAGTTTTTTTAAGGTGGTCAGCATAGGGCATCTGCTTTAGGCCTGTGATTCTTTTAGTGAGGTATTTCTGCAGCCTTTCCAGTTGTTGCAGATGTCTTGAGAGGTACATACCAAATGGGGTGTTGTATTCTATAATGGGTCTAATGAGGGGTGAGTACAGTGGGACAATGACCTCCTTTTTTCTGGATGAAAAGCCCTTAGTGATGAGGTGTGCCACATAGAAGGATTTCCTGACTATTGTGGTGATGTGGTTATTGAAGGTGAGACCACTGTGCACCTGTGTCCCTAAGTCTCTTATCACACTTTCGGTGTTTAGTGTACTGCCACCTATGTGATAATTCACAGGTACATGTTTTTTTCCCAAAGGGGATAACTATACATTTCTTGGCATTGAGCTTGAGCCCATGGCTCTGGCATCAAGCATCTGTTTCTATAAGGCTCTTTTGTAGAGTATCCACATCATTTGGGGATTCAATAATGGCTCCCAGTTTGCAGTCATCTGCGAACTTTGTTAGCCAGAGTCCATTACTGCTGGCCTGTACTTCAGAGAAGTAGATGCCAAACAAGAGTGGTCCCAGGACTGAACCCTGAGGTACTCCACTTGTCAGTATTGTCTATTGTAGAGTCTTTTATGGCAGGGGTCCACCAGACTGATTTCCTTTTCTTTGAGGAGTGAGTCTTCGTTTTACTTGGGATAGCACGATCCATGCATTCCTGCAGGTGATCATAGCGTGTCTTTGTATAGGTTTCAGCAGCTTGGACAGCATTATCCATTGCCATGGGGGCTGTGAACCTTACTACCTCAATCTTAAGCAATGGGAAGTTTGCTTTTGAAAAGTTTTTCATGGTGGTTTCCTTCATTGGGATTGGGGCGGAATGTGAATATCCAGAGTGATTAGTCTATGGTCTGATCTAACCAGAGAGATGTTGACATCAGGTGTGGAAAACCGGTCACCCATGTTGGTGATGACCAGGTCCAATATGTTGTTCCCTATGGTGGGGGTGTTGACCAGATCCAATATGTTGTTCCCTATGGTGGGGGTGTTGACCAGTTGATCCAGGGCGTTCAAGTTTATAAATTCTAGGAAGCGTTGGGCAAGGGAGTCAGTACTTTGAGTAGTTAATGTTTGGGTAGTTGAAATCACCCAGTATTAGGGTGTTTGGTAGGACCTTCATATTTCCGGTGTCTCTAGAAATGCAGAATGGGGGTCCTGGATCATGGTGGGTGATCTGTAGCAAGCTACAATTTGGATTGCAGTTTTGCCCATTGTTAGTTGCACTTGGATGATCTCTGATGCATCGTGTTGCCTGGAGGTGTGAGTATCCTTGATGAATATGGATACACACCCGCCTTTTGTGTTTCGGTCCAGGTTCTGTGGCTGAAAGATATGGTATGAGTTATAGCCCAGTAGTGCTGGGGTGCTCTCTGGATCCTTAAACCAGGTTTCTGTTACTGCACAGATATCAATGTTCTCCATACTGAGGAGTGCCTCAAGTGCATGCATTTTGAGGTTTAGACTTCTGGAATTGAGTAGCATTACCCTCAGTTTTTGGTTACTTGTGCTACTTACGGTGGTGGGTTTGTCTTTTGAGCCTTGCCTAAAAAAGGCACTATGGGGGCGGCAAGAGCCTTTGCCAGTATCCGAAAGCCTAAAGACGACAGGTGCAAGCCATCTCTTGTGAAGCGACGTGTCTTGTCAAGCATGTCATCCCAGGTAGACAGATACTGGAACCCCATTGAATGACACCAGAAGCTTAGCCAATTGTTGAAGTTGATCATTTTTTCTTTATACTGTGGCATCATTTTTGGTGAGGACAGGGTACTACTCAGGGTCAGGGTCATACCTGCCTAGGCTACATAATCAGAGAGCTCTTCCATGTCTCTTTTTATGTAGTCCAGGAAGGTACGTCTCAGGTCATTCACACCAACATGTACAATGACAGAGTCATATTTGTACTTGTTCTGGAGTGACCTGAGTGCTTGTGTTATGTAGCGGATTCTGGCCCCTGACAGGCAGTTAACTGTAACCTTCTCCTTGTCCAGCCTAGTTAGTGGGATATCAGTGTGCCTGACTATAGATTTGCCTATCACTTGTGTGTTGGGTATGTTATTTTGCCTTTAGTGTTGTGATTACGTGGCACACTGATTATGTGAAGTATGTGTTTCATGGTTGGTGATTGGTTGTGGAGGTTGCTTGGATGTCTGATTTGGAGGTCTCTGTTGCTTTTGCAGATTTGTATTTAGACCCTTCGAGTATGTTTTTGTGTATTTATGTGTGTCATTTGCCTGTGTTGGTTTGTTAGGTCTATGTGAGACTGGTGATGTGTTGCAAGTATTACCCTTCTCTTCTTGACAGTCAGTTACACTCTGGGGTTGAGAGAGCTTTGCCTCCAGTCTGGCTGTATAATTGCATCTCTCGCATATATTAGTGTTTGGTGGTAGGAGGAGAGGGTTATCTGTCTACATGAGGCAGTTGTAACATTGCCTCAAAATGCCCAAATTCACCAGTTGGACTGGAGAGTACACTGGAAACGGCCCTTTGGACATGCCTGAATAGGTCGAGTGAGCTGTTTTTCTGATTGACTGGTGGGGACGAATAGAGAGCCTTGTCCTTCTGGACAGTATAAGAGGGGCTAGTGCTAGGGGTATTTAGTGCTTGTTATGAGTTTTAAGCAAGTGCTGTGCTGTAAAATGAGTGGTTTGAGTGCTAAAGTTGAATGTTTGTCTAGTTCCAAGGGAAAAACTGAAGAGTAGACTTCGTGGAGTCGGGAATAGTTTACCCCTAACTAACCGACGGTGTGCAAAACCGCGCAAATGCGTTTTTTATATCAGAAACATTAAAGAGATAGAAATTAGCCCAAAATTGTCAATACAACTACAGTTTCTGGGCAGAAACCACTCCTCTAAGGGTGGACAGGCTGTTCAGAGCTGGTGAACAAAGAAACTTCCTTTTTGCCCAAGTAAGGTATGGCCAAACTCAGAAGCTTAAACACAGTCCAGGTATCAGCAGGTATCTGAAACTAGACTTATCTAGCTTAGTACGGCGGGAAAATAACAAGATTTTTTTTACATTCCCTCATGCTTCCAAAGCAGCAATTACTTCACCCCAAAGACAACAGAAAAAGCTTCCTAGTACAGACTTTGTGTCCCTAACTGCATTGAAACATCTTTATGGTGTAGCCTATAAAGTAATTTAATTTCAGATATCTTTCTAAAGTTTGCTGGACTGAGGTTAACCTCCTGTATTCAAGTTTCCACTTTTAAAATATATACATTTAAAAAGTTATAATAGTGCATACACACTTCAGTTCTCTTCCAGTAGGGCACACTGTGAATGCATTTTAAACACAGCACTTTACAAATACCTTTTCAACACAAACATCTGTACAGAGCAGTTTGATAAACACATGACATACAATTCTAATACATTTGTAACACAAACATCTTATATAAATTAGCTTGATATTCACAAATGACATATAATTATTTACAAAATTCCAGGTAACTGTGCTGGCATTACCTCCTTTCATCATATATACCAAAGAGTGCATTTATTCAATAATTGGTCTAATGAAGGCTGAGTACAGTTGAAAAGTGATATCCTCAGACCTGGATGCAATATCCCTGCTTATATTTTCATAGGTTCATAGGAGATTACTAGGCTAATGGCTTAAAAACTCTTACATGCCTAGCCAATACAGCCTGATTTTACCAATATATAGCCCCTAGAGGCAAGAGGATGGCATGGATTTGTGCCTATGCCTTGAGTGTCTTATAGAGTGTCCCTGTTCAAACAAGGACATAGGCACTACCCTAGGTGTGAATTTGCAATTTCCCATCCATTGAGCCAAATTGCATTTGAAGGGGGCCAGGGAGGGCTCTGCTTAATGTATAAAGGAAGTCAGTTAAAAAGAAGGGGAAATCTCTGAGACACACATATGACTTGTAGATATGCAGCAGCTCCATAAGGGCTGTATGTATGAATGCCTTGTAGGTCAGGCATAGGTCAAGCCTTAATAGTCAGTAGGAGATAAAGTAAAGGGATAGGGCTTTTAGTTTATCCACAATGGGCACGTTGTTTACACCCTGTATTTTCTTTGTAAAAAACCTCTGAGATCACGCCGGCTGCTGTAAGTACCTAGTCAAGTACATATCAAATGGGACATTGTACTCAATTATTGGTCTAATGAAGCCTGAGTACAGTGGGACTATAATTTCCTTGGATCTGGATACCATACCTTTACTTATAAGTTAATTATTCCTCTAGACTACATGTTCGCTAAACCATCTGTCATTCATCTTGTTACCACCCCTGCTTTTATTCAACTTATCTCATCTGAATTCCTCTTCCTGTCTTATCCTTTCTATCTGTACTCTACCCCTTACACTATAACTGGCTGCACTTCTACTCCAAATTTACCCCTCTCACTATTACTGGCTGCACTCAAAGACCTGCTTTACTCCAGATACCTTTTTTCTCCCTTTCTATCCTATTTCAAGACTACTTTTTTCAGTAACAAGTAAAGTACCTTAGATAAAACTGATACAGTCCTATGATAAACACATTCTATCTCTGTGTATAACTACCTAACTCTACCATATGTTCTGTATAGTTCTGTACTATAGTTGAGATTTAATTTATTCCTTCAGTCTTCCTTTTATCTGACAATGTCTTGTGTCATAAGCTTCCACTACTGAGTGATGTTCACTGTATATGACTGATGTCACTGTTTTTGATAAATGTTACTGTCTGGAGCTTTTCTCCCTGGGCATCCTCTGAAAATTGGCTGTAGCTCAGTCACACTAACCTGGTTAACAAATGTCAAAATAAAATAAAATAAAATAAAAAATAAATAAAAGTTTCACCACATAGAAGGACTTACTCACCACTGTGGACAAATGATGGTCAAAGTTCAGGCTACTATCTATCTGTGTAACTAGATCTCTCACCCCTGACTCTACTCATCGAGGTGTGCTATTGATGTTGTAATTTGAAAGGGTATTTGACCTCCCAAAGGATATGAAAATGCAGTCTTTCACACTTAGTTATAGGCACTGGTTCTGGCACCAATCATTTGTCTGATCTAGAGCCTACTGACATATATCTACATCACTGGGGAATTCAATGATTACCCCCAGCTTGCAGTCATCAGGAAACTTTGTCATGCAGAGGCCTTCTACTGTACATTAGCAGTGACTTCAGAGAAGTATATTTCAAGCAGGAGTGATCCTAACACTGAGCCTTGTGGCACACCACTTGTAACTGGCCTCTAGCTGGTTCTGGATTCTCCCACTTTAAACACGTGTCCTGTCTGGATCCCATTCTGAAGCTTGAACTTTCAAAACTTCGAACTTCAAATGGCCAAGATCATAAGATCAAAGTTTTGAAACTTCAGATATTTTGAATGGAGATCGCTGTACAGTGCAGAATGGGACATTTACCATTTTCTTCACTGTAGTGCAATTGGTATATTTATTTAGCAGGGAGTGTGGGGGGTGCAGGGGGGGTTGCCCACCTGCAAAAATGTAAAACATTTTTTTTTTATTTTTTTTTTTTACATTTTCAAAGTTTCAAACTTCATTCTTATGGTCTTGGCCATTTGAAGTTCAATGTTTTGAAACTTTGAGCTTCAGAAGGGGATCTGTCCAGTCTGTGGGCTAATTTGCTATCCATTAGGTGATGTAAGAATGTATGCCCAATTTTGTGAGTTTATGTAAAAGACCCGAGTAGGGAATTGTGTCACATACCATGGCCAGGTTGAGTTAGCTGGTAAGTACTGTTTTACCCTCATCCATGTCCTTAGTGACTTTCTCATAGAAATTCACCAGATTCAGTAGGTATGATCTGCCCTTGACAAAGCTGAATTGGGTCTGATCCAGTGTTTGGAGATTTCCTATGTCATTATTTATCAGTTCCATGAGTATGCTTTCCATGACCTTACAAACAAGACTGATCATACTTATGGGTCTTAAGATGGTCCCCCTTTATGCAGAGATGACTGTTGCTGTCCTCCTCTCTATCAGGACAAAGCCAGTCCAGAGGCTGTGGTCAAATAGAAATCCTAATGGGCCTGATAAGTACTAATTTAAGCCATTTAAGTGGCAACCTGGTATATCCCCAGGCTCCACTGAAGCTGCGTTTTTGGCTTTGTAGAGCACAGTTGCAACCTGTTCTTTGGTGATAGCCAGTGGTTGAGTGATGGATGGTATTTCTTAGTGCAGAACTGTAGGTGATGAGGAGGTTACATTTCAGCTGAATTTTAGTTCAGTGGATGTTCAGAATGTAAGAAAGGCATTGCAGCCATGCTTTGAACCATGTTTCAGTAACTGCACAGATGTCAGTATTCTCCAGGTGAGGAGAGCTTCCATGGAGTTCAGTTTCTTGTTGAGACTCAGCATCGAGTAGCTTTTGTTATGTTAGAAATGCATCTGTTTGGCAGTGCCTAAAAAAGGCACTATAGGAGTGGATAACATTTTGCCAATATCCAAATGCCTAGAATTGACAGGTGAAGACCATCCCTTGCAAAGCAGTGTGGCCTATCAACCATGCCCTCCCAGGCTGACAAGTATTCGACCCCTTTGGAATGACCGCAGTACCTAAGCCAGTTGTTAAAATCAATCACTTTTGCTGGTATAGTGGCATCATCCATGGAGATGGTAAAATGCTGCTAACTGCTAGGCTCATACCTGCCTGTGATACATATTCTGAGAACTCAATCATGTCAATCTTAATATAGTCCAAGGAGGTAAGTCTCAGGTCATTTACACCCACATGGACTATGACTGTTTCATACTGGTTCCTTGGGGTAAGTGACCTGATTGCTTGCATGCCTTTGTGAATCCTGGCCCCTGACAGGTAGCTAACTGTAACTTTCCCCTTATTCAGCCTGGTAAGAAGGATATCAGTCTGTCTCACAATGGACTCTCCCATTACCAGAATGTCGGGTTATAGAGTGTTTCACCTAATGGGCTTGGAAGTTGAGATATGATGAAATGTGACTTTATGTGTTGTGATGGGAATTGCCTTGTTTGTGTGCATGCAGAGTTTCTGAGGACTGTGTCTGAAAGGTCTTTGAGGTTTACATACATACATAAAAATATTTCAAGCATAGGCATTAATGCCGTCTAGCTTGCTAATATACTAAAACACTTGTTCCCATCGTAAGTGTCCAGGCTGTTTGTAAAAATATCTAAACTAGTACTTCCTTTACTGTAATTTGCTAGTCTGGTCCATGCATCAGCTGCTCTCTCAGAGAACCAGTTAGTACACTTCTCATTTCTATAGAACCTTCTACAAAGCCTGTCTGATGATTCTCTACTACTTCTTGCTAACCCCAAACATTCACAGAGGTAGTTGATTCTTAAATGAGATACAGATTTTGTGCTTTTAATAAATCCGGGTGGAACTTGTTCCTGTTGTTTGTTACTACTTTTTTGGCTCCTGTTGTTCCAGCTTTATGCCTACTGATCCACAGTTCCATCTACCTCGGATTTTCAGAGATAATATGGAGGGAAGTCAAATGTCCCTGGACAATTTTTTGGTAAACTCTTCAGCTGCTTCTAATCATATGGATAGAGGTGAGAGACAAGCTGTACAAAGAGTTTCTAATGATGGTTCGAGTATATGGGAAAAATGGGAAGAAGATAGACGTTCCAGACCTACCAACCCTTTCTCTGGGGTGGGTAGAAAGATTTCCTTAGCAGTCAATGCAGAACACAAGTTACTTTTTGATGAACTGGAAAAGCTTATGTGGAAAGAAACTTCGGTGCATTACAATATCTGTGGGCTACAGAAATATGTGGAGACTGACACTACACCTAGAGGTTTGAGAGTCTTTAAGGATCCCTCTAGTCCTTTTGATTTAAGTGTTGACACAGATATTTCTTTCCACAAAAGGTGGGTGCATGCTGCCCACAAGTGTGTGAGTGAATGGCTCCAGATACTGATAGAACGTGACCAGATCAAACATAAAGAACTGTGTTCTAATATAAAGAAACTCTGTACTGATCTAACTAATGTGGTTCCTGTGTCCGTATTTGACGAATTTCTTCAACAAACAAATGGCAAATTAAAAGAATATGAGGTGACTTTGCTTAACAGGAAGAAAGGGAAACTTGTGAGGGATATTCGTGATTATGAATCCAACAAAGCATTCATGTCTAGGACTGAACGCTTAAAACGCCGTAAACAGGTTAGGTTTTGCTCTGATGACGCCGGAAATCAAGCTTTCAACTCTTCGGCGTCGGAAGGAGGCTATACCTCTCATGAAGAAGATTGGAATGATGGCGACTTTCCTGCACTTCCAGCAGCCGAGCAAAGGGACAGATTTTATCATACTTTTCGGGGAAATTCGTCCTCGTCGTCGATTCCTCCAGCCCAGGGACAGAAACGGACTTGGGAACAGCATTCTAACCAAGGTGGGCAACGCTTTGGACAGAGGGGGTCTAAACGGGGTAGACGGTAATGTTTGTTTTACACAGCAGACTAATGGAGTGTCCAATGTTACAGATTATGTAGTTAATCTTTCTAGCTACAATTTTAGTGATATAGAATTGTCTGTATTAAATAAGGGACTTAAATTTGTCCCTACAGTGGTCACTCATTTACATGATATCAAAAGTGATGTGTTTGTTTTTTCTAGAAAATTGCATTTAAAATATTTTTTCAGCAAAAATGTTTTTTCTGCTTCAGAAACAGAAAATGAGAGTTTAGATAGCTCTATGGATAGCTTGTATTCATGTGCTTCAGAAAATGATGTCAATAATGCATATTTTATGTTTGATACTTCTAATGTTCCTTCATATAGTACTTTTATGCCTGAAACTCTTAACACTGATGTATGCCAATTTGTTAACTTGGTAAATCATTTTTCTGAGTTAAAATTCAAGCAATTTATGAGTAATAGATCTAATATAGTTTATAATATGTCTATTCAAGAATGGAAAGCATTGTCAGCTTTGAGTAAAACATATGATATTGTCTTTAAACCCTCTGACAAAGGCAACAAACTGGTTGTAATGGGGTTTAATGATTATATGGAAATGTGTATGCAACATCTTGGTGATAGCAATACGTATAAAGTTGTGGAAACTGAAAATTTCTTCTCAGCCATGTGTGACTATACGGAGCTTATTAATAAAGGGTTAAGACTTGGCTATTTTTGCCAGTCAGATGTTAAAAAAAAGTTTCAAACAACAGGCTGTAAAATGGCTTTATTTTACTGCCTGCCTAAGATTCATAAGAACTTACATAAACCCCCTGGGAGACCCATAGTTTCTGGGTCAAATTATTTTCTTCATAATTTAGGTGTATTTTTGCATCATTTTTTGTACCCTTATGTTATCAGGTTGCCTTCCTATATAAGTGATGTCTTTGACTTTTTGGTGAAAATAAAAGATGTCAAAGTAAATAGGAACATGGTTTGGGTCAGTATTGATGTGAAAAGCTTGTATACAAGCATTGGACATGAGTATGGATTGGAAGCCCTTAGGTTTTTCCTTGGTAATTCTCCTGCTTCAGAATATGTTATGGAAATGATTTATTTTTGTTTAACACATAATTTTTTGAATTTAATAATGTTATATATCATCAGTTACAGGGCACGGCAATGGGGGCTTCATTTGCCCCATGTATGCAAATCTTTTATGGGTTTTGAATCTAATATTATTTATAAACATAGATTTTTTCAGGAACATGTTATTTATTACTTTAGATATGTTGATGATTTAATATTTTTGGTAGATAGTGACAAAGATACAATTGTTGGATTTTTTAATGAAATTAATGTTAACAAATTTCATATTAAATTTGATGGCCTTAATATTGGTCATATTATTCCTTTTTTAGATATAGTATTGGATATTTCAGATGGTGAGAATATTATTACACGGCCCAATAAAAAATTTGAAGGGACTTGCCAATACTTACATGCAAATAGTGGCCATCCCTCACATGTTATTGAGGCTCTTCCTTATGGTGAAATGTTATGTATTTCTAAGCTATGCAATAGATCTGATATATTTCATGAAGAAATGCGCCTTTTGGTGCAATCTTTTTCCTCTAGAGGCTATGGTACAAATATCTTGGAAAAGAGCTTTAACAGATTGTGTACAGGGGTTAAACCCAGATATATAAAATCTATCCAACAAAAAGAATGTAACACAATACATCATGATATCTCAGCTTCTAGTAAAGAAAATATTTATTTTGTTACTACTTATGGTAGTTTTACCAAACAGTTCCTTGATATTGTTAACCAATATTGGCTTTATTTCTGTTCACTCAGAAATGTTCAAGAATGGCTTGATATAAATATGAAGTTTTCTTATCGTAAAGGCAGGAGTATAAAAGATTTTCTTGTAAGATCTAGGGTTAAGATGCCTGTATTACAAATATACATGGAACCTGTTAAAATTGGGACTTCTCCATGTGGGAGGTGTAAGGCTTGTCAGCATATTGTACCCAATTTCAATTTTATTAATAATGTTAAATTTGAGAGTTGGGGTACATTTAATTGCAATTCTGAGGGTGTTATTTATGCTCTAAAATGCCCCTGTAATAAATTTTACATCGGGGAAACAAAGAGGCCCTTTAAAAAAAGATTTTTGGAGCATTTAAGAGACATTAAAAATGGCAAAGAAGATAGTCCAGTTGCATCACATTTTTTGGAAGCACATAACAAATGTAATGAGGGCTTGAAAGGAACTATTTTAGAACAAGTTTGTGTTTCTATGTATAGTGATACTGATGTTAAAACTAGATTAGTGCAGAAAGAAACTGTATATATTTTAAAATTTAAAACTATGTTTCCTTTTGGGCTTAATGAAGAGCTCAACTGGAGAACATTAGTTTGCTGAATTGTTGTACTAATTGATTAATTATGTAATTGTTTTATTTGCTATGTATATAAGCTGTTGCTGCATGCAAGTGTTTTATTCTCCTTGAAGGCTTTGGGCCGAGACGTCAGAGATACAGATTTTGTGCTTTTAATAAATCCTGGTGGAACTTGTTCCTGTTGTTTGTTCCTTCTACAAAGCCTGTCTGATGATTCTCTACTACTTCTTGCTAACCCCAAACATTCACAGAGGTAGTTGATTCTTAAATGCCTAAATAAGACTTCCTCTTAAATATCTATAAGAAACACTGTACAAGTTCAGATATTTTAGTCTTTTATAATAAATTAAATGTTCCCCTCCATGGATGCCCTTGGTATATTTCCACTGCATTCTTTCCAGTTAACTCCTGCCTCTTTTCTTATAAGGTTTCCATATTGTTATTCCACACTCAGGTTTGGGTCCAATGTAATTAACAACCAATGACATAATCATTTCTGATTTGTTAAACTTTATAAGTCATTTTGTACAACCTATAGTTCTATAACTATCATTAACCAATTTGTTAATATGATTAGAAAAACTCAAAGCTGGATCTACCCATATATCCAGGTCTTTAAATGAATCTACAGTTTCAGTCACTGTGTCCTGTATTAAACATTCACTTTTCAATTTACGTTTCCCAAATCTCATATGCTTAGTTTTTGATGTATTTATCAGCATGCTAGTCTCCTGTGCCTACATGGTCAATTTAGTCAAGTTCTTTTGAGATATGCCCTTTTTGTAACATGTAATCAGTTTACCAAATTTCAGGTCATCAACATACATACTGTAGAACACCTCAGGTGAAAAAGGTAGGTCTGAAAGATACACTGGAGAATTCAGTAAAGTTTACATGATCATTTTTACTATTTGTGCATCGCGGCAAGTTTTAGATTCAGTAATTGCCATGTAGGGATGCGCAATCACACACACACACGTGCAAATATAGAAACTTTCATTGGAATGCAAATTTTAGCATAAGTAGCAGAAATGTATGCTAATGAATCAAATCAACACAATAGAGCGATCTGGCAACCTATAATGAAACCATGTAGTCTGTGTACGTTTTGGCACTGTACTCAGAAAATTTCAGAATACAAGAGTTTACATGGAAACAAAGACAAGTAAAAGTCCTAAAATAGTGACAGAACTGACCCTAACAGGGAGCACCAGATATATTATGACCTAAGTACTTGAAAATCAGCTCCCAAATAAAAATGTCTTTTAACTGCCATGACATAAAGCCACCTTTGGTCCCCCACCCCCAAATGAAAAATAAACTTGTACGTAATGCAGGTTGCTAAAATGTTAAAATGCATGAGACAGAGTATTCTGATATACTGTAAACATTATGTAGTATGTGTCACATATTTAGTCAAAGTAATATCCTGCCTTGTGTTTACAACATTATGGTCCTGTGCAGTTTCCCTGCTTACATGGCTACTAACTATATAGATTCCAAGCTGTCAGCACAGTCCTTATGCAAACAAGGCCAACACTCAGTAGACTTGTTGAATCATAAAAACGAGTAACTGTGTAGGGATGTTCACTTCGTGTAAGCACCTACATGGTGCTTTTGTTTCCAATGGATGTCAACAGTGAGAGATGACATCAGGGAGGTGTGTCAGCTTCCCTGTTTTTTTTTTTTTTATTCTTAACATGTTTGCTTGTTCTGCACTTAGTGCAGCCATGGGAAATGGAGCAATAAAGGGTTAGTTTTACTGTGCTTGTTATGTAACTATTCCTGTGGCAGCACATGAATGTGTAGGGCTACAGTCTCGATAGTCCTGGGTTCCAGTATAGGATGTTCAAGCTTTTCTGCACGTTTTATGCTCCATGTTTGTGAAAGATCAGGAAAACAGAGATAAAAGTATGAATTTTGCTTATGTTTACCTTATTTATGTGATGGTGTGCCGAGCCATGTGAAGGTGTGCATAACCTACTACTGAGCACACAAACAGGTATGTTAAATCATGCTAATTACTGCCTAAGCAGCTGAATTGCATCTTAATTAGCCAATCCCACACAGTGGATCTATTCAACAAATGCATAAAGTATCCATGTAGCCTACATTCTTATTTTCCCTCAATACTTCAATACCATTAGAATAGCTACTTGGAAATTTTAACTGGGATAATGTTAAGGGCTGCTGCAGCTATTCTACATATGCATGTGCTAGAGGCTGAAGTTATTGCTGCTGGTGTTGCTGACCATAGGACTAGGCAGAGAAGGAGAAGATTGTTCAGGCCCAGGGTAACCTTCCAGGAGCTACATGAGCTGGAGATTGTAGAGCACTACAGGGTGGACAGGGACACATTACAAGAACTCTGTCAGCTCTGCTGGCCTCAGATCAGAGCCAGAGCCAACAGATGGGAACCCATCCCAGTGGAAAAAAGGTATGTGTAGCCCTTAGAATACTAGCTACTGGTACTTTTCAAACACCAACTGGTGACATGATGAGTGTTTCATAGGAATCAGCATCCAGGATACTCCACCAGTTCCTGCAGTTTATGCTCATACATGCCAGTGAGCACATATTTTTACACATAGTAAGAGAGGGCCAACAATATGCAAAGTGTTTTACCATGTAGCATACTACCCTGACTTACTGGGTGCCATAGATTGCACTCATGCACACATTATGGCGCTACCTGTTGTGCAGGGTAGAATCTACATTAACTGCAAGGGATACCACTCCATCAACTGCCAAGTCATGTGTAATACCAAAGGAATTATCTTGAATATGTGTACTGGCAACCATAGCAAGTATCATGACTCCCATATCTGGCACATGTCACAGCTGTATCAGATGTTTGCTAGGGGGGACATCCCACAGGGCCACTTACTAGTGGATGCTGGTTATGCTTTGGAACTGTGGCTGATGACATCCATCAAAAGTGCACACTGACCCATGGAAGAATGCCATAATGAGGCACATGCTCAAACTAGAAACAACATAATGCATGTGTTGACTGACTCTGAAGTCCGCGATTCCTAGATGCCTAGATATGGTGGAGCCTTGCAATATAATCCATACACATGTGCACATATATTCACAGCCACATCCTTAACCTAGAGTGTATTCATTAATAATAATATGCATGGTAAGTCCTAAACCTAGAGTGTATTCATTAATAATAATATGGCATATCCTTGTATTTCATAACTTGGTACAGAAAGTAAGTAAATAGTGGTGGATTGGTATAGAATGGACCTTAACATGTAACACCAAACACTTTTTTACTTATATTTGTCCATTAATAATTAGTAGGCCTCAGGCCTGAAAGATTCACACAGTCATACCTCTGATGTTTCCTGCATGACTTCAGTTTAGCAACATATCTTTGTACTGGTAAATCATTAAAGACAGAAGTTAGAAAGTGATGATATACATTGCAGTTTCAGACTTCAGACATGTTTGTGTCATAATAGTAACTGAGCTTTGTCCCCCCACCCCCGAAAAAAGAGGAGTGTACCCTTACTCATGCAATAACAGTAACCTTGCTTTGCTACCCCCAAAAGAACTGTATATGTATGTTTGTGCCATCCAACCTGGACTGCATATCATATTATTCCCAGTTAATATTCTGTCACATGGTAAGGCCAGTGATATAGAATGGTTTACACACTGCATGTGTTAGCTTACTGATGAATGACCAAGAAACACAGAAAGTTAAGACATTTTTAAGCATAATTATGACTGGTTGCGTGATCACTAGCTGCTCTATGTCCAAATATAGTAAAGATGATGAAATGATCAAATCACAGCTGCTGTTCTGATAGCAGTGTACATTCTGATGCAGTTGGTTGTGTGAAGGATGCCTTCATTTCACTGATGCAAAGCTGTTTGTGTGGCAAAGAGGACTAAGACATCCCTCCTGTTTTCTGAAGCTGTAGTGGTATGAAGGTTCATATCCTGACATATGCAGAAATGTGTGGTGTATTATCAATTTCTTCCATGCTTTTAAATATTTTGCATATGTGTCCCTTAATTTTGTCATCTGTCCCTCTTTGTCTTCTTTTAATTCCACTTTTGCACAATGTGCCGCAGCATGATAAATAATTTGGCTAACCTTATTTTGTCTCTGTGGAGCACAACATTAAACAAAAAAAAAAAAACACTTGGATTCCCTAGAAAGCAGACAGCCAAAACCAGAAAATGTATGCATGCAATAAATGCTCCTAGCCATCATGAAAAGCTGGCCTGGAGTACAGATTGGGACCGGGGTATAGTAGCAAAGATTAGCAGTTTGGCTCACATTTGTGTACTCTTTAGCTACATGCAAACAGGCCTATCTCACATGCGTGTACATTTAGACAACCATCGCACAAACCAAAGGCTTGTTGTGCTATTCAGTTCTATATATGTTAATCTTGGTATTCGTATTTCTCAATCTCTTAGAGCAAGAAATCTGCACAAAGCCATAAATAAAAATGGTACAAAGGCTCAAAACTAGGGACAATTTTAAATATTGCTCCAACAATCTTAGTTGACAAAATAACAGGTTTTGTATTAGCATGAATTTTCTGAATTGTATGAAGTCTAACACTCAAATGTTTGTCATTATTTTCTGAAGCAATCCCTAATGATTTGCCACTACTTTGCCACAAAACCACAATTTTATATAAAATGGACCAACAGTATGAGATAAAAATGTGGACATTCTGCGAAAATCTGTACAGTTGAGAGGTGTTTTGTTGTCCAGTTCCTTCGTATGACATAAAACTTATATGTAGAAGCCTTGCAAACTAAGGCCACAATATAACTACATGTCATATATTTACAATATAGCCATTTCCTTGCCCACACCCAACCACCACAATAAGCATTACAACCCTTGTTTATCATAATTTTTTGCACACATATATCAACCACAATACAAAATGTAATATATAATGTTGTGTACTCCCTCATAGACAGGGCCTTTTAATGTTGCTCACAGGCTTGCGCTGCCAAACTCAAACAGCCAGATATGCTCAGTAAGGGTACTTGTGTTGTTGCACAGCTAGACTTCTAAGCAGTATACTGCTGTTAGGCTACTAGCCTCAGATGACAATAAGAAGTGATGCACCTATGCAGGCCTCCCAAGCTGTTGTTCCCCACATTACTTGCTGACATTATCTACTGTAAGTTCACCTGCAGTCTTGTATAAATCAAACTTGTGCTGTGGCCCTTGCATTGAGTACTGTGATCTGTAGTCTGTGCAATTTGACAGGTAGCAGTTTGGTTCTCACTGCAGTACATTGTGTGTGTGTGTCCATATAGAAAAGTGGAAGTGTGTATCCTAAGATGACTTCTCCAATGGCATGGTTTTGCAGTATTTTAGTGCTTGCAAAAACATCTATTTTGGGTAGGCCTCTAACCTCTTGTCTCCCACATGGCCATGCTGATGTCATCTACTATAATTTCACCTGCAGTCCTGTTAAAGGCAGACTTGTACCATTGCTCATGCGTTAAGTACTGTGTTCTGTAGTCTGTGTAATTAGATAGGTATGAGTTCTATTTTCACTGCAGGTGTGTGTGTGTGTGTGTGTGTGTGTGTGTGTGTGTGTGTGTGTGTGTGTGTGTGTGTGTGTGTGTGTGTCCATAAAGAACAGTAGAAGTGTGTATCCTAAGGTGACTTCTCCAATGGCATGGTTTTGAAGTATTTTAGTGCTTGTCAAAACATCCATTTCAGGCAGCACTCCAGCCTCTTGTCCCCCACATGGCCATGCTGATGTCATCCACTATAAGTTCACCTGCAGCCTTGTCAAAATCAGACTTGTGTCATGGCACATGTGTTAAGTTCTGTGTTCTGTAGTCTGTGTACCTAGATATGTAAAATTTATATTGTGTGTGTGTGTGTGTGTGTGTGTGTGTGTGTGTGTGTGTGTGTGTGTGTGTGTGTGTGTGTGTGTGTGTGTGTGTGTGTGTGTGTGTGTGTGTGTGTGTGTGTATGTGTGAGAGAAAGACAGAGAGCTGTTGGATATTACACAGAGTGTTTTACAGCAGCCTATGGGGCACTGTTCTCTGGTCTTCAACAGACACTGCTGATGTCAGCACCTATATCAAATCATTACACATGTGGTCATCCCACCAGGCTCTGGTCACCCACTGGCCTGGAGGCCAGGTAGATGTTACCTCATCCTAAACAAGACTATGTACATACACCATGCCATTGTTTTTATGCACTGTGTTATGAAGCAAAAACCCTGTGGTATGTCCAACTGCTGCAACCATCACAGGAACCATCACGTGCAGAGGTACTCTATAGAAACCTACCTAAAGAGCAGACATCCAAAATGCAAACATGCTACACCTAGCACTACACACAATGCACATAATACACATATAAAAAGTAGCACCAGTCTCACCCAAGAAGTGCTTAAGGCAATTCTCATATATTCCAAAGGTTTTCTTTATAGTTAACATTATAGCAAGACATAGAGACACCCCACTCACCAGTTTAAACAAGAGAAGTTTAGGGTCAGTTGTCTGGCACAAGCAGTTGTCACCTCACATGTGCAATGAAATCTCTCCAAATGCTTTCCTGCTATTAGTCCATCATAGCTGACATTGGTATGAACCACTTGAGATGTACAACTATGGAATATATGGGGAAAGACATGACTGATCTCTCTAAATATGTGTCCTAGGTAGGTATGTCCTTATGTTTTGCCACCATTATAACTTCACCTTGGATGATACCACAATCTAAATAACAAATGATTTACTGATATTGTTTAAGTTGCTGGTGTCATGCTAAGGGGATCCAGTTCCTGTCACAGAAGGGTGACATTATGGATAGATGCTGCTGCTTTGCAAGACATGAATTTCACCTGGCACCTACTTGTGTTTGCTGGCTGAGGCATTTGCCTCCACCAATATGCCTTTATTAGGCAAGGTTACATAAGCACAAGTTTGAATGTGAAAATGTACAACACCAACAAATTAAGGGTCATGCTGCTAAACCGTAGGAGCTCACATCTAAACCACACTCTCTGCAAGTACTCTCTTCACTGGTAGATTCTGACATATGTGCAGTCACAGAAACTTAGTTCAAGGCTGCAGTAAGTACCTTGGTCTTGCAAGGCTTCAATGTCTTCCACACATTCAGACAACAAATTAAAGTCATGTGAACCACAGGAGGTGTATTATCTATCTTCATTGAAGATAATTATGCCTCTAGACTGTTAGACAAAATGCATCTATAGGATTAATGCAAGTCCAATTTACTGTGGCTAAGAAACCCCTTCATGTTATTGCGAGTTATATGTCCCCTTCCTTGAACAAGAAAGCTCACACATCCTATTTATAACTACTTTGAATAATTAAAGTAGAACAAAGCAACTTACGCAGGGGTGATTTCAACTATACCTGCATTGATTGTGAAACCTATATGAGTCCAAACTCACTTTCACAATAATTAGTGGACTTCAATAACTCATATGCCATGGAACAAAGAGTGCACCTCCCCACAAGTGTGCCTAATATTCTAGACCTGGCTCTCACCGATTTGATTGACCAATACAATGTCTCAGGTGTAGGGCCTACACTGTTTAAATCCAACCATAAAGCAATCTTTTCTGAATTAGCAATAGGCACAGAGCTACCAAAATGAGAAGTCAGGTTAAAAAACTCTTCCAAGGTAACTGCATTCTCCTAAAGGATGGTATAATATACTTCCAAACTCCAGTTTCTACAGAGGACATTGTCAACAATAATAAGGCATACCATGATGCCCTGTATAAATATCTACACAAATGTATAGACACAGACGTACTTGATAGGCTCAACAAAGATCCTCAAGAAAATACAAACCATGCTGGTGGATGTCTGCCATTACTAGATTAGGCAGTAAACAAACAAAGCTGCTGTCTACAAATACAAAAGTGTGAATCCCAAACTGGAAAATGACCCTCCTCAGGCTAAACAAGCATATATCACACTTTATAAAATCCTCACAGAGCAGCTATGTGAAAGGTTTAGAAATCATAGCTAAGGATAACCATAAGGCTATCTTCTGCTACATCTGCAACCTCAAATATATAATTCAAATGTGTGCTGCACTAATTGTGGATAGTATTGCAAACACTGATCCAGTGTAAATTGCAAACCTGTTAGAAGACAGGGTTGGGTAGAAATTCACCCACCTTCCACTCCCAAGCGTACTACAAACCATGTTTTTAACATCAACTCCAAACTGCATCTACAAAGGGAAAGTAATCACTGCTCTATCCAAGACTAGGAACACAGTCTCCATGGGACTGGATGGCATTCCAGCATGGATTTTTAATGTTCTTAAAGAGCGATCTACTCCACTAGGCACCCTATTCAACCACAGTCTGAATACTGCCTTTATCCACACTGATTGTAAATCAGCAAATGTTTACCCTCTACAAAGGGAGATCAGCAACATATACATGTACTTAAAGCCTCTTAAGTTTAACCAGCCTCAACTGTAAGGCAATGGAATGAATTCTCATAAATGGAGTCAAAAGGACATAGTTGTCTTACAAACATTACATCTGTTCCAGTTTGGTTTTCCCAATGGTAGGTTGTGCTTGCTGAACCTGATGGAATTAAAGAATTTGACTAGAGACATAGAAAAAGTAAAATCAACTCCTATGTTGTCATGTGGGTTGCAAACTGGCTCACAGATGAATAACACTCATCCAAGGTGTGAGACTCCTCCTCTAGCAACAGAGCTATCACACATGGGATCCACAAGTGTCAATGCTGTGCACATTCTTGTTCGCCGTAAACTTCTCAGATGTCCAGAAGAAAAGACAGGGTCTGTGGCTAACCAGTTTTGTGTGTGAATGCAACTTAGGTGCTAAAATTGAATCCCCTAACAATATCAGTGCTGTTCAAAAGGGGCTTACACAGACTGCTGGCAAAGACATGTTCATAAACTAACTTCAAATAAATGCATCATCATCTCCTTCATTAGTAATAATGTTCCTGCTTATTATAAAATAACCCAGAATACCTTAATCACTAATTCTATATTGATATACCTGGGAACACAACTGCAACATATCTACAGTGGTGAGGAAGGTATTGTACATCTCGCATCAGATTAGTAAAACAATAGGAGCAATATCAAATTACGTTATAAATCCCCTATACACATCCCTCCTCGGGCCTATTCTTGAATAAAATGCTCCCTTTTGTAGGTACTGTATCAGACACTTGTAGAAACTTCACAGACCTCAGAGATTTTTAAATGAAAAAATCAGGGTTTCAGACCCATGTCTTACATGGATAGACTGAAGTACCCCTCACTTTATTAAGTACCATATAGACTGCTTTGAAGCAACTTATGTAGGGCTACGTCTGATGCAAATGTGACAAAAATGCTGCTCCTCCGTATGTCATATAGGACTAGAGTTACCTGATTCAGGGCCCTCAATGTAGACTGTGACATATATAGGATATGCTGGAGTGACAAATACATATCTCATAGGTTGCCACTCCGCTGGAATAGGCTTCAAAACCATGTCAGGCAGAACACCTCCATGATCCTGTTTAAGCACAGCCTGGATGACTTGATGTGCAACTGTTAATCTCTGCCCTGGATTTCCCCTGTTTTTCACGTGGACATGGGTAGTACTTGGTAGACATCTCTTGGCCATACATGATATCTGCCATTGAATATTATATTGTGATGTAAAGGCTATGCTTCTAAACACCATCAGGTCAGTAGCCTAGTAACATGCTATGAACCTATGTTGATGTAAATGCAAATAGGTTCATAGATTCATAGATTAGTACTAAGCTAACTGCCCTTGTGAGCCATTTTAAGCCTAGCCAAATATCCCTTGTGAGACTGAAACCTTGACTCAGACCTTGTGCTTGTAAGGCAAACACCTTAACCATTAGGCCACCCTCTAACCCCCTGGTATAATGCCATTATACTGCATTACTGATCTGATGAGATTTGACTACAGTGCTGTCATATAATACTGAGATCTGAATCTGATGGTGTGATTTCTGATGTGCACCATAAGTCTGTAATAGAAATCATAACAGAGGAAAGATATACAATTTATGAGACAAGTCATTTTCCAAGCTGGCAACCTTTACAAGAGCATCCACTATAAAGTAATGAAATTATGATGCTAGCAACTGTATAACTGGCCAAGGACAATATAACTGACATTTACAACAATCAGTTCAACACCACAAATGCAGATCTAAGAATCCTGTATGTAAATTTATTTTATTTTATTTTATTTATTCCAGTTAGATGACCAGGGAGGTCCACTGGGCTTGGGGAGTCCGTTTTCAGTGAAGGCCCGGGGAGAAAAGCTCCAACAATACATAGTTACATGAATAATTACTAAGAAATTTTGCATAACTGACAAATAAACAGGTAGCATTCATAAAGAAAAAAAACAATTACAATTTTGTTTAAGTGAAAAATACAGGCAAATGGCCTTGAGGCTTGATTTTACAGTATAGTTATTTATACATAATATAAATGAGCAAGGTTAGCTAGGTGAGAGGTTAGCCAGGAGTAAACATGGAGGAGACTTTGAGACATATAGGGTGAAGAGTACAGTTGCATTTCCTGTTTGAGTAAAGGTGAGAATGAAGAAGAGTTTTAAAGTTTTTGAGGTTATCACAGGTCCTAAGAGTGGAGGGAAGAGCATTCCATTTTTTGGCTAAGGTGAAGGAAAGCAGAAGTTGACCAGCTGGGTACTTGGGTTTGTGGATGCTGATTAGGTTTTGGTGGGTAGATCTAAGTGTTCTATGGGGAGTATATGGTTATAGGATATTGGATAGTGCAGGGCACTTGGTAGGTTGGAATAGTAGTCTATAGGCAGTCATGATTTGGAGAAAGTCCAGTTGGTTATGGAGTTCAAGCCAGTTTAATGAGTGACGGGAGGAACAGTGATGAGAGGATGATTTGGCTTTGGTAGCAAATCTGAAGATTTTATTGTAACAAACTTCTAGTTTGGAGGATAGTGAGGAGGATAAATTAGTAAGCAAAGGGGTGCCATACAGTAGAGAGAGAAGGAGATAAGTAGTGGAGAGAGTTAGTCTGGTAGCAGGAGAGAGGAAGTGGTTGTCTCTATAAAGTAGGCCGAGTTTTATGTGGGTTTTCTTTATGTTTAGCTGGACGTGAGTATTAAATTTTAGGTGTTCATCAATGGTTACACCAAGAAGTTTGGCGGAGGGAACAACCTCTAAAATGGAGTTGTTATGACTGGTTAATTGTAATTAGTTTTTATCAATAGGGGAGGACTTAGAATGAGAGAATAGAAGGATTTTTGTTTTGTTAGCATTTAATGAGAGGTGATTTTGGAGCATCTAGTTTTCGGTAGTTGAGAAGGCTGCTTGTGTCAGTAGTTGGAGATCTATTAAGTTGGAGGTGCAGCAGATCAAAGTAGAATCATCAGCATATTGAACAATTTTAGTATTGGGTATGGCCTTGTAAAAGTCATTAATAAAGATGTTGAATAGAACTGGGCCAAATATGGATCCTTGGGGTACTCCAGTGGGGGTAGAATGGAAGGTGGAGGTGCCATGGCCCCATTTGACAGCCTGGGACCTGTCAGAAAGATAGCTGGAGAACCAGGAGAGAGTTTTGTGGGAGAGATTGAGATTAGACAGATGATTTAGAAGGTGGGTGTGGGAGATGGTATCAAAAGCTTTAGATAAGTCCAGCAGAACTGAGGATACTAAATTACCGGAGTCACAGGCTAAACTGACAGTATGTAAGAAGGAGAGAAGGGTGGTGTTGGTACTATGTCCTGGGTGGAAGCCATGTTGGGTAGGAGAGAGTAGCTGGTGTTTGGTAAGGAATGGCAAGAGCTGAGGGTGAATGTATTTTTCAAGGAGTGTAGAGAGAGGGGAAAGGATGGCTATGGGGTGGAAATTAGAAACGTTACAGTTTTTGCCACCCTTGTGAAGTGGAAGAATATATGCAGAGTGCCATAGTTTGGGTGCATAGGATTCAAGTAGGGATCTATTGATCAGGATGCTAATAGGGAGAGCAATACCATTAGAGGCTATTTTTAAGAAGGAGGAGGGAATGTTGTCGGGGGCATTGGAGCAAGGCTTTAGTTTAGAGAGTAGTTTCTTTATTTGGTAGGTGGAGATGGGTTAGAGTTCGAAAGTAGGGGGGGGGAGGAAAGAGAGGATGTTTGGTTGGGATGGGGTTGCGGGTTGTTGTTGGTAAAGGTCTTGGTTAGCTCAGCAATAGAAGTGGTGAAGAAGATGTTGAATAGTGAGTCAATTTCAAGGTCTGATTTGTATCGGGGCAGGGATTGTTTTTAGTACCTAGCCTAAGGAGAGAGTTGATAGAATTCCAAAATTTTGGGGGTTGCATGATTTGCTTACATTTTGGTGTAGTAGGACTTTTTATCTTTGATAACTTGTTTTTTGGCAAGGTTTCTTAGTTGTTTGTATTTAAGTAAGATGTCTGGTTGTTTAGTTTGGAGGTATGTTTTCCAGGTTTTATCTCTTTGTAGCATAATCTTTTTGGTGTCTTTAGTAAGCCACGGGGTGGTCTTAGTTTTTACTCTTTTTTTCTTAAAGGAGCTAGGGAGTTAAGGACATGTAAGAAAGTTGAATTGAAAAAAGTCAACGGCTGAGTCTAATGGAAGAGTTTTCAGGGGGATCCAATTGGTATTCCTGAATGAATCAGAGAAAGTAGTAGGGTTAAAGTTAGAGAGGTTCCGAGTGTGGATAAACTGGTGGGAGTGTGGGGGGGATGAGGGAAGCTTGATGAGTGAAGGCAGGGATGTGGTCTCCTAATGGGTCACTAATTACTCACCCTGTTCATCAAACACATAATTTTATTATCCCTGAAAGCAAAAGATAGAAAACAGAGGTATTGCAAAATTATAATTACTTCCACATAGTGTTGTGTAGGGGCGCAGGAGGCCCAGGCCGACATAAAAGGTTGGTGAGTGTGTGTGTGTGAGTGTGTGTGTGTGTGCATGTGTGTGAGTAAGCAAGTGAAGCAGTCATGATGGAACATGTAGCTGTTGTCTGTGCGTCTGTAGGTGCCCTAAATGTGACATTGGTGTGTGAGTGTCTGCATGAACACAGCCAAGCTCAGTGCTAGCTCTATGTGTCTGTATGTCGGACAGGATTGAGCCATGCATGGTAGATGTGAGAGTTCATTGTTAATCCCCCTGACCATGAGAACTGCCTCTGCCAGGAGTTGCACTGGTACCACCATAGCCAAGGTCAGATGCAGTGCTACTACTTGAAGTTGACTGACATCTGCTAGATGTGCTCCCTTCACTGGAATGCTCAGGACCACCACTCCATGGCCTGCCATGTCAGAGTGTGGACAGCACACTCCCTGATGAGCAGTGAAGTACTGCCACTATGGGATTGTGATTGGGCATGGCCACATTGGCTCTCAGCAGATGTAATTGCTGCCTATATCCATGAGGCTGATGCTCCCCTCCCATAAGATGTTCCATCACAGACAATGTGTGTTCCATGGCAGATACTCTTCACTCCATCACAGACACACCTCGTTTCAACATGTCATTCATCCAATCCATGAAATCAACAACATGGTGGAGGCCGTCATGGATTTCAGACTGTGCCACATCTACGACCCTAAGCGTTGTTTATCTGGAGTACCTTTCTGAATGTGCTTGTGTCTCCATGATGGCCCTAAACTTGCATTGAGTGACACATGAAGAGACACCTACACCAGGTGGAAGGGGGACAGCAGGCCTCCTCTGAGCACTCCTATCAACCCTCCTACATGGCACATTGCCAGCACTTTGGCTACAGCCAGAATCAAAAGGCATTGAAGTCACAGTAGTGATACTTCCCTGGTCAATATCCTCACCCTCTATCTGTCCATTATCTGTGGCCTCAGTGGACTGGGGATGCATAGACGTACTGGCTGTGTACAAGGAAAATGAGGGAGCTTGCTGGGTGTCAGACTTTGTCCGATTCAGCTTTTGCAACCCCCAGCTCTGCCTCACTTTGGCGACCATCATCATCAGTGTTTAATGAGACACTGACATTAGGTGGCACAGGGGCTGCAGAACCACTTGCATAATCACCTGTAACAAAAAGGAAGACGCACAGTAATACATTAATACCTGCACTACTATTCTGCTAGATATGCTAAACAATTTACACTGCTGTCATTATTAGACAGTACAGCAATAGACACAATAGGCCTGATTGGAGATTTTTTTAAATTTATCTACAGTACTGACTACATATGTAGTAGGCTTACCATGTGCAGGAGGCCTATGTCTTAGAACTCCTAATGGTCCTTCAATAATTAGAGCAAGAGGTAATGGCAACAACATCACAATTAACTGTAAAACAAGGTTTAAAGGTTCATAGGCAGGTGCTAGGCTATTGGCCCTAGGGCCTATATAAGCCTAGCCAAACGGTACCCTTGCTTTCGCCACCCAAGAAAATTATTTTCCTGTGCCCCTGTCGAGCAGAGCCACAGAAGTGATACCTGGGGTGAATTTCCTATCTACCATCCAATCATCAAGATTTTTCTTGAAGAGTACTAATGAGGAACTTTGTTTGATATAGATAGGTAGTTTTTTCTAGAGTATAGGAAGTCTCTGGGACAGGAATCTATCCCACCAGCATGTTCTGTTTATTGTGGTGACAAGGTTTAGGTCTCTAGACCGTGTAGCTTGGAGGTTTTGGGATTTCTTTAAGTGGAGCATGTCCAACAGCTCTGGATTTGACATAGCTTTGTATGTTAAACAGAGCTCGCCTCTGAAAAGGCGATATGCGACGGAGTAAAGCTGGAGTTTTTTGAGATGGTCTGTATAGGGCATCTGTTTGAGGCTGGTAATCCTCTTTGTGAGGTATTTCTGCATCCTTTCCAGTTGTTGCAGATGTCTTGTGAGGTACATACCAAAAGGGGCATTGTACTCTATAATGGGTCTAATGAGTGATGAGTAGAGGGGAACAATGACCTCTTTTTTTCCTGGATGAGAAACCTTTTGTGATAAGGTGTGCCATGTAGAAAGGTTTCCTGACTACTGTGGCAATGTCATTATCAAAGGAGAGACTACTATCCATCTGTGTCCAAAGGTTTCTTATCACACTATTGGTGTTAAGTGGACTACCGCCTATGTGGTAGTTCATGTTCATGGGTACAGAGTTTTTACCAAAAGGGATGACAATGCACGTTTTGGCATTGAGCTTGACGCCATGGCTTTGGCACTAGGCATCTGTCTCAGTGAGGCCCTTTTGTAGACTATCCACATCGTTAGGAGTTTTGATTATGGCTCCTATTTTGCAGTCATCTGAGAACTTTGTTAGCCAAAGACCTTCTGTGTTAGCCTGTACTTCAGAGAAGTAGATACCAAACAGGAGAGGACCCAGGACTGAACCCTGTGGTACTCCACTTGTCACTTGTCTGAAGTTGGATTTAGAGTCTGTTACTTTCACAGTGTGGGTTCTGTCAGTGAGCCAGTTAATAACCCATCTTGTGACATAGGGATTTATACCTAGTTTGGTGAGTTTATCTATAATTCTAGAGTGGAGGATGGTGTCAAAAGCCTTGTTGAGATCTAAATAGGCTGTGTGAACCACCTTACCCACATCTATGGCTTTGGTGACCGCTTCAATGAAGTCTATCAGGTTTAGAAACATTATCTGCCTTTTACAAACCCAAACTGGGTAGGGTCCAGAATTTGGAAATTACCAATGTCATTGTTTATAAGTTCCATAGCCTTGCAGACCAGGCTCGTCAGGCTAATGGGGGCGGTAGTTCCCGGGGTTCATGGTGGCTCCCCCTTTGTGGACTGGGATAACTGTTGCTGTGCACCATTCAGTGGGCACAAATCCTGAGGTAAAGCTATGACTGAACATACTACTTAGGCGGGGTGTCAGTTCATTCTGTAGTTCATGTAGAATACAGCCTGGGATGTTGTCAGGTCCCATGGATGCTGTGTTCTTGGCTTTGGAGAGTATGTTTTTTACCTGTGAAGCCATGATTACAGGAACTTTGCATTATTCCAGTATAGAGATGGGCCCTTTAGGGGGTGAGAGTGGGGTAAAGTTAGCACTGAACCTATCTGACAAGATGTTGGCAATATCAGTTGGTTTTGTATATTTAGTTTCATTGTGCTGTAACCCAGAGCAGATCTGAGTGTTGCCATTGAGATTCTTGACATAGCTATAGAATGCTTTGTGTTTGTCTTTAGAATCAGTGGTGATTTTGTTTTCTTAACTAGCTTTGGAGGATTTTATGAGGGATCTCAGCTTTTTACTGAGGCTGACCAGGGGGTTCCTCCAATCATTGGATTTTATTCTTTTTTGCAACAGTTTCTTTCTTCTGTTGTAGTTTGTTTATGGCAAGGAACCACCAGATTGGCTTCCTTTTTTGGAAGATAGCATCTTGTTTCTGTTAAGGATTGCACGATCCATGCACTTGTGTAAGTGCTTATAAAGTGCATTTGTATAGGATTCAGCAGTCGTACCTCTATTGTCTGTCAGCATGGGTGTCGTGAAGTTTGCCACTTCTGTCTTAAGAAGCATGAAGTTGGCTTTGGAGAAATTTTTTACGATGGTTTCCCTAATGGAGGTGGGGGTGGGATGTGAATGTCTAGGGTGATTAGCTTGTGGTCAGATCTGACCGACAAGGAACTGACCTCTGGGGTGGGACACCAGTTGCCCATGTTGGTAATGACCAGGTCTAGGTTATTGTAGCCCCTGGTGGGGGTGTGGATAAGTTTGGAGTTGGACTTTATGAATTCCAGAAAACGCTGAGCGCAAGAATTGGTACATCAGTAGTTTTCCCAGTTAATGGTGGGGTAGTTGAAATCTCACATTATTAGAGTGTTAGGTTGAACCCTATTATTTCCCAGTGCATCAAGAAATGAGGAGTCGTAATCCTGGGGCATGGTGGGAGATCTTTAGCAAGCTACAATTTGGATTGAGGTTTTGCTCAGAGTTAGTTGCACTTGGATAATCTCGGATGCATTATGCTTAGCAACTAGCCTGGAGGTGTGGACATCCTTAATGAATATGGACACGCCTCCACCTTTAGTGTTTTGGTCCAGGTTAGGTGGCCGAAAGTTGTGCTATGAATTCTAGCATGGTAATGCAAGGGTGCTCTCTGGGGCCTTGAACCAGGTCTCTGTCACTGCACAGATGTCAATGTTCTCTATTTTAAGGAATGCTTCAAGTGAGTGCATTTTGAGGTTTAGACTTCTAGCATTGTGTAGCATTACCCTATGATTTTGCTTGCTTGTACCTGTTACAGTGGTGAATTTGTCATTTGAATCTTGCCTAAAAAAGGCACTACAGGGGTGGCAAGAGCCTTAGCCAGTATCCAGAATCCTAAGGGTGACAGGTGCAGGTCATCTCTGGCAAAGCATCATTGTTTGTCGATCATGTCATCCCAGGCAGACAGATACTGGATCCCCTTAGAATGACACCAGAAGCTTAGCCAATTTATGAAGTCAATCATTTTGTCCTTGTACTGTGGTATCATTCTGGATGATGGCAGGATGCTAATCAGGGCTAGGGTCATACCTGCCTTGGATACAAGATTGGACAGCTCCTCCATGTCTCTTTTCATGTAGTCCAGGGAGGTACATCTCAGGTCACTCACACCAAAATGAACAATGACAGAGTAATATTTGTACTTGTTGTGGAGTGACCTGAGTGCATGCATTATGTGGCAGATCCTGGCACCCAACAGGCAGATGACAGTAACTTTCTCCTTGTTTAGCCTGGTGAGTGGAACATTAGTGTGCCTGACTATAGAGTCACTTATAACTAGAGTATTGGGCACTTTGTTACGCCTTATGGGCTGTGGTTGAGTGGCACACTGAGTTTGTGGGCTATGTGTCATTTGGGTTGTGTTTGAGGGTGGTTACATTTCTGCTTTGGAGGTCTCTGTTTATTTTTTATTTAATTTTTTATTTTTACATTTGTTGACAGGGCTAGTCTAGCTGGATATATGTCCATTTTCAATAGAGGCCCAGGGAGAAACGCTCCAAGCATGAACAGTGACAAAATAAAATTATACAAGGACATAATAAAAGCACAATACAGAGGCAGCATTGTTCAACAGAACACTAAAAATTATAGACTATAAAAAAGTTTAGTTAAAGTTATACTAAACAATATATCAAACACACTAGAAGCTATGAGCACAATTTGGTTAAGAAAGAAAGAAGTTATATTTGATCATCATGCTGTGAAGAAAAGAATAATTAGTTTTGGAGGCGTAGGTTAGAGGAATAGAGCAGGAAGGGGAAAAGGATATCAGTCTGGGTTAATACATGGACAAAGCCAATGAGTTTTCAGATGCTCTTTAAGATGTTTTTTAAAGAGGGAAGTTGAAGCAAGGGTTGATAATTCAGAGGGAAGCTGATTCCAGTTTTTACCTGCAGTGTTTGAGAAAAGTGAATCACCGGCTTTGTTGTTAGATTTAAAAGAGGAAACTAAAATCTTATTAGCAGAGCTTAGTGTAGCTAGATTTTTATATTGTGTAATTAGATTAGTGAGGATAGGGGTGTTGTTAGGGTGGTATAGGATCTTTAGAGTGATGAGTAGTTGTTGACAGAGAATGTGGTTTTGCAATTCTAGCCATTCGAGTTGTTTGAGGTTTCTGCAGTGGTGAGTTTTGAAGGGGAAGCATGTGACAAATCTGGCTATGCTATTATAACAGGTAGAGAGTTTAGAGAGGTTATTTTTGGATAGGTTGGTATATATAACAGAGGCATAGAAGAGGGTGGAAATGAGGTGGGTCTGGGCAATAGTTTTCCTTGCAGAAGGGGTAAAGAAGGGTTTAATTCTATAGAGGGTACTAATTTTTTTGTTAACAGACTTTATGGTGGAGTTGATGTGGTCATCATAGCTAAGTCGATTATCAATTGTTACACCTAGTAGGCGGGTTGTAGTATCTGGGGTTATGTTGGTGCCATTGTTAGAGGTTATAGAGAAGAATTGACTAGGTAATTTATGAGTTAGAGTAAAAATGAGTAGTTTAGTTTTTTTGGGGTTGAGGAGGAGCCAGTGTTGCATAAACCAGTTTTCAACATTATGGAAAACGGTTTCGGTGAGGGAGTGGAGAGAGGCTATATTCTTGGCTGTACAGATTAAGGTGGAGTCGTCTGCATACTGAATGCAGGTGGCTTGAGGTATATTCATGTGTAGATTGTTAATAAATAAGGAGAAGAGTAGGGGGCCTAAGATGGAGCCTTGGGGTACTCCAATATTTACTGGGAGTAGTGAAGACAGATTGTTATGCCAAAGCACTGCTTGCTGTCTATTTTCAAGATAAGACCTGAACCATTGTATAGCATGAGGATCAAGAGAACGAGCTTTTAGTTTCTCTAGAAGTAAGTTATGGTTGACCATATCAAAGGCTTTTGACAGGTCAATAAATAGTGCAGAGGAAAAAGAGTTGTTCCGGTTTTTGTTTATAGAGTCGGTAAAGGATAAGAGTGCAGTCGATGTGCTGTGGAATGGTCTAAAGCCATGTTGGCAGTTTGCTAGTAGATTATTTTGTAGTAAGTGGTTAAGTAGTTGTTTGTAAATACATTTTTCCATTATCTTAGCTAATGGGGAGAGTAAAGCAATAGGGCAAAAGTTAGAAAGCTCTTTAGAAGGTCCACCTTTATGTAGAGGGATGATGTGGGATACTTTCCATAAAGTAGGGATTTTGCCTTCTGAGATAGTTCTGTTAATAAGGATAGAGAGGGGGAAGTCTATGGCTTTTGCAGCAATTTGGAGGTATTCAGATGGGAGATGGTCAGCAGAAGGTGTGCAAGGTTTCAATTTTTGAAGTAGCTTACAGATGAGAGATGTAGGTACAGGTTGGATTTGAAAGGTACGAGATGAGGTTATGGAGTTCTTTAGTGGGGAAGCAGTGAAGGGTGGTAAGGAATTGGCTAGGGTTTGAATGGCTTCTGTGAAGTAGCAATTAAAGGCATCAGGATTTGGTTGGAGTTTTTATTGTTGAAACCGGCTGGGTCTGGAGTAGTAGGGTGACCTGGCTGAAGAAGTTTGTTTATTCCTGACCAAAATTTTTGTGGTGTTTGATGACTGGTTTGTTGTAGGTGAAGGTAGTAGTCTTTTTTGTCTCTAAGAATATCCTTTTTGGTGGCATTTCTTAGCTGTTTAAAGAGGGGGTGATCTGATTGACATTTGGTAGCTCTCCATTTAGCCCAGATTTTATTTTTGAGGAGAATCTTTTGCCTAGTTTGTTTTGTGAGCCATGGTGCAGGTTTGGTTCTTATTCTAGTGGAGCGATATGGTGCATGGTAGTCAAGGATTTTAAGAAAGTTAGTATTAAAGTAGGCGACAGCCTCATCAAGTTCAAGATGGGTTAGTGGTGACCAGTTACATGCTTGTAATTCATTTTGGAAGCTGTCTGGATTGAAGAATTACTTTAAGCGGGAAGTTTTGATATTGTGAGTATTTGGAATGTGGATTTTTTGTCTAATGATATAGGTAAGCATATGGTCACTGATATTGTCAGGAAGGGTTCCTGGAGTGTAAGTTTCATGGTGGCTATTAATAAGGATCCAGTCTAGAGTGGTTTCTTTACTGCTAGGTTTATGGATTCTAGTTGGAGTTGTTAACTGTGAAAATCCGAAGAGGTTTATGTGATTGGTAGGGTTAGAAGAACTGCAAGTGGACCAGTTGATGTTAAAATCACCTAGTACAATTGTTTCTTGGGGTAGTTGGGTGGAGAGGTTACTAAGTAGGTTTTCTAGAGTATTGGTATTATTACCTGGGGGGAGATACATGCAAATTAGACAGATAGATTTGGAGTTATTAATTAGAAGTTTGATAAATAGATGTTCAGATTTGGTATCTAATAATTGAGGTATGTTAAAGGGTGAAATTTGGAGGTTAGATTTATAGAGAATGGCTATACCGCCACCTTTTTTAATTTTGCAGTCATTTCTAAGGATGTTGTAGCCAGGAGGGGTAATTTCCTGGTCTAGAGTGGATGGTTTTAGCCAAGTTTCTGTAATACATAGAATGTCAAATTTGTGGAGTTCAAGGAGAGCATGTAGGTGGGAAATTTTATTGTTGATACTTCTAATGTTAAGGTGAGCTATCAAGAGGGAACTAGATGGTTTTGTTATTGTAGAAACCATAGGCACTGTTAATTTGTCAAGGATATTGGTGTGGTCAGTGTTGGGGCCAGGGTTACAATGAATATCACCATCTAGTAGGGGGTGCTGCTTGGGGTAGTATAAAGCTTTTGGGAGTTTATAGAGATTATTCAAAGTATTTTTGGTATTGAAGTACATAATGTGGGTTGCTCTGTGATATTTTGGTAGTATATAGTTGAAGGTACTTGTTATGTTAATATGGTTAAGGGAGCATGTGAAAGAGGATGGTAAGGTTTGTATGATGTAATGGTTATGTGCAGGTAGAGTATGATCTTCATAGTAGATGAGTGAATACGTTATGGTAAGACTGGCTATTGTGGTAGTTAAGAGTAGTAAGTTTGTGAACAGAGTTTTATTTATTGGGGCCATAGTAATAAATAGAATTTAGTAGGGAGTAGTTTGTATTAGTAGTTGATGTAGAAAAGTAGGAGTAGGAAAGAGTGTTCCAAGAGATAGAGCAGTGTTTAAGATATGTAAGTGAGAAATTAGTAGGGAGTTAGATAGTAGGTAGAATAGGGAAATAGTGAAGTAGAAGTGTTAGGTAGGATAAAGAATAGTTAAAAGAGAGTAGTTTGTAGTATTAGTAGAGATAGAGAGAGGGGAGTGGCCTGGTGAATTGGAGGTTTATGATAGGTTGAGAAATGAGAGGGGAGTGGTTAGTGAAGTATAAGTGTAGGACTCCTGGGGGTGGGTGGGAATTGGGGGTAGGGTAGTGGAGCGGAGTGAGCCCACAGGGCGAACGGAGCGGGGCAGAGCAAGTAGACCAGTGTGAAGGAAAAAACAATCAGAGAGGTAGGGAGGTGAGGGCAAGTAAGGTATCTAGGCTTAGAGGGCCTATGAAATAAGTGAGTAGAAGACTGAAAGAGGGTATAACATAGTGGCAAAGGGACCTGTAATGTGGGAGACTGAGGCAAAAGATGTAGACTCAATTGTAATAAGCCAGGTTAGAATGCTGGTAAGTAATGGGATGTTTAAGGGTAAGACTGCCCTCAAGTGGACACTCTAGGTACTGTTAGACAATGCTCTTTCAAGAGTAGAAACAAGTAGGAGAGAAAGAAATAGGAAAGTAGAGAAGAAAAGTAGCAAGAAGTAAACACAGGGAGGAGGGTGTATAACAGCAGGGAGGCTAGTTTGGGAGTATAGGGGATATAGTATAGATGGCTATAGCTGCTGGTTGTCCTGGCAGGGAGCATTTGCTTACACAGCACAGATACAGGATATTATTCAGTTAGGATGTAAGATGTAATGTACGCATACTTCCAAATAAATATTTCTCATTCACAAGGAAGTTCAGTTTATGGAGGGCAAGGCTCAAATCCTGCACTGGGAGGAGGTACCAGAAGTTTTCTGAGGACAAGGATATCTCAGGTCTTCAGATAGACAGCGGGACACAGACGCTGGGGGGATTCCCTAGCAGGAGGGTTGCAGGCTTAAAGGGAAGTAGAGAGAAAGTATTAAGGACACAGAGCAATATAGACTATGCATTAATATAGGCAGTAGCAGTTAAACATAATTTATGGAGTTAAACAGAACATGCATAGCATCTACCAGACTGGTAGACATTATTACTATAACCACAGGGTAAGAGAGTCAGTTAGGCAGCAGTACAAATAAACATATTCTAATACATTGAAAGCACATAGACAATAAAAGTACATTTAAAAGATACAAGGACCTTTACCTGGGCAATATGTATAAATTATGCAAGAAAAACATCATATCTGAAGCCACTGCTTGCAATGCTAATTAGCGGCACATTATGCTATTCATTATAAACCACATGCTTGAAAGCCACAGCTTGTAATGCTAATTTGTGATAGTCTAGGCTCTATGTATTAGGAAACACAAAGTCTTAAACAAAGAAAAAAAAAGTAGGACAACTAGGTAGATAAATTAAATAGCTCTTCTGTATCGAGGAGCTAACAGTAGTTATAAATCATTCACCCTTGTGTAGAGTTCCAATTTAAAAAGGATACAAAAATAAAGTTGCAAACAGTGGTAGGTAGTAACTTCAGCATTCAAGGTGCACACTCGAACATCAGAATTCGCCTATACAAGAGGCAGTATTATTGAGGTGTTGAATGGGGTTTGTAGTTCCCTCAGCATTCAGTGGAACACGTGCGAGCAAGCAACAATGTTCGACTTCACAACAGTAAAGAGTAAGATGAGGATTTTAGTTCCTTCAGCATTCAAATGAACGCGCGGTAAACAACAGGGTTCAGCATTCAAAGGAACGCCATCAAACCAACAGCAGAGTTCGGTTTTAAAAGCGTTGCCATGAAATAAAGTGTAGCAGATAAGAAAAACAGTTTAACAGGTTCTTTCAGCGTTTCAAATAATGCACGCAAAAAACTGAGCTAGGAATGCGCAGTTAAGTAGGGCTTTGCTAAAGTTAAGTAAGGTTTTGTAACAGTTGCCATGAAATAAAGTGTAGGAGGTAATAGAAGCAGTTGTGTAGGTTCTTTCAGCGTTCCGAGGAACGCACACAAACAACTGGGCTAGGAATGGGCAGTAGAGTTGGGTTTTGCAAAAGTTAAGTTGGGTTCTGAAAAGTTGGCACATAATAAAATAAAGAGGGAAAGAAACATAGTTGTATATGTTCTTTCCACGTTCTGAAGAACGCGCGCTAACAACCGAGCTAGGAATGGATGATTAAGTAGGGGATTAAGGGTAGAAGCTCTGGATGGAGCCAAAGCATCTAGATCTAAGTGTAGGATATTGAGAATGTAAATGCAAGTAGAAGTGTATGCCGAATTCCTTCAGCATTCAAAAGAACCCGCACAGCCAGCGACGGAGATGAGGCTGATCATACCAGTAGTGTGAGAAGAATAAGGGTGATAGCAACAACATTTACGGCTCAATCAGTGCACAATATGAAGAAAATGAATGCGGATGTGCATTTGCTACAAAATCACATAAACGAGAAAAGTTGGGAGAGAGGTTGGAAGGCACAAGCAGTGGTTTCACACTATGTAAGTAGTACACACAATGGATCCACAGTGTCCCTCAGAAACTACTACTTGTTTGTCTTTAAACACAACAATATAAAAGTATACATGTAGTTCAAGTACATATTAAGCAGGCAAAAATACTAACAATCAAAAATTACAACATGGTATAATCCTCTAGACTGTTTAAGTTGTAAGCAGAGACAGTAGACTATGGCAGATTGTAATTATTGGCAACTTACCGCAAATGCTACCCGCAGGGAAAAGGAGCAGCCAGGAGAGAGTCTACACAAAAAAGATGGAGTCCTGAGAGATGTGGTGTATTTATAAGTTATGGGGCAGTGGCAAAAGGAGAAATAGTTAGGAGGTAGGCAGGTGAGTGCTTATGGGTAATAGGTGGGAGAGGGAGGGTGCCAGCCAGAGTTACAAGGGAGAAGGGGCTGAAAGGGAGTGGATAGCAAGAAAGGAGTAAAAGTCATGGCAGGTGGACCACAAGTAGACCAGTGTGAAGGAAAATACGATCAGAGAGGTAGGGAGGTGAGGGCAAGTGAGGTATTTAGGCTTAGAGGGCCTATGAAGTAAGTGAGTAGAAGGCAGAAAGAGGGTATAACATAGTGGCAAAGGGACCTGTAATGTGGGAGACTGAGGCAAAAGATGTAGACTCAATTGTAATAAGCCAGAATAGAATGCTGGTAAGTAATGGGATGTTTAAGGGTAAGATTGCCCTCAAGTGGACACTCTAGGTACTGTTAGACAAAGCTCTTTCAAGAGTAGAAACAAGTAGGAGAGAGGGAAATTGGAAAGTAGAGAAGAAAAGTAGCAAGAAGTAAACACAGGGAGGAGAGTGTATAACATTAGGGAAGCTAGTCTGGGAGTATAGGGGATATAGTATAGATGGCTATAGCTGTTGGTTGTCCTGGCAGGGAGAGTCCGCTTACACAACACAGATACAGGATATTATTCAGTTAGGATGTAAGATGTAATGTACACATACTTCCAAATAAATATTCCTGATTCATGAGGCAGTTCAGTTTATGGAGGGCAAGGCTCAAATCCTGCACTGGGAGGAGGTACCAGAAGTTTTCTGAGGACAAGGATATCTCAGGTCTTCAGATAGACAGCGGGACACAGACACTGGGGGGATTCCGTAGCAGGAGGGTTGCAGGCTTAAAGGGAAGTAGAGAGAAAGTATTAAGGACACAGAGCAATATAGACTATGCATTAATATAGGCAGTAGCAGTTAAACACCATTTATGAAGTTAAACAGAACATGCAGAGTATCTACCAGACTGGTAGATATTATTACTATAACCACAGGGTAAGAGAGTCAGTTAGGCAGCAGTACAAATAAACATATTCTAATACTTTCAAAGCATATAGACAATAAAAGTACATTTAAAAGATACAAGGACCTTTACCTGGGCAATATGTACAAATTATGAAAGAAAAAACATCATATCTGAAGCCATTGCTTGCAATGCTAATTAGCGACACATTATGCTATTCATTATTAACCACATGCTTGAAAGCCACAGCTTGTAATGCTAATTTGTGATAGTCTAGGCTCTATGTATTAGGTCACACAAAGTCTTAAACAAAGAAAAAAAAAGTAGGACAACTAGGTAGATAAATTTAATAGCTCTTCTGTATCGAGGAGCTAACAGTAGTTATAAATCATTCACCCTTGTGTAGAGTTCCGATTTAAAAAGGATACAAAAATAAAGTTGCAAACAGTGGTAGGTAGTAACTTCAGCATTCAAGGTGCACATGCGAACATCAGAGTTCGCATATACAAGAGGCAGTATTACTGAGGTGTTGAATGGGGCTTGAAGTTCTGTCAGCTTTCAGTGAAACACGTGCGAGCAAGCAACAATGTTCGCCTTCACAACAGTAAAGAGTAAGATGAGGATTTTAGTTCCTTCAGCATTCAAATGAACGCGATAACAAACAACAGGGTTCAGCGTTCAAAGGAACGCCTTCAAACCAACAGCAGAGTTTGGTTTTAAAAGCGTTGCCAAGAAATAAAGTGTAGCAGGTAAGAAAAACAGTTTAACAGGTTCTTTCAGTATTCCAAATAACGCACGCAAAAAAATGAGCTACGAATGCATAGTTAAGTAGGGCTTTGCTAAAGTTAAGTAGGGTTTTGAACAGTTGCCATGAAATAAAGTGTAGGAGGTAATAGAAGCAGTTGTGTAGGTTCTTTCAGCATTCTGAGGAATGAGCGCAAACAACTGAGCTAGGAATGGGCAGTAGAGTGAGGTTTTGCAAAAGTTAAGTTGGGTTCTGAAAAGTTGGCACAAAATAAAATGAAGCAGGAAAGAAACACAGTTGTATATGTTCTTTCCACGTAACGAAGAACGTGCGCTAACAACCGAGCTAAGAATGGACGGTTAAGTAGGGGATTAAGGGTAGAAGCCCTGGAAGGAGCCAAAGCATCTAAATCTAAGTGTAGGATATTGAGAATGTAAATGCAAGTAGAAGTGTATGCCAAATTCCTTCAGCATTCAAAAGAACCCGCACAGCCAGCGATGGAGATAAGGCTGATCATATCAGTAGTGTGAGAAGAATAAGGGTGGTAGCAACAACATTTACTGCTCAATCAGTGCACAATATGAAGAAAATGAATGCGGTTGGGCATTTGCTACAAAATCACATAAACAAGAAAAGTTGGGAGAGAGGTCGGAAGGCACAAGCCGTGGTTTCCCACTATGTAAGTAGTACATGCAATGGATCCACAGTGTCCCTCAGAAACTACTACTGTTTGTCTTTAAGCACAACAATATAGAAGTATACATCTAGTTCAAGTACATATTAAGCAGGCAAAAGTACTAACAATCAAAAATTACAACATGGTATAATCCTCTAGACTGTTTAAGTTGTAAGCAGAAGCAGTAGACAATGGCAGATTGTAATTATCGGCAACTTACCGCAAACGCTACTCGCAGGGAAAAGGAGCAGCAAGGAGAGAGTCTACGCAAAAAAGATGGAGTCCTGAGAGATGTGGTGTATTTATAAGTTATGGGGCAGTGGCAAAAGGAGAAATAGGGAGGAGGTAGGCAGGTGAGTGCTGATGGGTAATAGGTGGGAGAGGGAGGGTGCCAGCCAGAGTTACAAGGGAGAAGGGGCTGAAAGGGACTGGACAACAAGAAAGGAGTAAAAGTCATGGCGGGTGGACCACAAGTAGACCAGTGTGAAGGAAAAAACAATCAGAGAGGTAGGGAGGTAAGGGCAAGTAAGGTATCTAGGCTTAGAGGGCCTATAAAGTAAGTGAGTAGAAGGCTGAAAGAGGGTATAATATAGTGGCAAAGGGACCTGTAATGTAGGAGACTGAGGCAAAAGATGTCGACTCAATTGTAATAAGCCAGGATAGAATGCTGGTAAGTAATGGGATGTTTAAGGGTAAGATTGCCCTCAAGTGGACACTCTAGGTACTGTTAGAGAAAGCTCTTTCAAGAGTAGAAACAAGTAGGAAAGAGGGAAATAGGAAAGTAGAGAAGAAAAGTAGCAAGAAGTAAACACAGGGAGGAGAGTGTATAACAGCAGGGAAGCTAGTCTGGGAGTATAGGGGATATAGTATAGATGGCTATAGCTGCTGGTTGTCCTGGCAGGGAGCGTTTGCTTACACAACACGGATACAGGATATTATTCAGTCAGGATGTAAGATGTAAAGTACACATACTTCCAAATAAATATTCCTGATTCACAAGGCAGTTCAGTTTATGGAGGGCAAGGCTCAAATCCTGCACTGGGAAGAGGTACCAGAAGTTTTCTGAGGACAAGGATATCTCAGGTCTTCAGATAGACAGCGGGACACAGACGCTGGGGGGATTCCCTAGCAGGAGGGTTGCAGGTTCCAAATAAATATTCCTGATTCACAAGACAGTTCAGTTTATGGAGCGCAAGTCTCAAATCCTGCACTAGGAGGAGGTACCAGAAGTTTTCTGAGGACAAGGATATCTCAGGTCTTCAGATAGACAGCGGGACACAGACGCTGGGGGGATTCCCTAGCAGGAGGGTTGCAGGTTCCAAATAAATATTCCTGATTCACAAGGCAGTTCAGTTTATGGAGGGCAAGGCTCAAATCCTGCACTGGGAGGAGGTACCAGAAGTTTTCTGAGGACAAGGATATCGCAGGTCTTCAAATAGACAGTGGGACATATACGCTGGGGAGATTCCCTAGCAGGAGGGTTGCAGGTTCCAAATAAATATTCCTGATTCATGAGGCAGTTCAGTTTATGGAGGGCAAGGCTCAAATCCTGCACTGGGAGGAGGTACCAGAAGTTTTCTGAGGACAAGGATATCTCAGGTCTTCAGATAGATAGTGGGACACTGCTGGGTAGCTGTTGCTTGGATAGATTATTATTGAGAGCCTCCGCGAATGTAGGTGTGTGTTTTTTGTTTATATGTATTTGTTTTGCTGGTGTAGGGTTTGTGGGACTATGTGATGAGTGAGGTATGGTGCAAGTGTTCACCTTCTCCTCTTGACTGTCTAGTCCAGTCTTGGGTGAAGAGAGCTTTGCTTCCAGTTTGGCTATATAAGTGCATCTCTCACAGATTGTAGTGTTGGGTGATAGGAGGAGAAGGTTGTCTGTGTGTACATGAGGCAATTGCTGCATTGCCCCAAGATGCCCAGATTCATCAAGTAGACAGGAGAAAACACTGAGAGCTGACCCTTAGACATGCCTGGATAGGTGCTTGTTTATTAAGTACTAGAAACTGTTTCCCTCTAGACAAGTGAGGAAAGTTGAGTGCTGTAGTAATTTGTAGCTTATTTAGTGCTTATAATGAGTTCTGGACAAGTGCTGAGCTCAAAGAAACAGATTTCAGTGCTGAAAATAAAAAACGGGCTAGTTCTAAGAAACAAAATTAAGCTAGATGCCTTCCCTCCAACACAGAAAGGCATGAGGGCTCAGAAGCTTACAAACAGTCCTGGATACAGCAAATCTGTATCTGGACTAGGTGACTTACAGGAAAGGCAGGAAACAAGCTTAGAATTTTTTTTTCTAATGTGGAAAGGGGAAAGAAGGTGCAGAAACTAAGTGGGTTGGCCTTCTGAAATGTTCTCCCTGGATTAGATAGAATAAGGTAATGACATTAGACTGGGAGGAGTTTCCCAGATCAAATTTGCAGAAGGGCGGGAAACTGCAAGCTACCAACTATAAAAACAGGATACCAATAGGGAGGGTGAGAAACAAAAATCAGGACAGACAAACACAACCAGATGCTTAAAAATTGTAGAACATTTCTAGTTAATACCGCACACACAGTGAAACTAGCTAGAAAAGTATATGCAGACAATAAAAGTGCTATAAGTAACTCGTAAAAATAAGCAAAAAAATGGATACTTAATGTTATATATCACAGCTCAGTGCCTTTCCTCTGATTGGCTCAGTGTGAAATTGCAGAAACACTCACAAATTAACTTTGTAAGTAACAAAGTTGAAACCTGAAACAACTTTAAAAAAAAGTAAAGCCTAAAGAAGCGAGCAAGAAACCAATGAAGAGCAAAAAAATGTTATAACATCCAATTTTATTAGCGCTTTCGGTGAGATCAGTGCCTCACCTTCCTCAGACAACAGTTAAACTAATTAGCAAACGTTTTATACAAAAATTAAAACAATTAAGCAATTAGATTAGTCCCTTAATCTATGCTTAAAGAAACAAGAGGAAAAAAAATTTCAAATATACACAAGAATATGTATATATACAATAATGTGTATATATACAAAACACTGTCAGTGGAAAGCTAATCATTAATAAACCATAAGGTTCTTCTTTTTGCACTTCTGATAACTGGAGATATTGATGTTTATGAATATGTCATCTTTTATTATAGGTTTTTATGAAGTTTTAAATGTCTTTAATGTTTATTAGACCACTTTATAAAAATATCTATATTTATATCTTATGGTTCATTAAAGATTAGCTTTCCATTGACAGTGTTTTGTATATATACACATTATTGTATATATACATATTCTTGTGTATATTTGAAATGTTTTTTTTTTGCTCTTGTTTCTTTAAGCATAGATTAAGGGACTAATCTAATTGCTTAATTGTTTTAATTTTTGTATAAAACGTTTGCTAATTAGTTTAACTGTTGTCTGAGGAAGGTGAGGCACTGATCTCACCGAAAGCGCTAATAAAATTGGATGTTATAACATTTTTTTGCTCTTCATTGGTTTCCTGCTCACTTCCTTTGGCTTTACCAGTTTGTTTTGTGTGTCTTAACTTAAAAAAAAAGCTCAAAAGAACCAATGAGGTGCTTACTCCAAGCCGTAGTCCAGGTAACCCCAATCAGACAATGACCATAAACACTTCACTCTCACTGAAATGCTATACTGGCTTTGGTTAAGCTAAGATGGCCTGGAACATGTGCTCAGGCACACAGCCTCATGCAACAAACAACTCAGTCCAAAACACAAGCCAGAATATGGGCAATGCTACAACTACCCACACTACTTAGGTAGAAATAAACTGCAGAAATGTTTAAACAGATAAAGGAGCAAGAAGACTGTAGAGAATGCTTTTAACTACAAACCAGTTATATGATGCATTTCTTGGCAGGAAACAGAACAAACCAACCCAACTAGATGCTTAACAATTGTAGAACATTCCTACTTAGTACCTCACACACAGTGAAACTAGCTAGAAAAGTATATGCAGACAATAAAAGTGCTATAAATGACTCGTAAAAATAAGAAAAAAAACAGGACACTTAATTTTATATATCACAGATCATTTTGCTCCGTGTCCTCCTCTGATCAGTTCAGTGTGAAATGGCAGAGACACTGGCAAGTTAACTTCTTAAGTAACAAGGTTAAAACCTGAAACAACTTTAAAAAAAAAGCTCAAAAGAACCAATGAGGTGCTTACTCCAAGCTGTAGTCCAGGTAACCCCAATCAGCCAATGACCGCAAACACTTCACTCTCACTGAAATTCTATACTGGCTTTGGCTAAGCTAATATGGCCTGGAACATGTTTTCAGAGACACAACCTCTAACAACAAACAACTAGGCCCAAAACACAAGCCTGAATATGAACAATGCTACAACTACCGTCACTACTTTGGTAGAAAAAACTGCAGAAATGTTTAAACAGATAAAGGAGCAAGGAGACTCTAGGGAATGCTTTTAACTGTAAACAGGTTAGATGATAAGGTTCTTGGCAGGAAATAGAACAAACAAACCCAACCAGATGCTTAACAAGTGTAGAAAATTCCTAGTTAATACGTCACACACAGTGAAACTAGCTAAAAAAGTATATGCAGACACCCTTCCTCTGATTAACTCAGTGTGAAATGGCAGAAACACTCATAAGTTAACTTCTTAAGTAACAATGTTGAAACCTGAAACAATTTAAAAAAAATAGCTCAAAAGAACAATGAGGTGCTTACTCCAAGCCATAGTCCAGGTAACCCCAATCAGCCAGTAACCATAAACACTTCACTCTCACTGAAAGTCTAAGCTAAGATGGCCTGGAACATGTGCTCAGGCACACAGTCTCTAGCAACAAGCAACTAGGCCCAAAACACAATCCTGAATATGGACAATGCTACAACTATCCACACTACTTACGTAGAAAAAACTGCAGAAATGTTTAAACAAGTAAAGAAGCAAGGAGACTCTAGAGAATGCTTTTAACTGCAAACTAGTTATATGATACACTTCTTGGCAGGAAACAGAACAAACAAACCCAGCCAGATGCTTAACAATTGTAGAACATTCTAACATTAACATTGACTAGGGGAAGGTGGTCCACACAGCCTACCTGGACCTCGCAAAAGCCTTCGATAGAATACCACACTCAGGCATTACACATAAGCTCACCAGCTTAAATATAAACCCCTATGTCACTAGATGGGTTGCAAACTGGCTCAAGGACAGAACCCACATGGTTAGAATTGCTGGAGCCATGTCAGACTCCAAACCAGTTACAAGTGGCGTCCCACAAGGCTCAGTCCTGGGACCTCTCTTGTTCAGTATATATTTCTCGGAGGTACAGGCCAACACGGAAGGACTGTGGCTGACCATGTTCACAGATGACTGCAAACTGGGCGCCATAATCGACTCTCCAGCCGACACAAGCATCCTCCAAAAGGGTCTCATAGAAACAGACAACTGGTGCCAGAGCCATGGCCTCAAGCTAAACGCCAAAAGTGTATAGTCATCCCCTTTGGCAAAACAAAGTGCCCACAAATTACCACATAGGTGGTAATCCATTAAGTACAGAAGACGTAATTAGGGACCTGGGGACCCAAGTTGATAGCAATCTCTCATTTGACAACCACGTGGCCAAAGTGGTTAGAAAAACATTTTATATAACCCACCTAATCATGAAGGATTCACATCTAGATCAGGAGGTCATCGTGCCTCTTTACTCATCCCTCATCAGGCCCATAATTGAGTACAATGCCTCTTTTGGGATGTACCTTACCAGACACCTGCAGCAACTGGAAAGACCCCAAAAGTACCTCACCAAGAGGATCAAAGGGCTCAAACAGATGCCATATGCTGCCCGGTTAAAGAAACTCCAGCTCTACTCAGTGGCATACCGCCTGTTCAGAGGCAATCTGTGCCTGATGTATAAAGCCATGTCCAACCCGGAATTAATGGACATGCTGCACCTCAGAAAATCCAAATCCTATCGAGCTACACGCTCGAGAGACTTGAACCTCAGCACTGAAATAAATAGGACATGCTGGAGGGACAGATTCATAACCCAGAGGCTCCCTTCACTCTGGAATAAAATCCCAGTCCAGGTTAGGCAGAGTCCCTCATCAACTCTCTTCAAGAGGAATCTTGATGAGTGGATGGGAGATCGTAGGTTTACCCCGGGTATCACTTTTGTGTCACTGTTAGATGGAGGCACAGTATACTAACCTCAAAAAAAGGGCATAGCAAAATTAATTTAAAATGGGTGGCGAAAGCCAAACACATTCTGGCTAGGCTTATAAATGCCCTAGGGCAGATAGCCTGGTATGAACCTATGAACCTATAAATAACTCACAAAAATAAGCAACAAAACAGGATACTTAATGTTGTATATCAAAGATCAGTTTACTCAGTGCCCTTCCTCTGATTAACTCAGTGTGAAATGGCAGAAACACTCATAAGTTAACTTCTTAAGTAACAATGTTGAAACCTGAAACAATTTAAAAAAAAGCTCAAAAGAACCAATGAGGTGCTTACTCCAAGCCATAGTCCAGGTAACCCCAATCAGCCAGTAACCATAAACACTTCACTCTCACTGAAAGTCTAAGCTAAGATGGCCTGGAACATGTGCTCAGGCACACAGTCTCTAGCAACAAGCAACTAGGCCCAAAACACAAGCCTGAATATGGACAATGCTACAACTATCCACACTACTTATGTAGAAAAAACTGCAGAAATGTTTAAACAAGTAAAGAAGCAAGGAGACTCTAGAGAATGTTTTTAACTGCAAACAAGTTATACGATACACTTCTTGGCAGGAAACAGAAAAAACAAACCCAGCCAGATGCTTAACAATTGTAGAACATTCCTAGTTAATACCTTACACACAGTGAAACTAGCTAGAAAAGTATATGCAGACAATAAAAGTGCTATAAATAACTCATAAAAATTAGCAAAAAAACAGGATACTTAATGTTATATATCACAGATCAGTTTGCTCAGTGCCCTTCCTCCGATTAGCTCAGGGTTATACATTTACTCCTCTATATCTACAGTAACTTAAATGTCAAAAAGAATGTGTCTGATAATGTTAAAATAAGCTTATAACTGCAGCAATCTTCAATTCCACCTCCCAAATAACAACTGACACGGACATTGATATTATTGAAATTATTATACTTTATCACAGTACTGCAAAGATCAGATAACAAAGCATACCTGAAAGCTACTTATTTGATGCAGGAGTGACACCCAAGCTCAAAACATATTGGGACATGGATTGCTGCGAGCTGTCCTGGGTGACAATGTTTACCAGGAATTCCTCTGTAGCAGTGGGGGGGGGGTTCTGCAGTAGACCCTCCACTGGTGTCCTGCTGATCATGTGCTGCTGCAGTTGCATCCCTCCGTGCAGTGGTTAATATGTCTGTGGCTCTTTGACACACCTGCTCATAGCTGTGACTGTGTCATCCCACAACATTTATTTTGGCCACTAGTGCTACTAAAGTGTGACCACAGTGCTGTGCACTTGGCCATGTTTGTCCTCCCCCTGCACAGCAGTACTGCGGCATTCTGCTTTAATGCATCAATGACTATCTCATTTTCTGCATCTGTAAATGGGGGCCTATGATGAGGAGCCATTGTGTCTTAAAAACAAAAGAATGATAATATATGTAAGTATCACATAACTACAAAATAACTGTTTACAGATAAAGCAGTAAAGGAAGACTGTCAGTACCCTCCTGTATAAAATTAAGAATCTGCATATGTCCAGAACTAACAAGAAGAAGGATACAAAACAAGGAGAGTAACAAGAGAAACATATCCTTGTTTGTGCCATAGCAGTAAGTCAACTATGCTCACCCACCCATAATAACAGTCCAGTATAGTTTGTGCCATAACAATAATTCATCTTAGTCTCCTGACTCAAACAAAATAACAGGCTAAGGGCCAATTGTGCCAACAAAACATCTTTGAAATGCTAAAAGTGCTATCAAAGGACCTGTCCATGAAACATGTGTACATATTTCTCTGGTCAGGTATTCTCAATCCTATGTACCCCTGAAATGGCTTGACAAACAAGCCTTTACTTCACAGTATTCCTACTATATTCCAGCATATGCATTATACAGGTAACAAAATGGAAACATACCTGCTGGAGTTCAATACTCCTTGGTAGAGATATACTGTTATGTAAAAGTATTCCACTGAGTTACAAGATCCACTAACTTTCCTCAACATCAGTTTGGCTAGCTACATATTATCCTGTTTATGATGGAGTACATTAGCAATGGATTACATCTGTCTTAGGCTTACTTCAGAGATGCTAATTACAGCCTAAACAGGTGAATGGCATAATAATCAACCAATTTTGTGGAGCAAGTCAACAAGATATAAAGCATAAATATAGACTCCATGGTGTTTTTTATGTGAATATCAAAAGTAGTAGAGTACTGACAGAATAAACAACAGACATTGTTAGGAGCAGCTGCTGCTTTAATTCATTTGTCTGTGCTAAAGGCTGAAACCTGTGCTGCTGCTGCTATTGGGAGTAGGCATAGGTAGAGAAGGTGGAGACTTTGCAGGCCAGGGACACAGAACAGGAACTGTGCCACCTCTGCCAGCCTTGACTCAGAGCCAGAGCCAAATGCAGGGAACCCATCCCAATGAAAGCTAAGATATGTGCTGTACTTCAATCTTAGCTACATGTACCATTCACAGTCTAACAGGGGACATGCTGGGTCATAAGCGTCAGCATCCAGGATCTTCCAACAATTCATACATGCTATGCTCCAACATGCCAGAGAGGGCATATATTTTACCATTGCTTCTGAGGAGAGTGCCACAAATATGCAACAGTTGTTCCATGTAGTGCAATACACTGAAGTAATGTGTGCCATACATCCCAGTCATATATACATCAACACACCTGGGGAACAGGGGATGGTCTACATTAACCATGTAAAATAAAATAAAAATAAATAAATAAAATAAACCATAATATCTACCACTTGATCAGCTGCTAAGTCATGTGTAATGGCAAGGGAATCATCTAGAATGTATGTGCTGGCAACCCTAGCAGTTAACGCAATAAAGTAAAGAAATGGGGGAGACAGGAAAGTGGTGAAAGTGGGAGTAATTAGGGGAAAGCAAGGTAAAAGGAAGGCAAGAATGTGCAAGAAGGGTGCAGGAAAGAACCATAGCTATCCATTTCTTCAACAGTAATAACTGATCACATATAAAGAATCTTAGCTGAATTTGGACTGTTATCTCTAGAGAGAGGCGTGACAACAAGACAATTGTGTTGTGAAGCCAAATTGACCAAATTAAGTGTGTCAAGTAGACATGTGTGTGAAATGGAGAGCTATGTATGGGACTTTTTTTTTTGGGGGGTGCACTTTTTTTTTAAGGAAAGAGAGGAATGTTGGGGAAGGGTCATAGGCATGTTTGGGGCAGGCAATTTGGGAAGGTGAGGAAGCATTTGCTGAGATGCAAGACATAAGAGACAAGACATAGGGTTGCTGAAGGACACAAGAGATGGGTGAGTACCATAGTTGGGTTGAGGGTGGGGAGATCAAGGTCCCAAGACCATCAGGCATGAGACTGAGGTCTCATGACCATCAGACATGGTAACAGTGTCACTCTAGTACTCACCCAGTGGACTAGCATCACTGTTCCATCACTGCGCCACTGGCTGCAGTGGATGATATCTTCACCTACGGCAGTATGCTGTACCAGAATGGAAAGCAGGCTCTCCATTTGGCATATGCGTGTGCCCACTGTCTCATGCACAAACCTACACAAAATACCTGGCAACTCAGCTTGGGTGATGAATGCACCCCCCTCTACCTCTACTCCCAGAGGGGACCACAGGCCTATCCTCTGGTGCAGAACTACCTGATAGTCCACATAGAGCAGGGTCATCAGGGGAGGTGCTGTCAGGTGGCAGCCCAGGGGAGCTGGGCCTTGTTGCTTGAGCTGGTGGATCACAGGGAAACAGCCTACCCTGCTTTGCTATAGTAATAACATAAAAAAAAAAAAAACAATAATGAAATAAAACATAACCCAAAATAAATGGAAATAATAACATTAGAAAAAAAAATAATATTATACATTATTATAAAATAACACGATATAATTACAAACAGTATGATAAATAATAAATGAAAAATCTGTAACAACAAAGTAATAAAAAATATACATAACAAAAAAAACTAATTATCTATAAAAAATGAACAAAGAGAAGGGGTGGGGTGAAATAAAAAAGCAGAACATTATTAGCATCACAGTTAATATACAAAGGGCAGGATTCACGAAGGCTTGCACGGAGTGTAAGAGACGTGTAACACTCCATGCAAGCCTCGCGATCCAGGAACAGCCCTAAACTCCGTGTAAGAGACCAGCTAAAACGTCTCTTACACGGACTGGGCGTGGACATGCTAAATACCTCACTTGCAGCCGAAAGGTATGCAAATGAGGTATACTAGCGATCCATGAAGCAGAAACCAGTCTGTGTAAGAGATGTTTTAGCTGCAGAAATGTACTCAGTTGACAACTGAGTACGTTTCTGCAAATTCCACAACGGAGCCATGTCAGCTCCAAATAAAGGGTGCATATGTCTCAGGCAGCATGCCAATGGCCAAATATGTGGCCATTGACAAGGTAACCCGATGCAAAAATATTAAAAAATTTTTTTTTTTTCAGCGATCTTAAACCCAGCGCAGCCCCATGCAAACGGGCTGCGCTGTATAAAACCATAAAAAAGAAGGTTATAAACCCACAAATGTGGGTTTCATGCAATACATGGAATGATAATGCAGGGTCCAGCAGACCAGAAACAACATGGCCACCGTGTAGTGGTTGCTAAGGGGGAAGCTGAGTCTAAGACATGTAACTAAGCATTAGTAGGCAATCTCATGTAAATGAGGGTTAGGATACTGAATCTCACAGTCACATAGCAAATGAGCACAGTCTGAGTAGTGTAAGAGATACATAAGGGGGAGGAATAGAGTAGGAGATAGGTGACATCACAGGGGGGAATGGTAGAAAGAAATGCAGTTAATTGGGGGTCAGTGTAACATGACAGATGACAGACACAGATCATGGAAAGAGGTGTGCCACTAGATAAGTCAGGGAAAGTCAAGAAATGGAAGGTGTACACTGTTACTTACACCAAAGTTTCTTGCTGGGCGTGCATGCGCACGTGTGCACGCCATGAAGCCCGAGTAGGACAGTGTGTGTGCGTGTAAGGCAGACTGAGCATGTGGGAGCATGTTGGGAGATGTTTAACACTGTTTGCACTGGTGTGCACGCGTGTAGGGCAGGCTGAGCATGTTGGAGGCTGTTGGCAGACGTGTAACAGTGTTTACGCAAGTGTGCACGCGTTTTAACCCGAATAAGTAGATTCTGAACCGTGTAAACACGTGTGCGCGCGTGTAAGCCACTGTGAGTGTGTTTCTGCTGGTATGCACATTGCTCCCCCCTGAGGAAACAGAAAGGAAAAAGGAAGCAACAGAATTAATAGGAAGCTAGCAGGGATAACTGCTGAAGCTAGCAGGTGAAAACAATTAGAAGCAGGCAATTACACAGGCAGAATAGTAACCCAGCCCAGCACTTAAAACTCTGCAAACAGTAGTGCAGGATGTTTCTCTTAAGAGACACTGCAAGACAGGAGTAAGCTAATAGAAGTGAAAACTGAAAAAGATTCACTCAGAGCAGATATGTTAGGGGCTGCCATTGCTGTCATATTGAGACATAGGCAACTTGCTGAGGGTGGTGACAATGCAGATGGTGCCAGACAACCCACAGTGAGGAGACGGAGAAGAGTGTATAGGCCCAGGGTCACCTACCACGGGTTACATGAGCTGGAGATAGTAGAGCGCTATAGAGTGGACAGAGAGCTCCTGCAGCAAATTGTTGAGCTGTGCAGGCCACGCCTCACACACAGAACCAACAGAGGGGAACCCATCCCAGTGAAAACCAAGGTATGTACCTTCCAGAGACCAACTGGCGATATGATGGAGATATCACAGGCATCAGCCTCCAGGGTACTGCACCAGTTCCTGGATGCCATGTCAGCACATGTCGGTGATCATGTATATTTCCCCAATGCCCATGAGGTATTGGCCAGCAATATGCGTCTCTTCCAGCAAATAGCGGAATACCCTGAGGTAGTGGGTGCAATAGACTGCACACACATACGCATCAAAGCACCAGCCAGTGAGCGGGGTAGGGCCTACATTAACCGCAAGGGCTTCCCCTCCATCAACTGCCAGGTCACATGTGATGCCCAGGGCACAATAATGAATGTGTGTGTTGGCTGCCCTGGGAGTTACCACGATTCCCACATCTGGCATTTGACACAGCTGTACCAGACATTTGCCAGTGGGGACATCCCACACGGACACCTAGTGGGGGATGCAGGTTATGCACTGGAGCCGTGGCTGATGACACCCATCAGAAATGCACACACACCTGAACAGGAATGCCATAATGAGGCACACGCACAAACACGTAATGTAATAGAGCATGTGTTTGGGCTGCTCAAGTCACAGTTCCGGTGTCCGGACACATCTGGTGGAGCCTTGCAGTACACACCAACTACATGTACCCAAATTGTCATGGTATGTGCTATGCTACATAATATGATCTTGCAAAAACAGCTGCAGCAGGACCAGCATAGGGCTGGGCCAAACAGCCCCCCACCATTGCCAAGGCCATCACAGGCAGAGCGTGACTCAGAGGAGGAACAACCTGAGCCTGCCCCAGTAGGCAGAAGGAGGCGTGCCCAGTATGCCCTGGCCTTGGCAAAGAGGCAACGCATAGCACATACACTGGCTCAGTAGGAACCCTGGGAATGATACCCCTCTGACTCACTCAAATAATAACATGGATGCCTAAAATGACATGACCTGCTCACAAACATGTACAGGGAAGTGTAATATGCTCATCCGACAGAGGCAGCCCTGCAGCACCACCTGAGGCATGAATGCCATGTGTTAAGTAATGTAACACCATGTACTATATGCACATCTGAGCACCCTGACTAACATCCACCCTCACCAAGCATGAAGCCACAAAATGACGATGGGATGATCAAGTGCAATAACTGGCTGAAGTAATGCAGTTAATCAAAGGGGAGCCAATGTGTTTCAGGCTGGGAAGATATGCGGAGCATGACATGATGCACCACCTGCTAGGGGTGGCGTGCACCTATCATTCCATGCCCCATGGATACTGGCAAAGGCTGTCAGTACCCACAGCATGCCCTGAATAGGTAAGTCTCAAAACACAAACCCACCTTCATAGGTACCACGAGGGATAGGAACCTAGATGTAATGCTACCCAATGCCAGAAGTCTAAACAGCAAGATGTGTGCAGTGTAAATGCACACAGTATGGGGAATGTAGATACCAGTCCTGTAATAGAGAACTGGGTCAAGGCTCACATCAGCACCCTAACAATACCAGGTCACACCTCATACTGTGCTGTACAGCCGCAAAACATGGAACAAGCTACAAAAGGAGGGTGACTAGCAATAAATGTCAAGGATAACCACACCCCATGTTGGTACCACAACAAGAAGCAGCATGGATTAGCCATGGTCAAATACCAATGGCTAAAACCGCCTCCCAGTATATAGCCTGCTGCAGACTACTGTCCTAATACCAGGAACTGCACCTGGCCTATGTTGGAATACATGAATATATCAAGCCCCCCAAACCACATTATATTGCTTGACTGAAAATACCCAGACATACACTGGGAGCATTACACTAGCACCAACACAGTAGGAGAAAAGTACCCAGAATCCATAAACCAAAATGCCCAGGAACAACGTACCACTCCCACAAGAGGGGTAAGCATACTGGATGTGATAATCAGCAACATGTGTACTGGATGGCAAGATGAGAAATGTATCCCTCACTGGTAAGACCAGACCATAGAGTAATCACACTGGATATACACATCCCGACCCCAGTCCCTGGCCAGAATACCACAGTGAAAAACATGTGTAAAGCATAGGTTGCAGCCCTCCAAACTGATGTTGAATCCACGAAAGGCCCTGTGCAAGTGCAGAATATGGGACACACCACAGAACATGTTATACAGGCATTCCATGAACACAGCCAGGAATGCTTGGAATATGCAATCACAAATAACAACAACACACAATGCCATACACGCAGACATCTGGCATGCTGGACTCCAGCCATTACCAAACCATGCAAGAGAATGAGGAAGCTACTACATGATAGAGCAAACATAAAAGGGAAGTAATCACTGACCAGTAGTATGGCAATAACATATGTCCACACATACAATCCACTAAGTCCAGCCACAACAAGTAGAATCTGTGAATCCAGAGGTAATGTGACACCTGTCCCAAGTACACAGACAACCACAACACCCCCCAATAAATACAAATATATGTGATAGATGCAACCATGTATCCAAACCAGAGGTTGAGCTCCACCAACTCAGTACTGTCAAAACTAGTCAGGAGGAGAAGGTAACCACATACACCACAAACCCAGTCCCACATAGACCTACCACAACTGTAAACCAAACACATAAACACAGAAAAATATTCCCAGAGGCCTTAATTACAAACACACCACACCAACAGAAGCCTCCAAAGCAGATCACAAGCAGCCACAACCTCCAAACATAGCACATGCAATGAATAGTACACAAAGCTGGTGTGCCAAACAGTCACAGGCCAGAAGGAGAAACAACATGCCTGATACAGTTGTAATACGTGTCTGTATAGGCAGACAAACTGCTGTCCCACTCACCAGACTGAACAAGGGAAAGGGTAGAGTAATCTGCCTGTAGGCTGCCACAAAATGCCACATAACACAAGTACGCAGGTCACCCCAAAGCAAGCAGAAATATGATGCACTCAATGTCCATGCTGGTGTGAATGACCTGAGATGTACCTGCCTGGTCAACATGAAAAGAGACATGGATGATCCCTCTGAGTATGTACCCCAGGCCGGTATGACACTGGCTGTGTGCAGCATCCAACCCTCACCAAGAATGATGCCACAGTACAAACACAGAATTATCATGTTTAACAGCTGGCACAGTTACAGCTGTCAGTCCAAGAGGGTCTAATGTCTGTCTGCTTGAGATGTCCAGTATGACAAGCCATGCTGCTGTTCCAGGGATGACTTGTACCTGTTACCCCTGTATGTCTGGATACTGGATAAGGCCTTTGCCACCTCCATAGAGCCGTATGTAGGCAAGGCCAGAAAGACTACCCACCACCCTAGAAAACATAAGGGGTAGGAAATATAAGGGTAATGCTGACCAATGCCAGATGTGTAAACTGCAATATGCATGCCCCTGAGGCACTTCCCATTATGGAGAACATCGATGTCTGTGCAGTGACAGAAGGCTGCTGCAAGCCTAGTGATAGCACACCAGAACTACTAGGTTATACCACATATCATGTGTTATGGCCCCAACACCTGCACCAAAACATCAAAGGAGGGGGAGTATCCATATGCAGCACAGACACCCATATGGCCAGGTAACTGACAATGCACAAAGCAGTGGAGACCACCCATGTGCACCTAAGTGTAGTCCAAACTGCTGTACAGTCTGTAGCATGCGACAGACCACACTCTCACACACAAGAACACCACCCAGGCATCCTGAAGACACTGGACAGTATGAATGTCCCACCAAATACCAGACAAGGTACACACAAATGACCACATAGGTGGCAAACCATTATGTATGCAAGGAGTAATCAGGGACCTAGGGACACAAGTCGATAGTAATCTGTCATGTGACACTCACAATGCCAATGTGGCTAGGAAGATTGTCGATATTGGACACCGTATCATGAAAGGATTCACATCTACATCAACAAATGTCACTGTGCCGCTGTACTGTTCCCTTATCAGACCCATAATCTAGTACAATGACTCATATGGGATGTACCATACGTGACACCTGCAGCGGTTCGGAAGACCACATAGTTACCCCACCAACAGGATAAAGGGTGTGAAATATATGTCATATCTGCCTGGCTGTAGACACCCCAGCTGAATGCAGTCACATACTGCCTACACAGAGGCATTGTATGTCTGTTGTACAAGGCCATGTCCAACACAGGAGTAATGGACATGCTCCACGACAGGAAATCAAAGCCATTGGAGCTGTGAGAGTGACAGATGTCAGCCTCAACACATAATGAAATAAGATGTGCTGGAGGGACAGATACATAACCCAGAGGTTCCCCACACCCAGAAACAGGATCCCAATCCATGTTAGGCAGAGCCCCTCACTGACACCCCTCAACAGGAATATTGCCAAGTGGATGGATGATCGTACATGTATACTGGGGGTCTTCACTGTGTCACGACCAGACAGAGGCACAGTGAAGAAATCCATAAATGGTCATAATAGAACATAGCAAGAGGTGGCGAAAGACACACACACTCTGGCTAGGCTTACTAATGCCCTAGGGTGTATAGCCTAGTATGAACCCATGAACATATGAAGATACAAAATGTACAGGACACTAAGGATAATCACAAGACTTATCCAACTGATGGTAGGAACCATGTTGGGCATCCACAGATATGCTCCGAATCACACAGATATTACAAACAACATACCAAGCACACACACATATTTCTAACATACAACCTGACAGGTGCAGTGCAAACACCCCCCCCCCCCAGAGTGCAAAATATCTATCCCAGCAGACTGCTGGTCCCCTGACATTGCAGATGCTGAGGTAACAGCCATCATCTGCAAAGCAAAACACACAACAGCAAAGGTATGTGATGGTGTCCTGGGCTGAGGCCAACATGGACTCCAAGAATAATGGAATGCCAAATCACACTACTGCCCAATGTCAGCCTTACCACAGGATATGTACCCAAAGAGCAGTGTACAACAACAGTGGTCCATCACAACAAAGGTGTTGCCTGAATGGATACTGCAAACTACCACCCCAGGATCCTGACAAGCTTGCTCTGCACAGCTATGGAAAGGATCAGTATGTAACGCAGAAAGAAGGCTATTGTGGACCTACTAATACTGGACCCTACACAGTGTGGCTGCCGTAACTGCAGATCCTGCCCTTAAACATGTTTGACCCATTTGAAGCAGTCATTAAGGTCATTGATGAGGGCAATGTGGTCCACACAGCATAGCTGGACCGTGCACATGCTTCTAGACAATACCGTACGAGTTCAGTATGGATATGTTCACCAGCTTAAAAATATACCCCTATGTCAGTAGAGGGGTTGCAAACCAGACCAAGGACAGAACTGACATGGTCAGACATGCCGCATCCATGTCAGACTACAAAGCAGATATGAGTGGCATCCCACAAGACCTGGTCTTGGCCCTCCCCCCGTTCTGTACATATGTCCCATAGGTATAGGCCAACATGGAAGGACTGTGACTGAACATGTATGCAGAGGAGTACAAACAGCCCACCATATCCGACCCCCAGCTGACATAAGCAACCAACAAAAGGGCCACCTACAAACAGACAACTGTAGCCATAGCCATGTCAGCAAGCTAATTGCAGAACTGTGTATAGACAACCACCGTGGATATACAGTAAGTGCCCACAAATTACCACACAGGTGTTAACCCATGACGTACCTAACATGTAATGTGAGACCTGGGTACAAAAGGTGATAGATATCCTGCACTGGAAAAACATGTGGCTGTAGTGTTTGCAGAAACATATACTATATACCCACCCAAACATGAAGGTTGGCAGATGTAGATAAGGGGAAGTCACTGTGGCTCTGCAGTCATCCTCCATCAGTGTCACAATTGACTACAATAGCCCCTGTGGGATATATCGCAGCAGACACCTCCATCAACTGTAAGTCCACAACAGTACCCCACCAGGAGTAGCAAAGAGCATGAACAGATGCCATGTGTTGCCTGAGTAAACAAACTGCAGCCCCACGCACTGCCATACTGCCCAGCTACAGGCAAGCTGTGCCTGATGTATGAAGCCATGTCCAACCTGGAATCAATGAACATGCTGCACCTTGTACAATCTGAATGGCAGTGAGCTATGCACATGAGAGACCTGAACCCCAGCACTGACATACATAGGACAAGCTGTACAGAATGATCCATAACACAGAAGGCACCCCACTCTTCAGTAAACTCCTGGTACAGGTCAGCCAGAGAGTCACTTATCGACACCCTCAAGAGGAATCCTGATGAGTGGATGGGAGATGGTAGGCTAACCCTGGGTATCACTGTTATATCAGAGGTAGACGGAGGCACAGTATACTAACCATGACATATGTCATGGCAAACTCCAGTTACAATGTGTGTCGAAGGACAAACACACCCTGTGACTAGCATCAGAAATGGCCTAGGGAACATTGCTAGTGTTTGCCAATGTCCACCCATGCTGTGGAATACACTAGCAATGTTGGACGAGCCTGGTGTAGGTAGTCCATATCTGAACATAATGCAACATGGTCATATGTGCACAACTGGCCCCTACACAGTCTGTTGTGCTCACTATGAAGATGTCAAGCAGTCATAGGACTAAAGCCCAGGATACTGTCCACCACAGTGAAAGTACTGAACCAGTACACTATACAGTACTACAGTGTTAGGTCATTATGAACGCATGTTGAGAACTGTCTGCAAAGTATCCCATGCAATCCCTGCAGGCACAGTATAATCCCTGTTGTGGCAGACATGAAGCAGTTGGCCAGTTAGTACACAACATGACAACCAACACACAACCATAAATATGAGATATTGTTGAAGTTCACACACACCCAAATATGTGGTGGACTTCAGAGTGCAACATATGGAAAGCTCACACTGGGCATGCTCGCACACTTTGATAAATGAGGCATATGTCAGACAACATGCCATGAAAAGGCTGAACTGGGCATGCTCACACACTTATGCCATATCTCCATTTAGCAGTTGGCCACACATATCTGGTATTTGTACGTGTCAGTCCAGGAACCAACCACAACACAGCAATCTGCCCAGTGCACACAGTAAATGACTACAGAGACATAAGTGATATAGTGGATCGGCGTCATATGCAAACATCTTCCACAGATACACAAGTTGGTCATAGGAACAGGGAATGCTATGGCAATAAAGACCTGCAAACAGTAGAACAGCACAACAAATATTGTGCATCTGACAATTGAACATATGGGTGTAGAGGTCAATACTAGGCTTGTTGCTCTAGGGAATGAAAGCTCAGCCAGAGTGTGCTTGGCATCTGCATCCCCAGTACAGTAGGCTGTGTGTGTGTAGGTCACAGAAGGCAACATGTGAGGCTAGTGAGCTGTGCCTCTGTCAAGCAGGGGCACCGTGGAGGTCCCAGGGATTGAATGTGCTAAGCCACAGCCATGTTGTCGGTGTGTGCTGGGAGAGGGTTGCTGAGGATCTCTGACAGTAGGTGTCCATCAATAACAGACTGAGGGGAGCCCTATCTGCATTCTCTGGACAATTCCACTGTCAACACTGTGTTGTAATGATTATGTGAGAACAAAGTTCCGTGCCGTAACTGTTCACAGATGTCCTCCCTCTGTGGGCTACAGCTCTGCAATGTATTAGCTCACTCTGTCTGTTGTACAGCTCATATATGGCTGGTGTACAGCTGACAGGTGTCTTGTTGTGGAGCAGTCATGGGTATATGTGGGATAGGATGATCAATGCAAACCGTACACATGCTCATAGAATGCAATTGTCAAGGATTATGCTAAGTGGCCAGTCTAGTCCCCCAGCATGGGTCTTCTGAAGTCGTCCACCCCAGTCTTCACAAGTGTAGAGTCTGCGTGTGCTAAATATAGTTTGTGTGCAGTAACAACCTTGCCTGGGGTGGAGATGGGATATGGATGTCCAGGGAAAGGTGGGTATGGTCAGATATCAACAATGGTGGTTTACCTCTGGTGTGAAACAGTGAGTACCCACGTTCCAGATGGAAAGGTGCAATATGTATTCCCCCATGTGGCTGTGGTGTGTGGTTCTGCCATAGCACATGGACCCACAAATTGTAGTGGCTGTAGGGTAAAGTGGTAGAAGCCTGAGTAGTTCTCACACACAATATGCCTGTACCTGATGTTAACAACTGGAATGGTGTATGTGAACACCTGCATATCCCGGCACTCTTCCCAGGAAAGCTAAGTGTGTGTCCTGGATGTGGGTGTGGTGTTCTGGACTGGTTGTGTTGTGTGTTACAGGTCCTGTGGTCACAAAGCATGGTATAGAACATAACCTGCCAGTGCGATGTGCATATATGACCCTGACGTAGGTGGCTGCAAATGCATATATATGCTATCCCCCACCTGACAGGTAGTACTACATGTACATACCTCTGTAGAAATAAAGATGTCAGCACCCTATAAATACTGCAGGTGCAGAGCAAATGCCCATTAATTCAGATAGTGCGCTCTGCTAATGCGTCTCCGTCAAGTGTCATAATATAGTTAGGTAGGGGTTTGAATCTTGCAAATGCTCAGTGTGTATGTGTGGGTGAGTGGGGTGTGTGTGAAAGGCTGTGAGAGGGAAATGTCCCTTTTGGCAACTGGGAAAACACACTACAGGATGCACATTCCCCTTTCTAAACACTGATGATGTCAGCACCCTATAAGTACAGCAGGAGAAGAAAAACCTCCCAGTAATGCGAATAGCGTGCTCTGCTAATGCGTCCGTCTCGAGTGTCATAACATAGTCAAGTAGGGGTTTGAATCCTGTAAATGCTCAGTGTGTATGGAGGGGGTTAGTGTGTGTTCAAGACTGTATGAAAGAAATATCCCTTTTGCCAACTAGGAGAACACACTACAGGATGCACATTCCCCTTTCTAAACACTGATGATGTCAGCACCCTATAAGTACAGCAGGAGAAAGGAAACCTCCCAGTAATGCGAATAGCATGCTCTGCTACTGCGTCCACCTCAAGTGTCATAACCTAGTCAGGTAGGGGGTTGAATCCTGCAAATGGCAAGTGTGTGTGTTTGGATGAGGGGAGTTAGTGTGTGTGCAATATTGTGTGAGGGAAATGTCCCTTTTAGCAACTAGGAGAACACACGACAGGATGCACATTCCCCTTTCTAAACACTGATGATGTCAGCACCCTATAAGTACAGCAGGAGAATGAAAACCTCCCAATAATGCGAATTGGGCGCTCTGCTAATGCGTCCATCTTGAGTGTCGTAACATAGTCAGGTAGGGGTTTGAATCCTGCAAATGCTAAGTGTGTGTATTTGGATGAGGGGAGTTAGTGTGTGTGCAACTTTGTGTGAGGGAAATGTCCCTTTTGGCAACTAGGAGAACAGACTACAAGATGCACATTCCCCTTTCTAAACACTGATGATGTCAGCACCCTATAAGTACAGCAGGAGAAAGGAAGCCTCCCAGTAATGCGAATAGCGCGCTTTGCTAATGCGTCCGTCTCGAGTATCATAACATAGTGAGGTAGGGGTTTGAATCCTACAAATGCTCAGTGTGTGTGTGGAGGGGGCTAGTGTGTGTGCAAGGCTGTATAAAGAAAATATCCCTTTTGGCAACTAGGAGAACACACGACAGGATGCACATTCCCCTTTCTAAACACTGATGATGTCAGCACCCTATAAGTACAGCAGGAGAAGGGAAACCTCCCAGTAATTCGAATAGCGCACTCCGCTAATGCGTCTCTCCTGAGTGTCATAATATAGTTAGGTAGGAGTTTGAAACCTGTAAATGGCATGTGTGTGTATTTTTTAATGTGGGGACTCTGTGTGTGTGCATTTCTGTATGAAAAACATGTGCCTTTTTGAAATCAGGAGATCACAGTACATGATGCACATTACCCTTTCCAAACAGTGATGATGACCGCACCCTATACATACAGCTAGAGAAAAAAGCATCTGCCAGTACTCAGAATAGCGCCACCTGCTACAGCGTCACTCTCAAGTACCATAACATATTTAGGTAGGGGTTTGAAACCTGCAAGTGTGTGTGTGTGTTTGGATGTGGGGAGTTTGTGTGTGTGCATTTCCGTATGAAAAACATGTTAGTTTTGGCAATCAGGAGCTCACACTACCTGATGCACATTACCCTTTCAAAATACTGATGATGTCAGCACCCTATAAGTACAGCCAGAGAAGAGGAACTCTCTAGTAATCTGAATAGTGCGCTTTGCATAATGCGTCTTTCTCTCACGTGTCGTGACTTAGTTAGGTAAGGGTATGAATCCTGCAAATGGCAAGTGTGTGTGTGTGTGTGTGTGTGTGTGTGTGTGGGGGGGGGGGGTAGTAGTGTGTGTAAATGCAAGTGTGAGAGAACAGATCCTTTTGGCAAATACTACAATATACCAGATGCTGCATATTCCCCCAGTAAACACAGGGGATGTCACCAAACTATCAGCACAGCCAAACAGGGCTAGTTGGCCAGTAATGCCAATAGTGCGCTCTGCTACTGGGTCTATTACCATTGTCAGAGTACAGATAGGTATGTTTTGGTAACCCACAACTGCCACATCTGGTTGTGTCACACATTATGACCTTGTGTGGGTCTTTGTACATAACAATGCATGCCATTGCCTAAACCAGCAATGGCATTGCACACATGATGTATGTGTGTGACACATACACATAAATACCTGTGACCTGCAGTAGTTACCCTGTCTGACACATGCCTCGAGTGGATAAATGGTATTTGCAATGTATACCAATATGACTGTTTCTTACTGTGCAGGGTCCACACACGGTGTGTGTCTATACAGTGTGGGTGTATATGGTAAAATACCTACAGCAAGGGATACACATCTGGTCTGGGCCATATAGTCTACATGTAGTCAATGTACAGGTGCTGCATGTTCCCACCTGTTGTGGGAGTGGTAACATGTCATTCCACTGCAATTCAGTGACCACATGCTGTGAACCCTTCAACTAGTGTGTTGTAGCTACAGTAATGCTCACACACAATGTTTGGCTGGATGCAGTCCAGCCATATAAAGACAGTTCTTGAGACTGTCATATTGCCAGTGTTGTTATGGAGGATAGGTGGTCTTCCTGTGTATGGGAGGGTTGTGTGTGCCAGGCTATAAACCAGATGGCAGTCCGACACACTGTCAGCTGCACATGATTAGGCCCTGATGCTTTGTGCTGTGCCAACAACCTGGAGGTGTGTGTATCTGTGGTGCCTTGGGATACCACCCCCCTGTCCATGTGTGTTACATGTGTAGGGGACGACATGCATGGTATGAGGCATAACCTGTCAGTGATGGCTAACACCTGTGAGCCATGAATCAGGACTCTGGTACTGCACAGACATTGCAGTTCACCATGCTGAGGACAGTGTCCAGTGCATGCATCTTGTGGTGTACACTGCTGGTGTTGTGTAGCAGCACTGTTAGTGTCCTAACCTGTGTGATACCCGCGGAGGTGGCTATGTAATCCGTGTCCTGCAGCATAAGGCAGTATGTGTGTATCAAGGAGCTTTGCCAATATACATCAGGCCATGGGTGTCACATGCAAGATGACCCTTGCACATCATTGTGGCTTCCCTAGCATGTAAGCACACGTTGACAGCCAGCGGATACCCTATGAATGACATTGGAGGCTGAGCAGTAGACATACAACACCCTTCCTACATATAGTGGTAGCATACCTGGTGAGGGTATGTTGGCAACCAAGATCAGGCTCATACTGGCCCATGCCACATGCTGAGAGATCCATTCTATGTTCCCTATCATGTAGTCCAGGTCAGCCATAGTGGCATTTTTGGGGCAATTTTGGGG